>NC_081411.1:6546925-6871697 GCF_030272615.1 Cryptomeria japonica | reverse complement strand
TCATATGGTGTCCTAAGGGGTCATATGATGTCTTGAAGGGGTCATATGACACAATATGACCCACTAGAACACAATATGACCCATAACAACCAAATATGGTGTCTTAATGGGTCATATGGTGTCCTAAGGGGTCGTAGGACACCATATGACCCCTATGGACACCATAGGACCCCTTAAGACACCAAATCATGTCGTTAGGGGTCATATGGTGTCCTAAGGGGTCATAAGACACAATATGACCCCTTAGGACACAATATGACCCAAAGCAACCCAATATGGTGTCATTAGGGGTCATAAGGGTTCATGGGACACCATATGACCCCTAAGGACAACATATGACTCCTTATGATACCATATGGTGTCGTTAGGGGTCATATATTGTCCTAAGGGGTTGTAAGACATAATATGACCCATTAGGACACAATATGACCCAAAGCGACCCAATATGGTGTCATTAGGGATCATATGGTGTCCTAAGGGGTCATAGGACATTATATGACCCCTATGGACACCATAGGACCCCTTAAGACACCAAATTGTGTTGTTATGGGTCATATGTTGTCCTAAGGGGTCGTAAGACACAATATGACCCCTTAGGACACAATATGAACCAAAATGACCCAATATGGTGTCATTAGGGGTCATATGGTGTCGTAAGGGGTCATATAATGTCTTAAAGGGGTCATATGACATAATATGACCCACTAGGACACAATATGAACCATAACGACACCATATCTCTCTGTCTCTATCTCTGTCTCTCTCTCTCTCTCTCCTTCTCTCCTCTCTCTCTCTCCCTCTCCCTCTCTCTCTCCCTTAATCTCTCTCTTCCTCTCTCTCTCTCTCCCTCTCCCTCTCTCTCTCTCTCTCTCTCTCTCTCTCCCTCTCTCCCTCTCCTTCTCTCTCTCTAAAATATGACTAAAAACATCCGATATCAGATTTAATCTGATATTGGATGTCTGCCATTGCCATCAATGTGGCAGTTCAGTAAATAAAAGGCAGAAATGGGAAAATTTTTGGGGAGCACAAATTTATACATTAAAATCGGATATCCGATTTTTGTACGTAAAAAGGAAAGCCTTGTGGGCCATTTTGTGGATTCCAATGGTCCACAGTCTGCATATTCTATTTTCTATCGATGATCATGGGTTTTTAGACAGGTTGAGACAAATTTGTGCTTTTGGGAAATTCTTAAAGTCAAAACTTACATTGTCAATCATGTAGGAGCATCTGTGTGGAGGGAAATGTGGAGTAGTAGTCGTCGGAAGTCTAAATGCAAAAGAAAACTTTCAAATGACCAAATTGAAGTGTATAGAGAAAGAGATAGAGAATGTCATAGGAGGAGAAGACAAGGTATGTTAAATATTTCTATACTTAAGGTGAAGAGGAAATTGAATTTGAAAATGTAGCACAAGTTATTGAAAATGAAAATGTAGATTTTGAAAGTGAAAATTTTGAAAATTTTGAAAATGTTGAAAGTGATAATGAAAATGCTCAACATGTGGAAAATTTTGACATAGGAGGTGAAAATGTGGAAAAATTTAACATTGAAGGTGGAATTACTCAACCAAGTGAACCATATGTAACACCTAATTACTTTAGAAATGAAGACCCTCTCATGGATGAAAGACAAATTCCAAATCCAAGACCTTCAAGAACCCCAAAATGGTTATTTGAAATCAATGAGAACATTATTGCGAATATTGAAGGCAAGAGGTCAACAAGAACCGTTTGGTTGTGGGCTACACAACTTTTCAACCAAAATTTTAGCAATAAGACATTGACTGAGCAATGCCAACTCTTTGTTCAATTGCTAAAGATGATAAAGATGAGACCATTGCTAAACAAATTGAAGATTCATATGAACAAGAAGATGGAGAGAAATTCTATTATTGCAAAAAATCTATTTGATGCTCTCAATTCTATTAGAAAGAATACCAAAGAAAGAGATAAGAGAGCTGCTCAAAGAGTGATTGCAACCTCCTTAGTAAGCCATCAATTGAGGAAGGCTCATCAAATGAGACAAACTTGTGTTGATTTTAACATAAACTGTAAAATTTTGGATAGAGCACTTGCACAAAGACAAAGACTTGACGATCCACTTCAACAAGATACATGGGCATTTGGTGGGAGGCTTCCACATTTTGATAGAAAGTTGACTGACAATATGAAGGAGGAGATTCAATAATTTTGGCACTCTAATTCTAGAGTGTCACCCAATGTAAAGGATGTTTTAAAATTAAGAATCGGCAACCGAGACCGCACACTGCATCCCAAACATTTCTTGGAATCAAGCGAAACAATGTTGTACAATTTTTTTTGTGAATTATGTCCAAATTTGCAAATATCACAAAGGGCCTTTGAATCTTTGAAACCATTTTATTGTGTTCCTCTTAAGATTCACAATACTTGTTGTTGCAAGTACCATGTGGAGTTTTCAATGTACCATGAACTTTTATGTCATATTTGTTCTACGATGCATACTAATGAGATGTTGCAGGAGTGTGGTGCAATGCTATTTCCGAGATCATCAAGAGACTTGCAAGATCTATTTTTATGCCCTAGAGATGATGGTTGCTATTTCTATATAAATGATTGTTAGAATGAGAAGTGCTTAGAATGTGGTGGGTTGTCAAAGTTTGTTTCATATTTTCATGAGGGCAGAAAACACGAGTTTGGAAAGAATTATATTGAGAAAGAAAGATATGAGACAATGAAATATACTTTGAAGAGTGGAGGTGAAGGTTCTAGATGCGAATTAGTCTCAAGAGAAGTGAGTATTGTTGATTTTATTTTGGATTTTAAGGAAAATATTTTCTACAAGTATGCGAGGCACACTCATAGGTCTCAATGGTTGGATCAATAGTTCAGGATGTGTAAGAACTCTTTCCCAATTGGCACTATTGTATCGGTGGTTGATTTTGCAGAGAACTATACATTGCAACCACAAAATGAGGTACAGTCTCAGTACTACAATTCAGTCCAGATTACTATTTTTGTTCACATTACATATAGACATGCTCTTGATAGTACAAAAGAGGACAGGAAGATAATCAGGGAGTATCATTTTTATATGAGTGATGATAGATCACACTCCTCTGAGTATGTGCAACATTCTTTCAAGAATTTTTTTGAGTTCTTGCATGAGAAAGATATTGCAATTGACCGACATATAATATGGTTAGATAACTGTACGAGTCAGTTCAAGAATGCCCGTATGTTTTATTGGTTGAGTAGAATGCATGTAGAGAGGCGTATACCTCATATTTGGTGTTATTTTGAGGCAGGGCATGGGAAGGGAGAGCATTATGAAGTAGGCGCATGTTTGAAGAGAGCTCTAGTTAAGGAACAATTTAGGATTTCAGGTGCAAATTTCTCTGATGTACATTCTATTGTTGATTGGTGTAGTTCAACATTGTCACATGGAGTTACTCTTGATTGAGCAGTGACCAAATTCTTTTGGTTGGTTGAGGAGGGAACAATGGGAGATAGATTGGAATGTCAAACAATTAAAGATTCTTCAAAGATGCATTCATTTCTTAGCTCAGATGCAAGTAAATGGACCATTTGGACATGAGTGTTGGCTTGTTTTTGTCAAAGTTGTGTTCGGTGTGATTGGGATTAGTGTGAGTCAAGTGAGTGGGTTGATACATGGGTTCCCCACTATCTAACTCCTTTATCTCAAACAATATCCTTGTTAAATGATGACATGGAAAGTTCACTTGAGTATGACCGTCTATCAAATCTTATATAGCTAAGACATGTTTTTGCAGTTATCGCACCGCATGGGAATGAAGAGAGATCAGAATATTGGTTGGCACAATGTGTACAAGGAAAACAAAAGCTAACACAACCAATGACAGATGATGATGGGTTCACATATCCTACAGGTTCAGTTGTTGTTGTGGGAACTTGGTTGCGAACATACATGATTAGAAAGAATGGCATACCTACATTTGAAGACTATGAGAGACACAAAACCATTATAATGTATTCACACCTTATTATAGCTACAAATGTCAAGTTGTTGAAGCATCAAGCAAAACCAAAGACCAAAAAGCTATGGATAGTGACTACTACTGATCATGAAGCAATACTAGATACTCTTAAGTAAAGAGATGACCCTTCAAGAACACTTGAGTAGTAGGTCTTTAATGGTGCCTTATTTTTTTTATCATGCATTTCATTCCAAACAATGATCATTAAACCTTAATGTTCAGGTTTGTTACGTGTATATTAAGGATGTGTTGAAAATGCAGGTCTATTGATGAACGTTTTTTTTTGGCAACACAGTTTTTGCATGCACATAGAGGGTGCACTCGATATAATCGAAAGGGATGTATTTTTGCAACACGGCTTATTATCATGCATTTGATCAGCTTTACAATTTTTTTTATTAGAGAACACTATTTGATAATTTTTGGTGATATAATTATCACAAATGATAGTTTTGATACTTTATATAAGTATAGATCCAATACCCAACAAGATGAGAGGGGGGGTGAATCATAAAAACTTAATCATCCATAAAAACATCAGATTCAACCTCGGTAATATAACAAAAACTGTCAAACATGCAAACTTAAAAGCATACAATCACCATAAACCTCATAACACCAGATTTAACGTGGAAACCCAAATAGGGAAAAACCACTGTGGGATTTCGGACCCACTAAAAATATTCTCTTCTAGAGTATGCTTGGTTAAAAGAAAATCTTGTTAAAGATTACAAACACATTGCTAGATGTGACCCGATTAAGGGATTTCCCTCAGATCTATTAGAATCTTCACACTAGTACATTTGGGTCAAGATTTCGATGGCCAATCGTCAGAATTCCGACCACATTTCGTCGCACTACCGACAAAAAAGGCCGTCAAAAACTTTGTGTTGGAAGTTTTGACTATCTTTGTGGTCGTCACAATTCCGACATCACCTTCAACCTTTCCGATGGCCACCATGGATGCTCATTCCGCGAAAGAATACCATCACCATCTTGGGTTGTCATCGGAATTCCAACAGCGAGAGATGATGTGGGTCAAACGACTTTGTCATCGATGCATGAAAGCATTGAACAAGTTCTATTTTTTAAATTGCATTAAACATTTTAATTTATTTGATTCAGTGTTATTTGCAAA
Source organism: Cryptomeria japonica (assembly GCF_030272615.1). Lineage (NCBI taxonomy): Eukaryota > Viridiplantae > Streptophyta > Pinopsida > Cupressales > Cupressaceae > Cryptomeria > Cryptomeria japonica. The sequence goes on along the minus strand of NC_081411.1, from coordinate 6,866,561 downwards.
AAATGATTATCAATGATGTTTCCTTTCTCCAAGAATTGTATAGGACCTTTTCGTCAGATAATATGTAACATTGAATGACTAAATTTTTTCTTTACAATTGCTTATTTAATTTAATTATTATCTCACCATGAATTAAAATTTATATCTGTACGGAAGCAGTACATACAAGTTGAAGAGTCTCTTGCATGCAAATTTCCTAAAAGAAAGCAAGCAGGCATTATCTTGAATGACATGGAAACAAGCTCATCAGCTGCCTAGAAGAGAGCAATTGGAGAATGGCAGAGGAAAGTGTTTAAGGGTGATAAATAGATAGATAGTATGCAATACAAACAAACAATGTCTAGAGTGTCTGATGTGACATCTCTAGTTTATGTCCAGAGGGTCTAACAGGTTTTGGAGTTCCTGCAAAACCTATTGGGCCATGCTTGGAGGAAATAAATGTGTTCATGCAAGGAGCACCTTTTTTCTATTATGAGAATGATACTTTTGCACTGAGGGATATTTGGAAGTCAATATCCAAAAAATTCTATATTGTGGAACAAGAGTTGGCGGACTCGAAGTATAATTGTCAGCTTTCAGAAGACCAAGAGGTTATGTACACAATCTCCCAATAGAAGAGTGATTTCAAGAATTACCTCTCCCCCCCATGACTATTCAGGAAGCACTTCCTCAAATAGAGGACTATTAGCCTCCATGGGATCAAAGAAAAAAATTATAGCATAGACTCTAGACGATGTGGTGGTGTCCTTCGTGAAGAACTCTACACTATAATTGAAAATTCATGAGGGAAACTACAAGATAGTGAAGAGAAATACAATCTTGAAAAGTGGGAAGAATGGATCTTGGTTTGGGTGGGGCCAATTTAGGTGGCTCCTCTAGAGGTTGACAAGATAGAAATCATATTAGGATTTGAAAAAGATAACACTCGTGGAACTTCATGTGTGAGTGATCAATTGCGGTGTTTGGGTAATGCATTCCAAATAGATGCAATTGCATTCCAAATGGGTAATGTCTTGATAGCATGCAACTATATCTATTTGGAATGCATTACCCAAACACCGCAATCGATCACTCGCACATGAAGTTCCACGAGTGTGATCTTTTTCAAATCCTAATATGATTTCTATCTCGTCAACCTCTAGAGGAGCCACCTGACTTGGCCCCACCTAAACCAAGATCCATTCTTCCCACTTTTGAAGATTGTATTTCTCTTCACTATCTTGCAGTTTCTCTCATGAATTTTCAATTATAGTGTAGAGTTCTTCATGAAGGACAGCACCACATCGTCTAGAGTCTATGCTTTAATTTTTTTCTTTGATCCCATGGAGGCCAATAGTCCTCTGTTTGAGGAAGTGCTTCTTAAATAGTCATGGGGGGGAGAGGTAATTCTTGAAATCGCTCTTCTATTGGGAGATTGTGTACATAACCTCTTGGTCTTTTGAAAGTTGACAATTATACTTCGAGTCTGCCAACTCTTGTTCCACACTATAGAAATTTTTGGATATTGACTTCCAAATATCCCTCAGTGCAAAAGTATCATTCTCATAATAGAAAAAAGGTGCTCCTTGCATGAACACATTGATTTCCTCCAAGCATGGCCCAATAAGTTTCGCAGGAACTCCAAAACCAGTTAGACCCTCCGGACATAAATTAGAGATGTCACATCAGACACTCTAGACATTGTTTGTTTGTATTGCATACTATCTATCTATTTATCACCCTTAAACACTTTCCTCTGCCATTCTCCAATTGCTCTCTTCTAGGCAGCTAATGAGCTTGTTTCCATGTCATTCAAGATAATGCCTGCTTGCTTTCTTTTAGGAAATTTGGTTGCACATGACTCTTGAACTTGTATGTTCTACTTCCGTATAGATATAAATTTTAATTCACTCTCAAATAATAATTAAATAAAATAAGCATTTGTAATGAAAAGATTTAGTCATTCGATGTTACATATTATCTGATGGAAAGATCCTAGACAATTCTTGGAGAAAGGAAACATCATTGATAATCATTTTTTGCAAATAACATTGAATCAAATAAATTAAAAATGTTTCGTGTAATTTTTAAAAGTATAACTCGTTCAATGCTTTCATGCACTGACGGCAAAGCCGTCTGACCCACACCATTATGCATAATAGAACAAATCAATATAATAGGCTATTATAAAGAATATATACAAAAATATGAAAGAACATTAAATTACCGTTACAAACCCATAAACCATTAAATAGTGAAAATAGATATAAATTTGTAAATGTCTCCCTATAAACACCACAACCATAACCAAAACAAAAAAAATTCTTACCTGCAAAAACTTAGCTGGTGAGTTGCAAGTCTACAACATCTCTCAGATGATCAAACTGTTTCTTAATTTTGTTCTTTTGGTTATTCAATGGATTTAGTTGCAAGTTCAAGTTTTCTATTTGAAGCCTTCTATTTCCCTATATTTGAGACATAATAAAATTCTTGTGAGTAGGAAATTGATTCAGGAGTTACGTGTGAAGAATTTGGCAAAGTAAATGATGACAATCAAACTCAAATTTTATCTGTCTTGATTAAAGACTTTTATCCTAATGGCATTAAATTAAAGTTCTTTCTCTATTTTTTGGTGATCTTTGGAGCAAAGGTTGCTTTGCATCGACCTGGGATACATTTAACTTGTGTTTTGTCTGCGGAAATATGTATCCTAGGACGATGCAATGCAACCTCTGCTCCACCAATACCAGATAGAAGAGAAAGTACTCTAATTTAAAGCCATCACAATAAAATGTTTTCAAGACATATATTTTTAAATTAAAATTACAAATAAAAATTGGATATCCAATTTGCATAGGTAATTACAAAGCCAAGGTGTACTAACACCCAAGCCAAGCAAAAAGTCAACATGGATTTTCACATTTTTAGGCGAGTGAAGAAGGCTATTTTTTTCACATCGCCACTTTTTGGCCCTCCTTGATCCTGCACTAACCCTAGTGCAAAGGAGAAAAAGAAGAAAGTTGATCAACCAGCTTACGTGTCCACCGATACAAGGGTAACTAGAAGTATACAAATCAAGAAGGAATTGATACCTAAGTTATATGCAAATAAGTAGAGTGCAATGAGGAAGAGAGGCCGACATCTCATCCTGCAAGAAGAATATGAGGAAACTGAAACTGAGTAAGAAACAAAGAAGATGAAGGTGACTGGTAAGAAGTCTAAACCAGTAGGAAAAATTTCTAAACAAAGTACTCCTATTGATGTTACATCATTCAAACCAATGAGTGATTTTGAGAGGAGATTGAAAACATTAGGGAGAAAATGATTTGATAATGTAAAAGAACATTTTGATTCCTTTGATGAAGGTCGGGAACAACAAGTGCTAAAAAAGGCAATCAATTACCTGTGTCAAAATAACCAATTACCACAAGATATTCAAAAGGACATTTCTGATTCTTTATATTTAATTCTTGAAAATAAATGGAACTTTATTTTAGATCAGGACCAAGAGATTATTGATAGAGTTTTTTTTCAATATTTTCCTAAGTTGTCTCATGAAGAATTATTAGCATTGCTTGCTAAATATAAAGGACAATTTCATTCTAAAATAAGGAGACTGGGACTATTGGATGGGAAGATTCAACCCGTTGAAGATGATACTCATCGAATTACACAAGATATTCAAAGGATGAATGCACTATTGAAATGTTATAATAATAAACCTGATCAGACTGAGACTGGAGCTCCATCGGAGCTGGATAATGAAGAAATCATAAAATCGGATGTTGTCTATCCTGTCAAGAACAAGGATGACACAATTTCCACATCAGACATTCTTTGCAGATGAAACTAATGAAATTGATGATATTGTTGATACAACCGGAAATGACATTAAATCGGTTAAGGAAACTGAACAACAACCGGATATTCCTAATAAATAGAAAGTAGAAGTAGCACTGGCTATAGGACAAAGTGTGGATATACAACCATCAGCGATCAAGGAATACAATGTTGAAAAACAACTACCACCGATCACTACAACCACTCTGCAGGATCAGACAGAGAAAGAGAAAGAGAAAACAAAGGAGAAGCCAGTAGAGAAAAATGATGAAAAGGAAAAAGAAAAGGAGAAGAAGAAAAATGATGATGATGATGATGATAATGGTGACTCAATCATCATAAAAGGTCCTATAGATATGAACAATTTGAGTGCATCTGAACTGATGGAGATTTCTACTGTTATGCAATCCAGGGCTCAAAAGAAAAGGTTGAAAGAGAAGAGAAAAGAGGTAGAAACTATTCAAACTATTGTTGACATTTTGTCAAGTCTCCTACCAAAGACTTGACACTAGTAATTTGTCTAATCCTATTGCCAAGCTTGGAAAACTAGTTGCTAATACTACTGACCAACTGAAATCACTTGAAGAGGCAGCACATGCCTTAGCTGAAAAAGATTACAGGAAGAAAAGGGGAGAGCAACTGATTTCAGAAATTGATAAAGGCAAGCTTGCTTTATGTGTGAATAAAGATCTATTGCAAACTGGTATAGAAACAAGAGGTAAAATTTTGGTTAATATATCTAAGGTTTCTTTATTCTATTCTAATTTGAAGAAAAAGCGAGAAAATATAGAGAAATAACTTGAGAGGATAAGTGATGCATAAATCCCTATACAGGATTCCGCTTTAAATTTTGGCTAATCAGTTGATGCTTTGCAACATCTGTTAGATGTTTATGATTTTGAACAGGTTAATCGAATCAGATCCTTGAAAGAACTGAAGAACTAGTTGATTCCAAAAGTTGAAATTCTACAGAGGGCATACAAGGATTTTGAAGCAGTTTTGGCAACCCTAGAGATGAGCATAGTGGATGCTATGGAAGAATTTTCTACACAACTTTTGACAAATGTTGAGATCACTGAAACATTGTTAGAAACATGGGATAATGATCTTTCACTTTTGAAGATTCATTCTAGTGACATTTTCTCAAGAATTATGTTGTAAAGACTTAAAAACTCTTATATTTATATATATGCAATTTTTTATGACAAATTTTGATGTAATGTATGTCTTTTTCTTTTCAATTTGGCATTGTTGTCAAAGGGGGAGTAGAAATATGTATGTGATTTGAAAATTTTGTATGTGTTGTTAAGAGGGAGTCTGTACATTTTTGTAAGCACACTTAGTTGTAAAATTTTCTAAGTGTTGCCATCAATGCCAAAGGGAGCAATTGTTGGCTTGATGATGATTTTTGTATTGGATGCCTTTATGTGTTGTCATTGATGGCACATATACACACATATGTTCATATTGTCATAGTCATCTTAGTTAAGTCAAACTGGTACTACTCTTTAGTCTTTATATTGTAAATCGGTATCATATGTATAGAGTAAGTCTAACCGGTATGAAGGTGTCTAAACCAATATATGTAGACAACCGGTATATGCAGTAAAGACAATTGGTTTTGGTCAATTCCACTGTTACAAGTTTTGAGATGTAGTAGAGAGAGACAAGGAGGCACATGGAGATAATCGGTATATAATTTTGATGTGGTGAACACTTAAACTCATATCGGTGTTCAAACCGGTTTTCCCTGATTGTGTGATGAGCTATCACTGGTCATGATGTGTTACCACCAATCGACATTTTTGCTGATGATTTGCCATGTGTTAAGGAAGATTATATAGATTCATTGAACCTAGGAAATTGTGTTGAGGTTCTTGAGTTGACATGAAATCTAATGTCTATAAAAAGACATTGTGATGAGTTATTTTCATATGCAAGATACAAGTGATGTTATGAGTTAGAGTTGATGCGATTTGTTGAAGGAGTTGCAGAGTATGTTGGTGATGCAATATTGAGTGAGCAGAAAAGGATATATACAAGCAAAATGTGCTATTCCTAGATCATACCACCTGTTGTTTTCTAATCACTACAATAGTTGAATCCTCTAATCGAGTAAGCTCTAACAAGCTTCATTGTACAAATCCTCTAATAGGGTGATTCATTAACTTGGATCTAAATCCTCCACTAAGGTTACCTTTAACGAGGTATAGATCCTAATAAGTCTTGAGATCTTTAACAGGATCTGGTCCCAACATAGCACTTTGTAGACCCTAACTGGTCAGTTACCTATTTCTACAGATAGTTAACTCGTGAGTTCCATCTCACCGTGGTTTTTGCCAGTTGGGTTTTCCATGTATAATTACTTGTGTTATGGTGGATGTTTTGATTATTGTGAATTCTTTTACAACACTTTGGATTGCATACATAGTCTTAAGTAAATTGGTTAAATGTTTTTACTGGTATGGGATTAAAGTGTTGTTTTTTTTTCTATCACTGATTCAACCCCCCCCCTCTCTTAGTGCTTTATAAGTCTATCAAAAGGTTTTATCAAAAGTGATGCAATGATCATTTTAAGTTTATTTATTTTTGTTTTGAAGTACATAGGACAATCGATTCTCATTGTGATCAGAGTTACATAAGGATGAAGGCCACATCCCATGAGATTTAAAGATCACTGAATCACATAATATTCTAAGAACACATCTATTGTAGCATCATATAAGCTAGGAGAATTTAAAAGATGTTGTTGTAAGGGATACCCACCTAGGTTTAATAGATCCTGAAGTGTAGAGAGTGTGATTAGTTCCTTGTCCCTAATCATCACTCTGCCAATTGGTCCACTGATCCAAGGCCTTGAACTTTGAGATTGGCCTCTCATAGAGGATCTCTTGGAGTAATCAGCTAGAAACACAAACACATCATTCATCCACCCACTCCTTTGACTCACACTCATTCGAGGATTTATCAATATATGAAGAACAAAACCATACCATCTATTGTGTATGGATATTTTACAAACCTATCTATTAGAGCTTGTAAAGAGTGTATCTCACTTGATCCTATCAATATCAATGTAATCCTCATAGTTTATAGTGTTGGTAGCATTTACCATCGAAAAAAAATCTATGAATTGAAGACTTAATAGAATGTTTACCATCTCTTGTAATTTTAAACTAAGATCTATAAATGCCACACATATATGTAAAGGTGATTGTGCAAATGAGGATTTTGAACCCCTCCCCTTTCCTTTTATAGTCTTTTGTTGACCCAGCATTGACTCATGGAGATTCTTGAACTCATCAATACCTTTTATTTTGCCTTTCTTATCCTTTCAAACTTTTTTTTGTGACCTTAACCTATTTTCCTAACTTAGTCATCCTATTGAGAAATAAATCTCATTAAAAAAAAATTGCTCAATTTCTTGAGTGGGCATCACACCTCCTTTCCTTGGTTCTCTAGGGCACAATGTGGTGTTATTTTCTATAATTTTCTCTTTCTTTTTTCTTTGAAATAACACTGAAATATGCATTATCTCAAAGAGGGGAAAATGTAGACATTGAAAATTAACCTCTCTGCTCATCATCCTCCATCACCTACTTCTCAAATATTTAATTATTTTACTAATTATCTTCTTTTTCTAGAATTAATTGAATAACTTTTATTATTTAATTGATTATCATCATGAGTAGTTGATTAAATAATTTTTTAATCAATTAATACTTTTTTCTTCCTCTGATATTTCATAGTTAAGTAATTCTTACAATTATTAATTAGCACACACTCTTTTATAGTTGAACAAATTATTTAATTTATTCAATTATTTTCATTTCCCTATTTTACCCATTAAATAAATAAAATGTAAATTTTAAGTATATAAATAAAGATATATTAATCTTATTTTCCCACCATGAGCCACTTGTCTCTTCTTCTCTTTTACTATTCTTCCTACACTCTTCCATGTCATCCCACTCCTTTTTTCATCTTTGGCCACCACTTTCTCCAATCTTGATTGTCAATCTCCTTTATAGAAAAAAAATCAGATGTTGATTTTCCCTCCCTCCAATCTATAAATTCAAAATCTCATTATTCAGTTAGGTCCCGAAGACAACTGAGAGGCGGGGGGGGGGGGGGGGGGGTGGGTGAATCAATTGTCTAATAAATTCAAACCAAAACTTAATGCTTAATGCCAGTAAACCAAACTTTATGTTGGTAGACAGTTTATCAATTAATTGCAGTACTGGTAAAGAATAATGCATGAAACAAAAAGACAATAATATCCACAACACATAACACAAATATTTGTATGTGGAAACCCTGTAAGGGAAAAACCAAGGTGGGAAACCTTACCCACAGTCAGATGATACTACTACATATAGTATGTGTGTACAATATGGAGTCTACACATGCAGAAAGGCCAACTGCCTAGAGCTCATTGCTCAATCACAAAATGGGAGTCACAATGACTACAATTGAATGGTTATTGTATACATCTAAAAATGGTCTGAAGATAGTTAATTAAATACGTAGTTATTTGATTAATTCCCCTTCCCAATTAATTGAATTCATAAGCAATTTAATTAATTTCTCTATTCATCTACTAGTAAATAAATCTAAATGATTTATTTATATAGTTCATCTCATATCCCCCTTAGACTAATTAATTCTAAATTAATTAATGTCTCCCCATATTAATCAATTCTTCTAATCCCCAATTAAGATTAACAAAGTCAAGTTTGTTGAGATTAATTGTCATTTTCCAATTATTTGAATTTCTAAATTCAAATGAGCACATGGCTCCTAACTTTAACCACCCAACCTAACCATCCCCCAACTTAACCCATTCAATCTAATCTTGGGTCTAACTAACCCTATCCTATCTTGCACATTCTAAGCTCCCATGGTGTGGATATTCTCTCCGTGAGACACATGGCACTTTTGCCGCATGTCTCCTCCCTTGGACACTTGCCCTCTCATGAGCAAGGCTCCTTGACACTTGTCACATCAGAGATGATAAGTGTCCCTTCCTCCAACCTCTTCTCCAACTTCCTCAATCTTGGCCCTTGATATCTTCAGATCAGATCTGGACCGTTGATTCTTGCCACCTCAGCTTTGGCCTTGGAATTCCTATAAATATCCCCCATTTTGGAGCAATAAGGATCTCATCTCATATCAATTTAGGCATCATTACTATAGGCATTTTGCATTTCAATTATCTAGTAATTATCTTTTGGATTTATCATAGCATGTTAATCTAGTTTCTTAAATCATGCATTTCATATCATCTCCATAGTCAATCATGATCAAATAGCTACTCAACTCTTGAGTTGTCACTTTGGAGGTCATTGCTTTGCTGAGAGCCCATCAATCCAATACCTTCAAGGTCCTCGAGAATAGAGGAAAATGGGACATTTCAAGGAAGGCTTATGGTTTGCATCTTTGATTTAGTTTTCAATTAAGCTTTTCAATTATATTATATTGTCTCATTATATGTGTATGCCTCCTATATACCACACCTTTCTCTCTTGTATATGGATCAGAAGCCATATTGCCAATCAAAGTAGAGATACCCTCTCTACGTGTATCACTAAAAGGACTTATCCCAGATGAAGAACAATGAGTATCTAGACTGCAAGAGTTAGAACTGATCCATGAAAGAAGACAAAATGCCTTTAATCATTTAAAGGTATATCGGCAAAGAATGTGCCGAAGTTATAATCACAAGGTCAAATCACAAATCTTTCAAGTTGGAGAACTAGTATTAAAGGAAAATCCATGAAATCAGTCAGATTGAGAAAAGAAGGGAAAATTTGAACCAAACTGGTTAGGTCCATTTGTGGTCACAATAGTATTTGGGTCAGGGGCATATCAGCTCAACACAAGATGAAGATCAGCTCGAGGAACCCATCAATAGCATGCATCTGAAGAATTTTTATGTCTGAAAAATCCAAAAACAGTGAAAAAGCAAAAAAATCCAAAAATAGTGAAAAAGCAGAAAAATCCAAAAATAGTGAAAAAAGCAAAAAATTAAAAAATAGTGAAAAAGTAGAAAAATCCAAAAACAGTTAAAAAAAAAAAAATCAAAAATGAAAAAAAAGTGTAATAAAAACTGTAGACACCTAAAATTGTCAAGTCTAATTAAATAAATTTATTTTATTTATTTAATTACTTTAGCCTAATTCTTCTATTAATTAAATAAATCTTTATTTATGTAATTAATTCATTTATCCTCTTCTAGCCTTATTTCTCATTTAAATAAATACATTTATTTATTTAAATTATCCTTTTTCTAATTAAATAAATATCTTATTTATTTAATTGATCCCTATTCCACTATTAATTAAATAAATATTTATTTATTTAATTAATTCATTAGCCTTTTCTACCCATGACACATGTCATTCATCTCTTAATTCATACACTACCTACCCCTCTTATTATTTTATTATTTATTTTACCTACCCTCTAATCATAGCCTACCTCCTTTTACACCTCTCAATCTTATCCCTCCATTTCATATTGTGTCTTCTATTTAAGGAGATGCTTCCTTCATTATCAAACCCTAATCAATCATCCTAACTACCTAACTACTTGATTAGTTGACTACTTGACATATGTGACCCTACTTGCAACCACATTCCGTTCTTTGTTGAGCTCTTGTGCACATAAAATCTGAGAGCAAATATATCAAGGAAGATCAATGGAGATAGGAAGAATGGAGATCCAAACCCTATTGGACATGTGATGGTATAATCTTTGTGATTTCATTTGATTTGCATTGTCTTAGGTAATCTTCATATGTTATGGTGGATCTTTGTTGTTGTTAGGCTAAGGTTTTGTGGTTGAATTCATTTAGTCTTTCAATATCATTATTATTGTTATCCATTTTGACCATATACAAAAATAGATGGTAAAAACTTGGCAAACAAGCACTATTTGTCAGCTAGTTCTGACATTTATTGGTTTGCACATTCTTCCGCTTGCATTCTTTTCCATCAGCGTTGTTCATATTCATCATAAAGCCTTTGTACATATGCAGGCATCCTAGGTGATTTCTTGTCATGGTTTGGATCATTGACTATATCATAATAAGGTTTGTTTCTAGGCTGGGCGCAAAAAGTTTTGATCATTTTGAGCTTAATCAAACAGGTAGAACAATAGTCAGATAACACTTGTCAAGCAAAAAATTGAGATACATCCAACATTGAACATAAGATCACATTGTCAACCATTAACAATCACATATCAATCTAAACATGACAAAACACATATCAATGGATGATATATCTTGACTCATGATTTTAACACTTTGGCAATAATGGTTCAACTATTTTATTTTGGCTTTCACTATCATGATTTCTGAGTAACTCTAGGATGTCTTTGACTAGAGGAACGTTGAAGGAACATAATATTTTTCTTGTCTATTGTCTATAAATTAATTATTAATATGTGCAAAGTTGTCTAAGGAAATGATCATCAAAGTATCATCGAAGACATTTTGGACTTGCATATAGAAATGGTTAATATTGCCTGTTTTATGCAAGCAACACTCTGGTCATCTTGGTTCAATTATACCTCGATGCTTGTGCTAACTTGTAATATCAAAACCCAGGAAATTAGTGCTCAGGTCATCATGGTTTAATTATACCATTGATGTTTGCACTCACTTCCCACATTTTAAAGGCTCAATGATGAAACAAAGCAATGACTCCATGACCAGTCCGATCACCACATTGCATTTCATTTTTGTATATGCATTTTAAAGTAGCTTGCATTTCATTCTTGCATGGGATCACAAAAGCTCATCTTATCCAAGGCTAAATCTATCAGAGGAATCAACAATGTATCATCATAGGTGTATACACAATCAGAACGATGGCTCCCCTCTCTACATATATTGTCAACCCAAAGCAAATCTTATGTATTCCCTCAAATATGCCAACATTAGCTTATCTGAACCTTCCTGCAACAAGATGTCAACAAAATGTCAGTTCTTTATCCAATCAATCTTATCAATTCTATCAATCGATCTTTTTTGATCTATTCTATCATATCTTGTACAGGATGTATCTTTCCTGGAACCAGACATTTTGATCAAGTCTTATACAAGATATATCATTCCTGAAACCAGATGCTTTGATCATCTTTGTCTTACACTGGAGGTGTCATTCTCGAAACTAGACTTGATCTCAATCTAATCAATCTTATCAATTTAATCAAACTCTATCAATCATCACATCAAGAACCACATCAAAGTGATTGAAGAACTCGCACTTTCATCAATCAATGTTGCAAAAGTTAAATCATAGTCTATCGGGAAATCAATTTCATAAAGATCCAAAAAATCCAAAGGTCAATTATCTCAATTGATCTCCTGAGGGGGCATCATCGTATCACAATTTGGCAATCAATGGCTGGGGCATCCCATCGAACCAATATCACATCAACATCATCACATTGATATTATTCTTAAAACCAACATGTCATCACACATCGCTTCAAAGAGGGGCAAAATGCAAAAAGGCCAACTACCTAGAGCTCACTGCTCAATCACAAAATGGGAGTCACACCGACTACAATTGGATGGTTAATGTATACACCTAAAAATGGTTTGAAGATAGTTAATTAAATACTCATTTATTTGATTAATTCCCCTTCCCAATTAATCGAATTCATAAGCAATTTAACCAATTTCTCTATTCATCTACTAGTAAATAAATCTAAATGATTTATTTATATAGTTCATCTCATATCCCCCTTAGATTAATTAATTCTAAATTAATTAATGTCTCCCCATATTAATCAATTCTTCTAATCCCCAATTAAGATTAACAAACTCAAGTTTGTTGAGATTAATTGTCATTTTCCAATTATTTGAATTTCTAAATTCAAATGAGCACATGGCTCCTAACTTTAACCACCTAACCTAACCATCCCCTAACTTAACCCATTCAATCTAATCTTGGGTCTAACTAACCCTATCCTATCTTGCACATTCTAACCTCCTTATCCTAACCTCCCATGGTGTGGATATTCTTTCCTTGAGACACATGGCACTTTTGCCACATGTCTCCTCCCTTGGACACTTGCCCTCTCATGAGCAAGGCTCCTTGACACTTGTCACATCAAAGATGACAAGTGTCCCTTCCTCCAACCTCTTCTCCAACTTCCTCAATCTCGACCCTTGATATCTTCAGATTAGATCTGGACCATTGATTCCTGCCACCTCAGCTTTGGCCTTGGAATTCCTATAAATATCCCCCATTTTGGAGCAATAAAGATCCCATCTCATATCAATTTAGGCATCATTACTATAGGCATTTTGCATTTCAATTATCTAGTAATTAGCTTTTGGATTTATCATAGCATGTTAATCTAGTTTCTTAAATCATGTATTTCATATCATCTCCATAGTCAATCATGATCAAATAGCTACTCAACTCTTGAGTTGTCACTTTAGAGGTCATTGCTCCGTTGAGAGCCCATCAATCCAACACCTTCAAGGTCCTCAAGAATAGAGGAAAATGGGACATTTCAAGGAAGGCTTATGGTTTGCATCTTTGATCTAGTTTTCAATTAATCTTTTCAATTATATTATATTATCTCATTATATGTGAATGCCTCCTATATACCACATTTTTAGCATCACAGTTAAATCCAATGATATTGTACTGCTTAAAATATCATCTTCATATGCTGGATTCAGTACTGGTTTAGCTCTGATATGCCTTCTTCAAACCTTCCTTCAATCTTGAATGATGTCTGCATGTATAGCTCTGCTTATATTCACATGTACCTTATTACAATCCTTTTTCCAATCCTATCCTATGTCAATCTCACAAATGAGATCTTACATTTATACCATAACCTAAGACCAATTAAGTAGGTCGGCTCACTAAGAGATATTACAATAAAATTAATTACAAATGAATCAATATCTGATGCATGATGTCAGCTCAATATATTTACATAATAACAAATCATCTTCATGATGTGTCATGCTAATCTGGAATAGATATGCTTGCTGGTGCATAACCTGGACCTATTTGCCGGTAACAACAAATATGCAAACCCGATCAAACAAATGAACAAATCAACATAATAAAGTTTCCAAACAATGTCTTCGACATAACAAGTAGTCTCCAAGTCATTCCAAGTGCCGGTGAACAATATAGCCTACCGATGAACCAAATATCGATGACTGTGCATAAGTCACTGACTTGCCGGTGAACATAACCAAATCTCCAAGTGCTGATAAGTGTTGACAAGTGTTGACATCAATGAAAAAACCATATCAACATATCCAAAATACCAACAATCTCCCCCTTTCAAGTGTTAGGCATTGATGGCAACATAACATGGAAAAACCATCAAAGTGCCAAAATAGAAATGCCAAACACCAAAAACCAACAATCTCCCAAGGAGATCATTAACCAGAAATCAAAATATAGATACAGAGAGTAATCATTCTCTCCCAAAATAACAAAACAAAACCATATCAAGTGTTAGGCAATGATGGCAACATAACATGGAAAAACCATCAAAGTGCCAAAATAGAAATGCCAAACACCAAAAACCAACAATCTCCCAAGGAGATCATTAACCAGAAATCAAAATATAGATACAGAGAGTAATCATTCTCTCCCAAAATAACAATCTCTCCCTCAAAGGATAATGTGTTTTTCCATATCAATCTCTCGCCCTTTGACATCAAATGCCAAAGCAATACAAAAACCAGGTTCATACAAAATACCAACTCATTCATTATCATTTCCCACCATGATACAAAAGATTTTATTCTATCTAATCTTTTTTCTTGTAGGTTTTCTAGGAGAAAATTTTAACAAATTTGAAGGACTCAAGAACTATGGAGATTTTAGTAATAGATGTTTGAATTTATTTGCTCCCTTGTTGTTTTATTTCATTTCTTGCATTCATTTTTCTTAATCTTCATAAGATAACTATATATTTTCATAAGTATTGCTAATTATTTTAATCACAATCTCTCATATTTTCTCTATTTCACCTTTTTCAATATTTTTAAAATGACTCAAATATGATAAAATAAATAAAGTTGCAATATTAAGTTATTTATAGTCAAAATGAAAAAAGTTAAAAGATTCCATAACTTATGACATGCTAATAATAGTATTAACAACTATTTATCCAATAGCATTAGATAAATTAATTTTTATATTTTAAAAGAAATTTGAGAAAAAATATAGATTGAAAAATTTGGTCAAACTATTTTAGTTGTAGTATCTCATTGGTGTATTTGATACTATTTGACTTTTTAAATTAAATAAAATTGACCATAAAAATAATAAATTGTACTCTTTGGTTCACAAACTCTTTGAATAAAACAATAAATAAAATTAAAATTGATATGAGAATAAATGTATATAATTCCTTTTTTATTGTCAAAATGAAAAAAGTTTAAAATTTATGTCACCACTTTTCACAACTTTACTCCAATAAAATGGTAGATAAATTAATTTTGATATTTTAAAAAATATTGAGAAAAAATATATATTAAAATTTTTGATCAAACTATTTTATTATAAGATCTCATTGATTCATTTGCTCCCAACTAATAGTAACAATCAATATTTTTAAGATTTTAATTTGATGTTTTCTATTATCTTGTTTCTCTATTTTCATATCTTCAATATGAATACGTTTAAAGACCAATTTACAATTTCAAGAAATCAAAATTCAAGTAAAATAGCTTCCAAGGAAAAAGAAGGTATACATAGCACAAGAATTGGGGTCCTCCTCCATTCAGAATTGAGGACTTCGTTACTTTGGCGAGTTCCTACCTAGTTTCTTTTTACTTTTAATTGTTCTAAAATTCTTTAAGTCAATACATTTGGTCTTGTATTGACATCCTTGAAAACATTGTTGTTTCTATTTTCCACAGCAAGTCTAATTATGATATTGCTTTATATTATGTAAGGTTTCTGGATTAAACTACATGAGAACTTTTGCATCACATAATATCAACATGGAATGTGGAAATACAATGTGTATGATATTGCTATCAGGGCAGAACAATGAGTGCTAAGTGGACTATTCATTCTCATGAGAGATGGGTTTTTGTGAACCATTACTCATGAAACATGGGTTAATGAGTTTAACTCGAAAACTATACAATTGAATTCTAATAACAATATCATAATTGTTATTGCTAATTGTTTTCTTATATTTTTTTAATCTCTCTGCTCTTTGCTGATCTGTTATACATAGACAATGTTATCTTTTTTGACTTGAGTACACTGCTCTCTGCTGATATGTTATACACAATGTGTCTTTCATTGAAGCTATTAGTTGCAATCTTCATTTCTCAGATCTGTAATGCATGGACAATATTTCCTTTTGCAACTGTTCACTGCAATCTACTTGTGTTTGTGAAACTTGTGCAAAGTTATATTGCACTTTATTGTGGAACCCTAAATTATTCATTAAAATTATTGAGTGGAATATTCCTAAATTTGTTCTGCTTTCTAATTTCGACGCATCTATTCTGGCTCCAAAAAGACAGTATGGATTGACTGACACGCGTGTTTTACACCATCGATTTTGCAATTAACGATTGCAATTAACTAACCTGTCACTAACACGTTGTACAAAAGATCTATTTTGGAGCTAGAATAGCTGCCACCTTCTAATTTTGCCTAGACAGATTTCATCATCCTTATCTACCGCGCAACTTTCCTACAAATTCAGTCTCGTTCAAGTGGGCCCGTTTGCCTATATTGACAGCAACGTCCAGTGGTGGCCGACAACTAGTGCGTAGCTTTCATTTTCCTTTTGATTTTTATTCTCTCATTTTTAATATTTGCTGGTTCTTTAGAATGCGCCTGTCAGTTGTTTGTCTATTCATTAAAAAATAAGCTTAAACAAAATAATATGAAATATTAAAATGATAAAAATTGAGTGTATTTTATTATTGTTGACCAGCGTGCACTTCTTTGACAAGACTTCTTACTCCAATTTGTCTATCTTTATTGCCACTTTGTTCAATATGAAAATAAAATAAAAACTCTTCGCACAATTTGTTCAATATGAAAATTAAAAAAAAACTCTCCACACAATTTGTTCAATATGAAAATTTAAAAAAAACTCTTCGCACAATTCAAAGTCGTGTAACTATGGAATCGTTTGCATTTTAGAAAACGACACGAAGTTCTTTGTTTTATTTTTATTTTCCCTCTTCCGAGGGAAATTTCATCGAAGACCTCCCATCAACTTTATTTGGCAATTATATTTATGTATAAATTTATATTTGAATTGTTTATTAAACACTAAATGTAACACGTAAGAGGAGGAGCAGGGTCAGTGACAGAAAAGACAAAGAATAGAATCTGGTAGAAGAAATACTTTAATTAATATTCATTTTAAACTGAGCATCCGAGGGACGGATTATTTGTGGGATTTGTAAACAAAAGCACACATTGGTCAAAGTATTTTAATATTTCATATTATTTTGTTTTAACATTTTTTATAATGATCATTTTTCTTTTTTTTTTATATTAATTTTTCTTTTAGATTTTTTTTTATTGGACAAAAATAATATCAATGGAAATTGAAAGGTTGAGAGTAATGTGTCATTTTTTAAATTTTTAAATTTTATTATAACTTTTTTTTAATATTTTTTTAATTTAATATTTTTTTATAAAAAAATTTAAGTGTTGATGATAGATTATAAAATATTTGTCAAAAATTGATGCAATGATTTTTATTGCTAAAATTACTTTTAATTAATTTAAATAGATTGTAGAAATATCATAAATTAATTATTTGATGTGTTCTACCTACTAATTCTTTCTTTTATATTATGATTTATGGTTTAATTTCATACCTGAAAATAATAGGTAAGAGGAGCGTGGTCTAGAAAAGACAAAGAATGGAATCTAGTAGAAGAAATACTTTAATTAATATTCATTATAAACTAAGCATCCCAGGGAGGGATTATTTGTGGGATTTGTAAATGAAAGCACACATTGGTCAAAGTATTTTAATATTTCATATTATTTTATTTAAGATTTTTTATAATGATTATTTTTCTTTATTTTTATATTAATTTTTCTTTTAGATTTTCTTTTATTTTTCTATTTTATTGGACAAAAATAATATCAATGGAAATTGAAAGGTTGACAGAAATGTGTCATTTTTTCAATTTTTCAATTTTATTATAACTTTTTTTAAAATATTTTTTTAATTTAATTTTTTTTTATATAAATTTTTAAGTGTTTATGATAGATTATAAAATATTAGTCAAAAAATTGATGCAATGATTTTTTATTGCTAAAATTACTTATAATTAATTTAAATAGATTGTAGAAATATCATAAATTAATTATTTGATGTGTTCTACCTACTAATTCTTTCTTTTATATTATGATTTATGGTTTAATTTCATACCTGAAAATAATAGGTAAGAGGAGCGTGGTCTAGAAAAGACAAAGAGTGGAATCTAGTAGAAGAAATACTTTAATTAATATTCATTATAAACTGAGCATCCCAGGGAGGGATTATTTGTGGGATTTGTAAATGAAAGCACACATTGGTCAAAGTATTTTAATATTTCATATTATTTTATTTAAGATTTTTTATAATGATTATTTTTCTTTATTTTTATATTAATTTTTCTTTTAGATTTTCTTTTATTTTTCTATTTTATTGGACAAAAATAATATCAATGGAAATTGAAAGGTTGACAGAAATGTGTCATTTTTTCAATTTTTCAATTTTATTATAACTTTTTTTAAAATATTTTTTTAATTTAATATTTTTTTATAAAAAATTTTAAGTGTTGATGATAGATTATAAAATATTTGTCAAAAATTGATGCAATGATTTTTATTGCTAAAATTACTTTTAATTAATTTAAATAGATTGTAGAAATATCATAAATTAATTATTTGATGTGTTCTACCTACTAATTCTTTCTTTTATATTATGATTTATGGTTTAATTTCATACCTGAAAATAATAGGTAAGAGGAGCGTGGTCTAGAAAAGACAAAGAATGGAATCTAGTAGAAGAAATACTTTAATTAATATTCATTATAAACTAAGCATCCCAGGGAGGGATTATTTGTGGGATTTGTAAATGAAAGCACACATTGGTCAAAGTATTTTAATATTTCATATTATTTTATTTAAGATTTTTTATAATGATTATTTTTCTTTATTTTTATATTAATTTTTCTTTTAGATTTTCTTTTATTTTTCTATTTTATTGGACAAAAATAATATCAATGGAAATTGAAAGGTTGATAGAAATGTGTCATTTTTTCAATTTTTCAATTTTATTATAACTTTTTTTAAAATATTTTTTTAATTTAATTTTTTTTTATATAAATTTTTAAGTGTTTATGATAGATTATAAAATATTAGTCAAAAAATTGATGCAATGATTTTTTATTGCTAAAATTACTTATAATTAATTTAAATAGATTGTAGTAATATTATAAATTAATTATTTGATGTGTTTTACCTACTAATTCCTTCTTTTATATTATGATTTACGCTTTATTTTCATACCTGAAAACACCTTTTGTATGTTATTTTTTATAAAGTACTCATACTTTATTATGTTTCCTTGTTTACTTTTATGTTCTTACATTATTTTTGTTTGTTTACTTTAGTTGTTTAATGGTTCATTAGTTTCATGATGCTATGATTTGATGTTATATATCATTCTTGTTATACTTAGGTTAAGTCATATTCATTATGCCTCTTGTGCTCATTGTTATCACAAATGATCTATTTTACTTATTGTATGAGTATCCTACCTTATCATTCTATACTTATGTGCCCTATCATGACTCTCTTATGACTCTCTTATTCTTATCACATGTCACTTGATCTTCATGTATATACTTTTGAATCATTTATGTACATAGTTATTTTTACCATGATTCTAGAACTTTTTTATTATTTTCTTAAATTGGAGGAAAGCTTCTTACAGTTGTCTACTTGTCTTGATGCATTTTTCTTACTCATGTTCTTACATGTTTTATTAAAAAACTATTTATAGATATAATTTTCTAAACTTGCATAAAGATTTAAAGTATATATGATTCAAGTTTTTCTTTCAAGCACATGTTGGTCAAATTTATTGATGGATTTTTTTTTAATTTTTTTTGGAGTTTAAATTAATTGATACTTTTTCTTTTGGTTGTAGATCATACTCTTATGAAAGATTATGTTGATAATTTTGGATAGAGGATTGAAACCAATTATTAGGTATTTCTTATGCAGTGGGAGCTACCTAGGCAAAAGCTAAAAGAGGTCTTGGGATGTGATACAATCTAATATCTAGTTAATATATAGAATAAATTTATGTTTCGTAGAGAGCATAGAAACACCAAAGATGGATTATATATGATATATGAAGCATATAGCAAGGCATTGTGATAAAATTAATATGCCTCAACCTTAGGAGTACCAAAAATATTTATTTAATTATTTTATGGTCCTATGTTGCTAATTTAATTCATTTAATGGTATATTATATGTTTTCAAAGTGCTATGATATGTTGTGAGACTTGATGGCAACTTGAGTTGCAATTAACATTGAGGAGAGTGGAAAATTGTGACACCTATCACAACATAACACTTTTCAAGAAGTGTGATGATTATGAGCTTCTCAAGACTATTCCCACATGACATGTGGTATTGGTTTTTTCTTGTCCTTACTCATAGATTTGAAAATTGTTTTAGTGGGACCAAATCTCCATCTGAATAGGCTTGGAGTAAAATAGAAAATTCTAAATTGGCAAAAGGCTTGTTTTTCTCATCTTTGATGCCTTGTATGTGAGAAATGAATAATATCTGTACTATTAAATATTATTTATTGAAGAGTTATGCAAAAAGGGAGTTTTTAATTACATGTTGAAGATACATTGAATGTGGACACATTTGAGAAGTTGCTATGTGTGGTATTGTAAGCTCTATAAATACAAGTGGTTCTAGATTGATTAATGCATTATTAATTGAAAAGCCATTATGTTGCCAAAATTATTTTGGAATTCTTACCATAACTAAGGGCACTTGTAAGAGCATAAACTTTTCCTATTGTACTCTAATAATTTTTTACTATAATACAATTGATGTGTTCTTTGGTGTGGTGGTTTGTTCCCCTAAACAAGTTTTCCCATGGAAAATCTTTGTGTTTATGTTTTAATATGTAAATCTAAAATTTAATTGTTTGTATTTTGTTTTATTTGTAATGTTGTTAAGGGGTTTGGAAAGAAATTTCTATTCATCTTCTTTTCTTTCAATTGGTATAAGATCTTTTTTGACTTTGTTATCTTTAGTGGGTTGTAGGGTTATTTCTATAGATCTATTTTAGTGGGAGTTTTTATAGGTTGAAGTTTCTTAACCTCGTTGAAAATCTAAGTTGGAAAGTACATCTAGAAGGATGGAGATGGAAAATTTCAATGGTGACCATTTTGAGTTGTGGAAAATCAAAGTGGATGACATGCTTATTGATAGAGACCTATGGGTTGTGATATCTAGATTTAATCCTCAAGACACAAGGTAAGATGTTTGCGATACAATGGATCAAAAAGCTAAGGGTGTGATAAGACTCTATCTTGCTGACTCTATGCTCATGAATGTTCACAAGGAGAAGAATATAACTAAGCTTTGGAAAAAGCTTGGTGATATTTATTAGTGGAAATCCTTTATAAATAAATCTAGAGATATTGATTGAGCTATCTATTCTCTATCAAAAGACAGTGAGTCTCTTGGTAACTTTTTGTATTGTGTCCTGAAATAGTGAGTTTTAGTCTTGCAAGTCACTTGTATCTTGCCCTAAGGTTGTTCACCTTAGTTTTGCAAGTCCTCATAGGAAAAGGGTGTTTCAGAGGCAATATTGTAATAGATTATATTCATATTGTGATTTTTATTCTCATTATGGTTTTTCCTTTATTGGGTTTCCCATGTAAATCTAGTGTTAATGTATTTGTTGTCTTCCATACTTTCATGGTTTTCTATTGTTGGGAAATTATATGTTTGTGATTTGAAGTTTGAAGATCAAAATTGAAGCATTTAAGGGTCCAGTCTGATTCAACGTCCTCTTAGCCTTGTGATGTGTTCAATATAGGGCTCTTAAAGGAATGTGTCAATATGGTGTAGAAAATTTGGGTGATTTGACAATTCAAAAAAAGAGAATTCCTAGGGTGTTTTGGCACTGATGACTTAGCCCCATGATGCATAGAATGAAAATTAGGATGCCTAACAACGTTTAATTGCATGTATTTGACAATTTTTGGGGCAACAAAATTTGTTTTGCCACAACCAAATGGTTTTGAGTAGTCAAAATATAAGAGAGGTTATTGTAGAGGCTCATTATAAGACCTTGTAGATTTAGATGGAATATTTGTAGGTGCTAGCGATTCTGATAGACAACCCATCAAAGTACAATTTATTTTTGCACTTAGAGAACTGAAGAGAATGTGTTGGTACAGTTTGGCCTAGAACATTCAGATGCTTTGAGTAGAGGAGGAGCATACCCAACATAAACCCACCCACTTGGATGTGTTGGTCCTAATTGTTTGGCCCCATGATGAATCAAACAAAAATTAGGCTACCTTGCAACTTCACATTGCATGCATTTGACAATTTTTGGGGCAATAGAAAAACTAGATCACCATGACCAAATGATTTTGAATCTTCACAATTTGAGAGATTTTATTATATAGGATCCCTAAGTGACCCTATAGTTCCAAAATAAACCTTCCTACATGCCATGAATTCCAAGATACTACATATCTTATTTTGGTGCAATCTTCTTTATGACATGATCTATGAATGATTACCAAATTGATGACATAGTCATCTTCATGAATTGGTTGTCACGTTAAACTAACAATTATGAAGAAATATTCCAAATAGTTCAATTGAATAAACTAAGAACAACTCAATGACATCACTAATGGTGTGTGAATAGTCAATTTTCTTAGTGTTGGTGTAAATAATTATTCATCTTGGATATTATTACACTTACTTAAGTTTACTTAGGAAATGCATTTCATAGTAGTTTGGGTATGAGACACTTGGGTGTTTGTGCCACATTGGGATAGTGTGTAGGAGAAATTCCACCTTTTATGGTGTTGATCTTGTTGTTACACTCCACATTTAGTGGGTGATCCACCTCATGTGGACTATTATATTATTTCTCCTACCTACCCACACCTATTTCCTACCTACCCTTGTTTCTTATTGAGCCACATGTCATGCTTGTGTGCTCACATATCCCTAGCCTTGCCTATATAAGAAGGCTCATCTACATTGTATGTAATTAGAACTATTGATCATTTTCTATTGATGAGAATACAGTTTATTCTTGTCCTATATTGTGTCTCTATTTTGTACATTTCATTGAGCTCTTGATCTTGGCAAAATCTCACATGGTACTAGAGCCATTAGAGCATCATTGATTCGTCTTGAAGAGGAATTATTGTGATGTCAAGAGGCAGATCTGAGGAGCAGCATCTTTTGGAAGCATCCTAGACCAGATTTGACCCCACCATTGAGGCCTATTTTGGTTAGAAAAAAAATTTCGCCAATTTTGCTATTATTGTACAAATTTCGAAAAAAAATTTAGTTTTTTCTGAAAAAAAAAATTGAAAAAAAAAAATTCGAAAAAAAAAAAAAAATTGTTTTGGGGGTTTGAAGACCCCCCCGTAACCCTCTAGTCTCTGCAGCTCCTCCGGCATCGGCGGCTCTTCCTGGCAACACCGATTCCTTGACTCCCCAACAAATACACACAGCCTCCCGCGGGCCTCTACGTCTCCCAGCCGCAGCCAAAGCACTCACACCGCTGTGCAGCCTCCTGCTATGCCTCCGTGCCGCACCACCCATCGGGACCTCCAGACCCCGCAGCAGCCGCAGTGCCCCGCTGCATAGCCACAACAACCATGCCGCCCCTAGAGGAGCCTCCTGTCACCTCCATAGCAGCTCGCGCAGACTCCCACCGCACCGCCCCCAGCTGCCCCGCCGCCTCCGCTGCAGCTGCCGTGCCACCTGTCTATTGTATCGCCCCCACTGGCAGTTTACCTTCTGGCCACCGGCTCTTTGCCTTCTTGCTGCCATTGACGGTTTTCTGGCACCTTTCCGGCCACTACCAGCAGCCCTCTGGAACTACCACGCAGACACCGAGACCCGCCTGGGCACCACGTCAGTAGCCCAGTTGGCTGCCCAATCACACTGGCACATCAGTTATTTTTGGCCCATCAGATCGTGCCAAGTTAGCACCCAGTCAGCCGTGAAGTTTTGATGATGGTCATGTGACTGTCAAATTTAACCCTGCAGTTCACTGACATCATCATAGTTCAAAAATTTTGCAGGCCCCTCTCATTGAGCTTTTTGATTTTGCAATTCAACTTCAAATGGCCATATCTTGCTCATTTTTGCTTTTTTTTGGGTCCAATTTTTTTGAAATGGGATAGAATTTCGTGTACTTTCACATGGTGGAATTATTTTTTGATTTTGATGGACAGATTTTTTAGAATTCTTAGTTTTTGGTGACTATACATGTCCAATCCCCATTTCTGCAACTTTCAGGTCTCCATTCGGGCTCATACGAACTCCTTTTCAATTGCCATTTTTTTTAAAGTGCATTATTTTTTGTCTACTCTCAAAATATGCTATCAGTTTGTAGAAATTGTGGGTAGAAATTCTACTTTCATCATATGGTCTTTTTTGGCCAATTTGGCATTTGTATTGCATAGATCTATCTTTCTGATCTTTTGCTTTGTATTTTTTAGCCTATTGGGGCAGTTGTAAAACAAAATCATAAGACCACCTTGCCATTGTTTGCAAGTGGCCTATTGTACAAGCACTACATATAAAGTGCCAAAATCATCATTTTTGGGGGGGTACTTTGATTGAGTGAATTTGGGGGGGTGTCTCTTGTGCTTTTGTGCTCTTGTGTTCCTTCCTTTTTTCTGCTATGGGTTCTTCTAATTTTCCTCTCTTAAACTCCTCATAATTATGCTACTTGGAAAATTGATGCATGGAGTAAACTTATGGAAAAAGGACTCACTCATTACATTGATGGAACTATTGTTGCTCCCGTTGATCCTAAGGTTGATCCAGTTGGTCACTTGGATTGGCTCACTAAAAACATCATGGCAATTGGTACCTTAAGAAAGTATGTACGAAAGGATCTCATTTTTCATATTGAGAAGTGTACTCTAATCAAGGATGCTTGGCAAAAGTTTCAAGACTTGTATGGTCAAGTTGATGAGATTTAGGGATATCAAATTGATAGTGATCTCACCATGTTGGATCCCAAGAACTTTGATACTATATAAGATTATGTCACTAAGGCAAATGAGTTGAGGGTACAACTCAAAGATTGTGGCATTGATAAGAAGGATACTCAATTGATATTCAACTTGATAGGCAAGCTTCCACAAGAATATGCAACATTTGTTTCTAGTTTCCAAACCCATAGGATGACAATGGGTTCAAGCTACACAATTGTAGCATCATAAATTGTACGCACTTGCCACGGTGGTACAATTTCACACCTAGTTTAGCACCCGCCTTGGCGCATTTTGCATTTTGCATTGCATTTCCCCTTTAGCACTTAATTAATTAAATTAATTAGGTCTAAGGTTCTACTTTGTCATCTCCCATATCATAAAGTTGGGCCCCTTTCATTAAAGTGTGCCCTTTTCATTTTATTCCTCCAATACATCATTTAATCAAAAACCCTAATTAGGTCCTATTTTGAACTTGGGGGCTTGATTTCGGGGGTCAAAACATCTTGAAATCACCTGTAACTTCGGCATTCTCTCTAAAATCATCATATCCGATGGCCCTGAAAATTTGGTGAAAAGTTGTCAGGACAATGGCGCCCGGAGTGCACATGGTCCCGGACATTTTTCCCGAAATTTTAGGAGCGCGATCCAATCATAAAATAAAGCTTAACCCCAAGAAATTGGCGAGAGATTCAATCTCTAGGTCGGCCAAAAGTTGAAATTATGACCTAGGGTTTCATATATAAGAGCTCTCTTTCTTCATTTGAAAGGATCCGAATTTTGGCTTTCAAGGACCTTCTATGCAACGAAAGAGCAGATCTTTGAAGACTTCAACAACATTCAACATCCATCCATCAAGCATTCATCCATTTAGGGCTTTGAAGGCATTGAAGAGCAATAGGGGATTACCGACTGAAGATTGGCTTGTACCCCTCCCTTGGGGTTGGGTATGATTTCATTTTGTTATAATGTCTTTGCATAAGCCTCATTATATCATTTGTATTCATGCTTTAGATCACTTTGCATCTTGATTTGGAGAATTTACATTATCATTTACAAGCAATTAGGGTTTACTTTCTAGGTTGCTCTAGTTTGCTTACTTGCATTTTAGGATGTTGCACACACACAAGGTTTACACACACATTACTTTTACAATACAACTTGGCTATTCGTGGAGGTGGAAATCACCAAAGCGGGGGTTTGACTAAGGCAAATCCCTATATAGCCACCCAAAACACCTTTTTTAGATATAAGTGTAGATTTTGGGATTCAGACGACGCTGCAAATTGCAAATCCGATAGAAACGGACGGAGACTGAACCACACACCAAATTTCAGAGCAAAAGACCAGGACAGGGGTGTGGGGCACCCTGGTCTTGCCAGGACAGGGGTGCTGGGCGCCCTGGTCCCTGGGACAGGGGTGCTGGGCGCCCTGGTCCCTCTGTTAGACAACAATTTCAACATTTTTGACAGCTTTTCAAGTTGCAAAACAACAGTTTCCGGAGCAATTTCAGGGGTAGAATCAGGACAGTGGCACCCGCACCCTCGTCCTGAACATTTTCACTTAGATTTTGACTCTGGGTACGCATCTGCATTCTTGTCTTGTCCTTGTGTTTATAGCTTTCCATTGTTTAAGTTCAATTCTGCAATCTTGTTATTAGTTCATACTTGCACTTTGGGGTTAGGAATTGAACTTGCATCATTTTATCTTTCAATTACAATAAAGGAATAGAAATCCTAATAGGTATCCCGTGGCTCTCTCTTCCACAAAA
This sequence comes from Cryptomeria japonica, assembly GCF_030272615.1. NCBI lineage: Eukaryota > Viridiplantae > Streptophyta > Pinopsida > Cupressales > Cupressaceae > Cryptomeria > Cryptomeria japonica. Next base: position 6,839,688 of record NC_081411.1, on the reverse strand, counting down.
AAAGAAGTAGCCAATTGTGTGATACCTCTAGGCTCTTTCGTATTCCACAAGTGTGTGGTTGAAAGTGAGATTAGGGCATGTTTGCTTAGTGTCACTTTTTCTCCTACACAACAATGCATACATTTGATGCTTTCAATGAAATGTTGATGATGGAACAAACTAAGTTGATAAGCATGGGCATTCTTAAGGCTTCTAAGTCTCAAGCATTAGTGGAAAATCAAGAGAACAAAGGAAATCAAGGAAAGGACAACTCAAACAAGAAGAAATGATAATCAAAGCCTAAGGACAAAGCACCATCTTCTCCACAACAAGGAGATTCATCCTCTTCCAAGAGGGATAACTCACCAAAGAGGGAGAGACCTACTTGTGCCTATTGTAAAAAGTTTGGTCATGAGGAGTGTCGTTGCCATTCTAAGAAGATTGATGAGCTCACACATATCATCAAAAAGCATAACATTGATTTGCCTAATGTCTACAAGAGGGATGATTCATCAACTTCCACTTCCTCAAATTCAAAAGGAAAAGGGCAAGCATTCATGGCTTCTACAAGTGGGAAGACTCACTCTTTTGGGACAAGAAAAGAAAAAACTCTATGTGCTACTATCAGTCATGATTCAGAGAGATGGCTTCTAGATTTAGGTACTTCTCATCATATGGCATCTTCGCAGTCTATGTTCTCTACATTTGAGCCTTGCACCATGCCACAGATTTTGATGGGCAATCATACATACATGGATGTTATTGGGAAAGGATCTATTGACATTGGGGATAACTCCTTCAATGATGTGTTGTGTGTACCCCACTTGACAAACAATCTCCTTTCCATCTATCAAATCACACATGGCGCAACTAAGAGAGTTGTGGAGTTCACACCTAAGTCAGTTTTCATTAGAGACTTGGAGACTAGAGCTATCATTGCGACTGGGGTGGTTGATCATGCATCTCGGTTATACTCCTTCTCAGATTTTGTTGATGATGATGATTTCACATTTGATGATTCTACACATGTTGATCACACTTCTTGTGATGGTTTAGATTTTGAGGAGAACTTTGGGCACTTGAACATGGGGATTCTCACATGTGACCCCATTCTTGAGTCTTGTATTTCATCTCCTCATATTGATATCACATCACCTATTGCACCTGATGATGCAGATAGTGCAATAGTTTTTCCTTCATGTGATTCAGTGCAGCAGGATATCCATTGTCTTCCAGCTTCAGATTCATGGGATGATTACTTGACAGACATTGTAGGTTTGTTTGTGGAATCCTACATTGCAGATTTGGGAGACATCATTGATGACATTCATCTTCTCTTTGATGAAGATGATCCTTCTTCGATTGTTGCGAGGGAACACTCTGACCCTCTTGTTCATTCTCTACATGATCATTCTTTCGAGGTTGACATGATAGTGGATACTTATGTACAACAGTTGGAGGAGGTCTCTTTATCTTTTGAGGAGACATGTGAGTCTTTGGGACATGTTCTACATCCATATCCACTAGATCTTGGAGTGCCTTTTTCAGTAGTGTGGCACAGTTTACCACCTTTGGAGGGGGTATCTTTCAACATCAACATGGGGACACTTGAGCATTTTTTAGAGATTCCTTTCATCATGAGTTTTCTTCATACATCTTCCCTTCATGATTGGGGAGACTTCATGGATACACCTTTGGTTTTGTTTCTTCCTAAAGGGAGGAATGTTGTTCGATGTTAGTGGAGCAGTTTCTTCATACATCGAGCTTCTATCATTGGTGCAGATTCCACATTGAGGGGGGGCTTCCTAGCTTCTCTTCTTCTCTCATATGGGGGGGACTTTTTCCTCAAATGGGGTTTTGTCCTTCACATACTTCTATGAGAGTTCTTTGTATCTAGTTTTCATCTCTCTTTTGGGGGAGGGTTTTTTCCCATCTTGCATTGCTTAGTTGCATTGTAGACTTAAGTGCATTCCCCTAAGTTTCACTTAAGGGGGGGTGTTGGTGTAAATAATTATTCATCTTGGATATTATTACACTTACTTAAGTTTACTTAGGAAATGCATTTCATAGTAGTTTGGGTATGAGACACTTGGGTGTTTGTGCCACATTGGGATAGTGTGTGTAGGAGAAATTCCACCTTTTATGGTGTTGATCTTGTTGTTACACTCCACATTCAGTGGGTGATCCACCTCATGTGGACTATTATATTATTTCTCCTACCTACCCACACCTATTTCCTACCTACCCTTGTTTCTTATTGAGCCACATGTCATGCTTGTGTGCTCACATATCCCTAGCCTTGCCTATATAAGCAAGCTCATCTACATTGTATGTAATTAGAACTATTGATCATTTTATATTGATGAGAATACAGTTTATTCTTGTCCTATATTGTGTCTCTATTTTGTACATTTCATTGAGCTCTTGATCTTGGCAAAATCTCACACTTAGAATCACTATTTTCTTATATTTTTATTAGATTTTAAATAATGGAAAGTTCATAGGGCAATGTTAATGCCCATACCACATTTATTTTACTCATTAATGATATTTCATTTCTTTCCTTAAAAAAATCATTAATTTTATTTCAATGGGAGCATACATGAATATATAGTAACACGTTACATTCATTTGAGCCCAATTTGTGATTCTAGACAACATTGTAGGATTATACTTTTAGATTTTGTTGTAAATACACAAAATTCAAAAATATTTATTTAGATTGTATTACATTTTACTTGTACAAATATAAAAATCATATTATATATCTAGAAATAAGGTTGAGATTACAAATATTTTTTTATTTATGTTAAATTCAATGAACCATCTCGATCTTATCTACTCTTTATTGTGCCAACTATTGCCTCGTGATCAGTCTCATGAACCTTCCAAACCTTCCATAGGTCCTTTTTTAATGGTCTATCCCCATATCCAATCAAATGAAAGTTTGATACTACAAATAGATCATAATACCGAAAAATCTTCCTATATATCTCAAAATCCTAATATAACCACAAATTAGACTTCTTCAGTATATACTTTTTAAGCCATGTTACAATTAAAACTATTGATCCTATAAAATACTAAATGGTATTACTGTTAATAATTGTTATCTTGTAAAGCACTAGGCTCTTTGTTGATATGTTATACATAGACAATGCTTTTCATTGAAGCTGTTAGCTACAATCTCTATTTGTAAGATCGGTTATACATGGACACAACTGTTCACTACAATCTCTGTTTGTAAAACATTTATTCAATTAAAAATAAATAAAGAAACCTTATAGTGGAACCCTAAATTATTCATTAAAATTGTTGAATGGAATATTCCTAAATTCGATCTGTTTTCTGATTTTGCCTTAGACAGGTTCCATCATCCTTATCTACTACACAACGTTCCCACTACCTACTTTAGTCGCATTCAAGTGGGCTCATTTTCCTAAATTGACAGCAACATCTAGATGTGACCGACAACTAGTGCGTAGTTTTCTTTTTTCTTTTGATTTTCTTCCCCCTGTTTAATATTTTCTAGTGCATTGAGGTGACTTCATTTGTCCACTTCCCCACACTCACAATAGATTTCATTTTGTCCACTTTCTTTCAGATTCCCCACCCAACCTCTTTAAGTTTTTGGCATGGATAAAAAATAAAAAATTCTGGCGTGGACGACATGATAGCAAAACTCAAATAAAAGAAGTAAAGTAAGGACCGCTTCAGAATACCTCTCTTAGTTGTTTACATTTATTCATTTAAAAATAAGAATCTTTGCATTTTATGAAAGGTCACAAAGTTCTTTGTTTTATTTGTATTATTATTATATTGAATTAAGCTTAGGTATTCCTCTTCCGTAGGAAACTTCATCAAAGACCAATGTCAACTTTATCCATTTATTATTATTTTGAATTTTTATATTTGAATAATTTATTAATGGTAATAAAGAAGGGGTGAAAACATGTCAGAGGAGCCAGGGTCGGGGGGTAGGAAAAGCAAAGAATGGAATCTGGTGGAAGAAATGTGCCAAGGTATACCTACTAATCAATAGTTTTTTTAATCTCAGCATCCCGAGGAGGTATTATTTGTGGTGTTTGTTGACAAAACATATTTTGAATATTTTAATATGGCATAGAATTATAGGCGAGGTTATGTTTTTAACTGATTTACTTAAATGACAACTATTCTTATGAAAAATAATAAGAAAACTAGGGTTTGCTATCATTCAATTTAGAGTTTAGGAGTTAACTAGCAATTAAACTAATATTATTTACTTCCACTCTAGCAATATTATGATTAAAATAATTAATAATATCAAATAAAGTAATTATAACTTTAGTATTATTATTGTATGTGGGAAAAGTGGGTCAATAAAACTCAATATGTGAAAATATTACTAAAAGACTTGTCCACACACACACATGGGACTTCTTGGTGCAAGCTATGGAGTAACGAAGTATTACTCAGCTTCCCAAGGTGGGTCCCATGGTTCTCTATCTCACAATGTCCCTCAAACCAATGTTTTTGCTCTCAGATCACTGAGCAAAATGGTTTAGGGATGGCAAATGCAAGAACGAGGGATGTTTTGATAGATTCTAGAATGAAATGCATTCTAAGCTATGCATGATTCTAGAAATGCAATAAACTAGATGATAAGATGACAAGGTTAGTATGAATACTATCCTAACATGATATATTTAGTCTATGATTGAGCTAAATGATAAAGAAAGTATTCTAAACATGCATATTTAGACTAATTTCTATTCTAAAAAGAGGCTAAATGATGAGCATAAAAATGATATATGGAAGCTTGAATGTAATTGAGCATAAGTGTGATACTACAAATTTGGAGGATTTCCAGATAATGCAAGCATTGGTTGCTTAGATTTGGGATCATATGATTCATTGTTGCCTTCGTTTTTGTTTCGAGTCCAAAATCGAGATTTGTCAAGGTTGGTGTTGTTCTAATTATTGTAGTTTGATGAGTGTGTTCCTTCCTTGTAGAATTTGAGTGTTCCCTTTTTGACACATGCTTCCTCTACTTGAATGCCATTTTCAATCAATTTAGCGAAAGATGGTATGCATTGAAGTTTTAGTCTGTAACTCATTTCACCATTCAAGTTATTGATGAAGATTTCCATTTTCTCCTTTTCAGGAATATCCTGAGGATATCGTGATACCATGCATCGCCAGCATTGAAGGAATAGCATGAATGTTTCATTGTTCTTTTGTTTGGTGTTGCAAACATCTAGCATGGTTATGGCATTTTGAATGTTATAGGAATATTGGGTTATGAATTTGTTAACCAATTCATCAAATGATCTGACAGGTGGTGTAATCTTGGATAACCATTCCATTGTTTGTCCTCCCAGACTTCTTGGGAATAACCTCATCAGATAGGTGTCATCATGAGAAAATTCAAGACTCATGGTGCAAAATTCTCAAACATGATCCTGGGGATCACTTTTCCCATCATATTTATCAAATTTGGGAACATCTGAGTTTGGAGGAAAAGGTACCATGTTCAATCTTCTGTCAAATGGATAAGGATAGATTTCATTTAAAGAGTACCACACTGTTGTCCCTTGTTGCATATCTTGTATTTGTCTTTGAAACATTTGCATTTTTTGAGTAAGAGCAACCAAGGGTGCATTATTTTGCCGAGGAAAAAGTTCTTCCCTTCTATTTGTTCTTAGCTAAAAAGGTGTAGTAAACGGAATGTGTTGTTCTGAAGTTTCTAGCTCAGGTATACGCATTTCTGGTATACGTTATTCTGGAGTATGTTGCTCAGGTATGTGAGTTTTGTCTTCTCTTTGTTGTTCTTGATATGCATATTGTCGAGAGCCAGTTTGAAAAATGTTTGTGTCGAAATCTTCAAGAAGTTTAGCACCTTTACTCGTGAGCATGAGCAGATACTTTTCTTTGTCATTTTCCATAAGCCTTTCAACAAGTTTTTGGAATGAAGGGTTTTCCTGATATTCCTGAAGAAGTGCTTCAGTAATTTCAGGCTCTTCCGAGTGTGGAACTTCAAAAGGATTTGACAATCTTCGATTCATACTTGATTATGCGGGTGTCTCGCTTTGTTGGTTCTTTTGAGAGCAAGTAATAGGCATTTTGGTAGAAACTTTCAGTGACGAAGGGGACAAAATCCTCTTCGATGTGTTGCTCGGGGGTGTTTGGTTCTAGTCGAGATGTGTTATAAGTGATGCACTCGTCGGGCAAGAATGCCAAATTGATCTTTCCTCTGTGGTTTATGATTTGATTAAAGGCAGATTTTTGACAGTAGGCTCTTGTCTTCAATGGTTCTTTGTCAAATTCGTTGGATTTGTTTTGGATATACCATTTGACGTGATGAAGGAATACCCGATGAGATTTGAAGAGTTGATGATTGATGTATAAAAAACTTATTTCTCTTGATGAATTTGGAAAAACTAGGTTGTTGTTTCTTCAACGTGATGTTACGATAAAGGTTCTTTCTTCTCAGAATAAGGGGATTAGTCATGCATGAGTGATCAATGGTTTCCTTTGATTGGTTTGGATTCAGTTGATTCTTTTTTTGAAAATTTCAAATCTTACTTTATCAAAGTGAAGGTTTAGATGCCCCTTCACGACAAAGTGTGTCAAATGATATGGATAAAAGCCTCCCGATATGGAAACTTGATTTGACAATTTGAAAATTTTAAACAAGTGTTTTGAGATAAAATCCGTAAGATGGTAAAGGATTCTATTGAGACTGATGATGAGGTCTCTGGATTATGATAAGAGAGACATCTTTTATCGTGTGATTCGTTTAGGATTCTGACAACTTTTGTTTTGACATAAATTTAGCTCAAGAAATAGTTTTAGTGGTTTGTTTGTCACTCTGTTTTGATGAAAAATGATGTTGATGGAAAAATGCTTTGAAAAATGTTCTAGAAAATTTCAAAAAAAATTTCTGGTTTTGCTCGCTGTTTTTTTTGTTTTGATCACGCGCTAGAACAGAGACTACATGCGCTACTGAAACGCTTCTATGCGCTAAAATAATAACCACACGTGCTAGGCTGCCCCTAGACACGTGCTAAAGTTTTGGATTGTTTAAAATTGTTGTCTTTAACTATTGAAAAAGCTATGCGCTATCTTGGGTTTGTCACGTGCTAACTTTTGGACTTGATGCGCTAATGTTTGGTTTCTACGCGCTAAGTTGTTGCTTCCACACACTAGACTATTTTCCTGATGCGCTAAATGTTTCAACACTGATTTGACCTATGATAAAAATGCTACTGTTTGGACCTGACGAGCTAACTTGTTGTTTTGATGCGCTAAATAAGTACCTCACGTGCTAAGAAGTTGCTCTTATGCGCTAAACTGCCCTGATTTTTCCTTTGGTTGATTTTTTTGTGATTTTTGAATTTTTGCTATGAATTTTTTTAAGTTTGATGGATGATTTTTTGAAGTAATAAATCCAAGCACGGCACAAAAAGTACAACCATTTTGCCTAATCTAACAAAAAGTGTATGTTCTGCGAGGATGTGTTCAAATCTCCAATGTTTTAATAGGTTTGGATACAAATAATACACTTCAGAAACACTCTTTAGTCAAGGGTCATAAATAACATTATAGCCCACTAGTCTCGATACTCCGTTAGCTCAAACAGTCGTGTCACCCCATAGAGGGTGCCCGTTTTTTTGCCTTTTGCCAGAAATTAACTCAAAGTGAATCGCTTCACAGTTGAGTAGTTATCTTGGGAGATATATGGTGAGTAATCTTGGGGGCGGATTCTTCCCCACCCTTGCACTATGATGTTATAAATGTCTGGTTACTGACTCGGTTCAAAGCTTCTATTTCTATGGTTTGTAATCAGGCTTCCTATTTGGCCGTCAGTGATAAACTCCCTCAAGAGGCTTCCCAACCTTTAGAACAAAGGTTTTACATATCTCGAGGATACTGGGGGAAGGCTAATCACTGTACACAACTGTTGAAAAGGACTTTCGTCACTTTCCACATTTGATTATAGTGGGTTGGAATTCTTGACGTCAAAGTCGTTCCCCACTTAGGTCATTCCCTTCACACCGGTCATAAACAGCTTTAAGAGTTGATTCCAACTCCTCGAGAAGGCAGGCCTACTAAAGGTTTTATTGCTTGAAGTAAAGAAAGCTTTTAAGAGTGGTCTAAATTTTTGATCACCCAGTTAAGGGGAGAGCATATTCCTTCCACTTTCGAGACAAGGCAATCAAGTTGTTCTTTTTAGCCTTTAAGACAATGATTTGCTAACTTATTTGGAGATGTTGCTCCAACAAGCATGATATTTTTTTTAACCCTTCATAGCAATGATTTTATAATCTAGGAAAATAAATTGGTCAACAAAGCAAAATTTCGATCTTTGGTGGTCAACAAAAGAAATCGATAAAAGGGGAAGGACTTCCCTCTTTGATTTTAAACAAAATTTATTAAAATGAGGTTCTTTTTTTTCTTGTGAAATGTAAAATTGATCCTTTTAAGCACCAAAGGATGGTGATATTATTTTTACCCCTTTCTTACAAAAATAAAGATTGTTTTATTCTTTTTAGAAACCAAACTGAGAAATTTTCTCCTAGAAAAGCAAGAAAAGATTGTTGTTGTGGTTCGTTTTACAGCCCAAAGTAAGGTGAGTCCAATTTTATCCAACAAGAATTAAAATTACTCTAAATTTTAACTAACTTAACTAAGTTAGCCAGAATCTAAAACTATTTGTAATTCTACAAATAAAATCCAACTCTACCTGCAAGAAATTGTCAGAGTCCTGCAAAATTCCAATCAAATAGTTAGGGAAATCTGGATTTTGGTGGACTTCTACAAGTCTAAATTTTATTTCGGTTACAATTTTAATTTTTTGTCTTTTGTCTGTGATGTGCTACAGAAAGGACTGCACGCGCTAAAATAATGTCCCAATACGCTACACTGTTTACTGGATGCGCTACTCTATGCGTCGAAAGCGCTGCTCTATTTTTCTCCCATGCTAAGACCTACAGGAAAATTAGTGTTTTGATGCGCTAAAAGATGGACTTCACGCACTGGATGATGGACTCCACGCGCTAAACAGTAGACTAGATGCACTAGGTTGTTAACCGGATGCGCTAAACAGTGAATTGAATGCACTAATTCATGTTTCCCGCGTGTCTGCAAAAGTAGTTAGTTTCAAAAACTGATTTGATATATGGGGTTGGGCCCCACGGTGGGCACCAGAAATGTATGCAGGAAAAGTGGGTCGATAGAACTCAATATATGAAAATATTTCAAAATACTTGTCCACACACACACAGAGGACTTCTTGGTGCAAGCTATGGAGTAACGAAGTATTACTTAGCTTCCCAAGGTGGGTCCCATGGTTCTCTATCTTACAATGTCCCTCAAACCAATGTTTTTGCTCTCAAATCACTGAGAAAAATGGTTTAGGGATGGCAAATGGAAGAACGAGGGATGTTTTGATAGATTCTAGAATGAAATGCATTCTAAGCTATGCATGATTCTAGAAATGCAATAAACTAGATGATAAGATGACAAGGTTAGTATGAATACTATCCTAACATGATATATTTAGTCTATGATTGAGCTAAATGATAAAGAAAGTATCCTAAACATGCATATTTAGACTAATTTCTATTCTAAAGAGAGGCTAAATGATGAGCATAAAAATGATATATGGAAGCTTGAATGTATTTGAGCATAAGTGTGATACTACAAATTTGGAGGATGATCAAAATGGAGGAATGAGAGCTCTATTTATAGCAAAAATAGGGCAATGGATGGTCAGGATTGAATGATTTAATCAAGGGTTGAGTTTGAAAGGTGGGGATCCATGTTTGCAATTGGCACCAATGAAATGGTGACAAGTGCCAACATAAGGTTGGGTTGAGAGAAGGGGTTGGAGGTATTAAATGCCTGAGAAGACCTTAGGGTTATCTAGAGATAAGGGTTAAGCTTAAGTTATGTTTACCCAATGGATTAAGAGTTAATCCAAGGATAAACCTTTGTGCAAATGATTAAGAGATAATCATGGTCAAAGCATTAAAGGCTTGATGAGACCCTTGGGTTGGGTGAAGGTTGAGTTAAAACAAATTCATTAACCATGTAAGAGGGTTTGAGTTAACCATTAATGGTTATTGGAGACTTTGGGGGATTAAGTGGTTGAAGGTTGAAAAGCCTTTAATGGTTATCAAAAACTTTGAGGAATTAAGTGGTTGAAGGTTGAAAGCCTTTAATGGTTATCAAAGACTTTGAGGTTTTGAGAAGTGACCTCCCTTTTGCTTAGGGATGTGACAAAGTTTAGAATGATGGGTTAGGCTAATTAGAAGTGACTAGAAGATTCTAGAAAGGATTTAGAAAGGGGTTTGGGATTTTGCAAGTGGATGGAGGGATAATAGGATTTAATTGAAAATAATGTAATTTAATTCAATTTGGTTGCAATTTGGGCAAATTAAATAAATTAGATTTATTCAATTTTGGATAACTATTTAATTAAATTTGAATTTAATTAAAAGTGGATAGGGGGGATTTAATTGAATAAAATGATTTATTCATTAAATGGTATAGTGAATTTTATTTAAATAAATCGAGTAATTTACTTAATAAAATAGAGGAATGCGGGTAATTTGATTAAATTGGATTTAATTAAATAGAGAAATGAACATAAAATATTCATTTAGGAATATGGTCATTTTTATACGTCTACAATTATTAATATGAGTAGTTTTAATAATAATGTTAATGTTAGTTGAAAATCATCTTAAGTCTTTGACAATACTTTTCACTAACCTTTTTTGTCTAAACTGATTAAACAATTTCTAATTATTTAATTATTGTTCTTCTAAACTATTAATTAAATAATTTTTATTATTTAATTAATATTCATCATTATCTCTTTCTAATCAATTAATCTTTATCTTAATTGACTAATCCTAACTATTCCTCTTTGGCTAAATAATTCACTTAATTATTTAGTCCCTTTATCCTAAGCTAATTATTCTTCCATGATTAAACAATTATTTATAATTATTTAATCCCTTTCTTTAAATTATTCTAATTAAATAATTGTCAGTGTGGGTGAAATAAATGAATTTTATTTATTTATTTATGACCCCACTTATCTCTTCCACTTTCTAATTTCTATCCCCCTTACCTCTTCAGCTTGCTAAATATCCACTAGCCTTTTCCTCTATTTCATTTTGGCATATTTTTGTTGAAAATCTAATATTCATTTTCACTGAACTCTTTTCATTTCTATTTCTTCCTCAACATTGGAAATGCAATTTCATTTTTATCCCCACTTAACAAGTCATCCCATTTAATCCCATCCATTGATTATTTTTAGTCTCAAATCAATCTTAACCATCTAGTCAATCCCAATTTTTCTATAAATTGAGCTCTCATTGCTCATTTTCAACAACCACACTTCAAGTATCCTTATGCTATCAATTCCAATTTACTTTTGCCATCATATTTCCATCAATTGCTTTCAATACACTTGCTTTGTAGGTGAGAGCCACGTATATTTGAAGGAGAAAGAAGAACAATGGAGAATCATGGAGGAGAGATTCATTTGTGATGGTTTGTGTTTATTTTAATTGTCTTGTTGTCATAGCTCTATTGATTGAATTTGGAGTTCTTATAATATCTTGTTAGGTTTGTGGTTGCCTAATTACGTGCTTTGATGCCTTTTACAAAATTTCTACTTACATTTTTTGGTGAACCCGATGTGAACATACAAAATCTATTAATTCTATGAATCTATTTGCATGCAGGTTTTATGTGCTAATCCATTGTTGCATGCAAGTTTTTTGAACTAATTTTTTGTTGCATGTAGGTTTTTTGAACTAATTCTTTGTTGCATGTAGGTTTTTTGAACTAATTCTTTGTTGCATGTAGGTTTTATGTGTGAATCTATTGTTGCATGCAGGTTTTTTAAACTAATTTGTTGTTGCATGCAAGGGTTGCATGAGGATCTATTATTGCATGTGGGTTTTATGGAGTCTAAACAATGATTTATGTGGGATTTCTTAACATGCAATGAAAAACATTTTTTCACATAGCCTAATTAAGCTCACCTTTAATGAACAACAATTTTTCACATAGTTTAATCAGGAGGTTTTAATGAACAACAATTTTTCACATAGTTTTATTAGGAGGTTTTAATGAGCAACAATTTTTCACATAGTTTAATTAGGAGGTTTTAATGAATAACAATTTTTCACATAGTTTAATTAGAGGATTTGAATGAACAATAATTTTTCACATAGCCTAATTAGGAGGTTTTAATGAACAACAATTCTTCATATAGCCTAATTAGGAGGTTTGAATGAATTCTATAATTCTCACATAGTCTTAATTAGGATGCAAATGGATCAATGAACTCATTTCATTTTCTAAAGGTTAAAGAATCACTATTTGTCATGTCTTCTTTTATTTCGATTGTGTTCTTTTACCTTTAGAGGGTCTACCTCCCAATTTACTTGGCACTTCGCATAGGGATTTGTGAGAGGGAATGACCCAAGTGGTAATGAGCTAAGGCCAAGCTCTTCTGAGCCACTATAAATAAATGTGTTTGTGATGAAAGTTGCAAGCGATGAGTGTTGATGTGTCATATTTATGTAAGTCTCCCTAGTGTCCGTGTGGCATATGAATACCTATAGAGTGTAACCTGTAAAAGCTAGGAGGCCTCCTTAAAGGAGAAAAATGTCGCATGTATGACCACTTGAACAAATGCCTTGATTAAAATCTCTTTATTTTAGAAGCCAAAAACCTTCTAGTTGTTGGTACAAGAGGTCAAACCTCTGATGATGTCTCATGTCCTTATAATTCTTAGTAGAGATACAAATTTTTCCATGGGGACTGATGCTTGGCTGCTCTAGAGAAGTGAGTGTCGTGGAGTGGAGCAAGTGGGGTCAAGCATCTAAGTATCTTCTTTGAGAAAGCATAGTTGGGGAAAACAAGGTGATATCTAATAGCTATTGTCCTTGCTAGCCTTAAGATTCATTGTTGAAGGTGCATGATTATCTTGTGTCAAGGTCCAACAAACATTTTGTCTTATGTGCTTGTCAAAAGTTGAATAAAAAATAATTCTCACAAGTGGTCATAAATAACCTTGTTTGTTTGAAGTTCAAACAAAGATTTAACATTTTGTCCAACTATTCATCCAACAATTGAGCATGGATTTTTAAAATATTGGATATCGTTGTTTCAACATTTATGTCACTTAGGGTTAGCATTTGCATAGTCCAACCTTAGGTCTTAGGACACGTAAACATTGTCATTCATTTTAGTGTCCTCATTTTGCAGTTAGGTTTAAAATCATTTTCCTGAAGTCCTCATTGCATTGTCATACCAAAGCTAGGTTTTCACTTAGATCATATTATTACCTTCCATATGCCTTTCTTGTATTAGGTTATATCATTGCAAAGTCCAAAACCCTAGGTCTTATCTTAGGTTAACGTTGTCAAACATTTGCATTCATATCCTTGGTTCATATAATTTTATCATATCATATCATATCTTGAGAGAATATCATATCCTTAGGTCCTTTTCATAACCATTTCCTTCTTGCATTTATTCTCAAAATTAGGCTTTGCCAAACTTCAAAAGTTGAAATCTCTAGATTAAACCCTAAGTTGTTGTTAGGGAGTCTTGACCTTGTCCAATATTTGTCCTTTTGTCATTATCATTTTGTCAAACCTAGCTTAATATCCAAGAATATAGGTGCGACATTGTCATTTTCCCTAGAGTAATTTTGTCCTTTGCCCTCTTAAGGTCTTTGATTCATTTCAATTTCCCAAGATTGTGTCTCTAGGTTTGCATTCCAAGATTTTTTCCAAATATTTGAAAAATCCAAAAACATAGGTTGCATTTTTGTCCTAAATTGCATTCTTATCCAAGGTTGCATTTACCTTCCTCAAAATCACATAATAGTTGTGTTAGGATGAACCAAAGGAAAACTGAGAGGGGGGGGTGAATCAGTTTTCCACAAGTCAAACAATTATTATAGATTATGAACCTTCTACTAGAGCAAAATGAAAATAACACAGTCAAAGATAAAAAATGAGACCACACAACACACAACACCAATATTTTGACTTGGAAAACCTAGTTAAGGGAAAAACCATGGTGGGAAACCCTACCCACAATAAGATAATACTTTTGCACTAATATGTAAAAATATTACAATGGGGATTGCACTTGCAATCATGCCAACAGCCTACATGACACTCCTCAACACAAAATGGAAGTCTCACTGACTTACATATGATGAATAATGATGAACAATAAATACCCTAAATGGTACTGAGGGGGGGGTGAATCAGTACAGACAAAGTCTCTCAACAACTTATCAAGTTAAAACAATGATAATCGGTTGTCTTCATCACTGAACTTAACCATGGCAATACCGATTAAACACAATAAGACTTCAGACATCTAAACCAGTAAAACAAAATACTTTAAATATCATTCAACACTTGATAACTACTTCACCAATATAGATATGCATGTGTTTTATCAGTAATACCATAACTATTAGCTCTGCATGCATAATCACCTAAACAAAGAATACTCAGTCATCACATGAAAAATGCACAACTCATAGCACATAGATTTTTCACATGGAAACCCAAATGGGGAAAACCATAGTGGGGATGAATAGCCACAAGCTTGTTTTGAACTCTTTTGAAGTCCGCTCTATTAGGAGCCTTGTTCGGTTAAACAATTTACAATAAGGTTATGTTAGGAACCAATCCTGTTAAAGATCACCGAGTTAAGGGATGGCTATATACCCTGTTAGAGGTTACCTCGCTAGAGGATTTAAAGAACCCAATGAACTTGAGTCACCTAGTTAGAGGATTTACAACAAGCCTATTAAAGCTACCCGATCAAAGGAAATTCCTTCTGTTGAAATGGTTAGTAGTCAACAGGTAAAGCTTTGATCTATTAACAACACTACTTGTTAAGGCAGATCCTATTCAGCTCCTCTCCTCTCCAATCACACTCTGCCGGTTTCACACTCTGGTTTGGCAAGTATCTCAACATACAGACACAAACAAAACATTTACCAACAACAACAATATCAAAACTCATTGACCTTATAGACAAAAAATAGGTTGGTAACATAAACCCTAAACACTAAGTATTTTAGGTTTACAATTTCAAGCAGTCCAAATTTGACCATCCAAACACATTACATAGAATGAAACGATCCAAATAGATCTCAAGTCACTCTGCATCATTCAATCTTCACTAAATCTCAAAAATGGTAACCCATCATGCGCTCTTCATACACCGCTCAAAAAATCGCACATTCTTGAGGTAGGAATTCATGCACAAAATCCTCAAGGAAATCCTTCACATGCACACAGATGACATGACATCCTGATCCTTATCCTTAACATTCACAAAACACCATCGGTTGCACCACATAGGCCATACCGAAAACCCTAAAACTGAACAGAGACTACCAACTAGTAATTACACTTAGTGAACCCCGACACTGGTCCACTCCATCTCGGTTGACCAAAACCGCTTCCAATATTCATACTATGCATACTGGTGTATCTACTTGAGCACTTATGGGCATCAATGACAACATACTTTATCATTGCTTCATCATATGCCAACAATCTCCCCCTTTGGCATTGATGGCAATACTCAGTGTATCATTGGTCAGTATCTGCACCATGGTTAATATCATATACCAGTTGTCATATACTGGTTCAAAGATCACAAACACCACCATCTGGATTGGTCAGTTTGTACTTTGCCATATATATTCATCATCAAATTGTTAGGTCCCGGAGACAACTGAGAGGGCGGGGGGGTGAATCAGTTGTCAAATAAATTTAAACCAAAAACAACTTAACCAACTTTAATGCTTAATACCGGTAAACCAATCTTTTATGTCTATAGATAGTTTTATCAGTTAATTACAGTACCGGTAAAGATTAATGCATGAAACAAAAAGACAACAATATCTACAACACATAACACCAATATTTGTACGTGGAAACCTTGTAAGGGGAAAAACCATTTTGGGAAACCTTACCCACAATCAGATGATACTACTGCAGGTAGTATATGTATACAAATGGGGTCTGCACATGCAGAAAGGCCAAGTTCCTAGAGCTCACTGCTCAAATACAAATAGGAGTCACACTGACTACAATTGGATGGTTAAATCCAATAAGGATGTACTGCTCAAATTAGCATCTTACTATGTTGGATTTAGTATCGGTGTAGATCTGTTTGTCTTCAAAAAAACCTCCTTCAACCTTCAAATGATGTCTGTGTGTATAACTCTACTTATTCTCACATATACCTTTGAACAATTCTTTTTTGCATTCCTCCTCCGATCTTACATTTATATCATAACCTAAGACCAATTTTAGTAGGTTGGCTCTAAAAGTTATTACAATAAAATCAATTTACAAATAAAACAATATCCGATGCAATAACCAATTCAACATGTCAGCTTAATGCAATTACAACATTAATAAATCCTCTCCATAGTGTGTCATGCTGATCTGGAATAGATAAGCTTGCTGGTGTATAACCTGGACCTATTTGCCGGTAACAGCAAATATGTAAACATGAATATGTTAATGAACAAAACTCCAAGACAAAATGTCAAGATGATGTTGTCAACATAACCGGGTGTTTTCTATGTCATTCCAAGTGCCGGTGAACATCATATCCTGCCAGTGTACCCGATACCAGTGACTGTGCATAAGTCACTTGCTTGCCGGTGAATGTTGCTGATTCTCCAAAGTGCCAGAGTTGATAAGTGTTAGTAGGTGTTGACATCAATGACAGAACCATACCAAAATACCAACAATCTCCCCCTTTGGAATTGATGGCAACACAAGATGGAAAAACCATCAAAGTGCCAAAACAGAAATGCCAAATACCAAAAACCAACAATCTCCCAAAAAGAGATCATAACCAGAAATCAAAATTCAGATATAAACAATCTCTGCCAAAGTAACAATGTCTCCCCCTGAGAGGGACATGAATTTTTCTTGTGTTTTTCCATATACCAATCTCTCTCCCTTTGACATCAAATGCCAAAGCAATATAAAAACTAATTTGTAGATACAAAATACCAACCAATTCACTATACCAACTACTCCCCCTAAGAAGTAGCTTTCTCATCAAAGCCGGAGTAAAAGATTTCTCTGTTAATTCTGTTGGTTGATGACAATCATCAACTATCTAAGTCTCTACCGGTGGGGGTATGACCCCAAGCTGGTCTCTTAGATATTCAAAAGTCTCCTTAGGCAGAGGTTTAGTGAAAATATCTGGAATCTGCTCTTTAGTATTCACATAAACCAGTTTTATTTCTTTTGCTTCAACATTCTCCCTTAGAAAATTCAGTTTGATAGAAACCTGTTTGGTTTTAGAATGTAATACTGGATTCTTAGATATATCAATTACTGCAGTATTGTCACAATAGATAGTAATAGGTTCCTTGCATTTTACCTTTATATCCTTCAACATTTGCTTAAGCCATAGTACCTGTGTATAGTTAGTTGCTACTGCAACATATTCTGATTCTGCTATTGCAACATATGTGTACAAATTTGTTTCTTACTCAACCAAGAAATTAATCTGCTTCCAAGAAAAAATGCTCCATCGGTGGTTCTTTTTCTACCATCCACATCTCTTGCCCAATTTGCATCTATGTATGCACATAATTCAAAGTTTTCATCTCTAGGATACCATAATCCAAGATTTGTAGTGCCTTGTAAGTACCAGAAAATCCTTTTTACTACCGATTCATGATTTTCTCTAGGATTACTCTAAAATCTTGAAATAATACATACTGCATTCATAATATCAGGTCTTGTTTGTGTCAAATACAATAAACCTCCTATCATAGATTTGTACCTAGTCAGATTAACAGGTGTAGAGTCATCCCCTTAGTGATAATTTTTCATTTGTAGTCATAGGTGTGCTTACCAGTTTAGAGTTCTCCATTCCAAATTTCTTTAGTAACTCCTTCAAGTACTTGGATTGACTCAAGAATATACCTTTATCAGTCTGTGAAATCTGCAATCCTAAGAAGAATTTTATTTCTCCAATCATAGACATTTCAAACTCTTGTTGCATTTCAATATAAATGTCTTTACATAATCCATCTTCTCCTCCAAAGATTATATCATCAACAAAAACTTCTATAACCAAGATGTCATCATTAGTCACTTTATAATATAAATTGCTGTCAACATTACCTTTAGAAAAACCAATCTTCAAAAGATACTTATCCAATCTTACATACCAAGCTCTTGGAGCTTGCTTCAACTGATACAAATCTTTCCTTAATCTGCAAACCATATCTTTGTTATCTATCAAAGAAAATCCATCAGGTTGTTCAATGTAAACTTCTTCTTCAAGATCTCCATTCATAAATGCACATTTAATATCCATTTGATATACTTTGTAGTTCTTGTGTGCTGCAAAAGCCAAGAATAATCTGACTGCCTCAATTCTAGCTACCAGTGCAAAGGTTTCATTATAATCAATCCCTTCTTTCTGAGAATATCCCTTACACACTAGTCTTGCTTTATTTTTTATTACCTTACCATCTTCATTAAGTTTGTTTCTGAATACCCATTTTGTTCCAATCACATTTTTGTCTTTAGGCCGGGGAACTAATATCCAAGTGTTGTTTTTCTCAATTTGTTCTAGTTCCTCTTCCATAGCTTTAATCTAGTGTTTATCTTCACATGCCTCATTAATTGATGATGGTTCAATTTGAGAAATAAGACATACCTCTTCATTTTCCAGTCTTCCTCTTGTCATAACTCCTTTATACTTGTTTCCAATTATCTGATCTTCAGAGTGATTCAGTCTTACATACCAAGGTGTCTTCATTTGCTGCAGTTCCTTAGTTACAGTGGAATTTTTAGATGATACTGGTGTAACTAGATCTTCATTCTATACCAATAGATTCAATGTAGATTCATCTATCATAATCTCTGTTGCTGGTTCAGAGTCTATATACCTTGAAGTTCCTCTGAATTGTTCATCAATCTTTACATTTGTACTCTCAACAATTTTCTGCAATCTTTTGCTAGAACATTTGTATGCTTTTCTCTGAGATGAAGAACCAAGAAATATTCCTTCATCACTTCTAGGATCAAATTTGCCAATATACTCATATCTTCTAATATAGCATTTACTTCCAAATATCCTGAAATATTTAAGAGTAGGAGTAATACCAAACCATAGTTCATGAGGGGTCTTACCGGTTTCTCCTTTGATGTGAACTTTGTTGAATGTATAGACTACTATTCTTACTGCCTCTCTCCAATATACATGTGGTAGATTTGCTTCTTATAACATACTTCTAGCTACATCCAAGATAGTTCTATTTTTCCTTTCTACAACTCCATTCTGCTGTGGTGTCTAGGGTGCTGATAGCTGTCTTCTGATTCCATTCACTTCACAGAATGCATTAAATTCCTTAGATGTAAATTATCCTCCTTGTTCCAATCTCAAACATTTGATTTTCTTACCAGTTTCCTTCTCTACCATTGCTTTGAACAATTTGAACTTCTCAAGTGCTTGTGATTTTTCTCTAAGAAAACTAACCCAACACATTCTAAAATAGTCATCAATGATTAGCATGAAATATCTATCACCTTGTAAAATTTTAGTTCTAGATGGACCACATAAATCAGTATGAATTAAGTCAAGAGCATTATTGGATTTTTCTAGAATACTTTTACAAGTATCTCTAACTTGTTTTCCAAATTGACATTCCTTACATACCGGGGTGTGAGGCTTAACAATCTTAGGTAAATCTCTAACTACCTTAGTAGTGCTGATCTTTACCATGCAATCAAAATTTAAATAACATATTCTCTTATGCCATAGCCAACTTTCATCAATATGTACAATCAAGTATGTCTTTTCATTGTTATTCAGATGAAAGATATTACCTCTAGTTTGATTACTGGTTGCAATTTCCAAACCAGATCTGTTCAGAATTTTGCATTTTCCATTCTTGAATTGTAACTGAAATCCTTTTTCAACTAATTGACCAACACTCAAAAGATTATGCTTTAAACCTTCCACATAGTAAACATTGTCAGTGTTGTGCTTACCATCAAGAGATATTGTACCTTTACCTTTGATGAAACAAGCTTAATCATCTCCAAATCTTACTAATCCTCCATTATATTCTTGAAAAGTCAAGAATTTTCTTTTATCACCAGTCATATAATGTGAGCATCCTCAATCAATGATCCATTCATCCTTAATTTCAATTTTAGCTGCCAAGGCATGTTCTACTAGTTGAACAGTAAGTGTCAGTTGATCTTTTGTTATAGCAACAAAAACCCATCCATTGTCTGTTGGATCTTCATTAGAGTCATCAGTGACTCCTTCATCCACAACGTAACAGGATTTGTCTTTATTCTTCTTAAATTTGTATATCTGATATTCAGGGTTAGGTTTGTATGTTCTCCTAGCTTCTTCTCTTAGTCTAGCATGTCTATCAGAGCATCTTGAAGCCATATGACCAATCTTATTATAGTTAAAGCATTTAAAGGGTGCTTTACCTTCATACTTACTTCCAACTGGACCTTTAGGCATTTTTCTTGCAAATAGTGCTTCAAGTTCTTCAAGTTCTTCATTTTCTCTCCTACTTTCTTCAAGTTCTCTTGCACAAAAATCTTTCCAATCAGACTTGTCAAATGATGGTGCAGATGATGTTGATGCCTTAAAAGCTAAATCTATCTTTATAGTGGCAACAGGACCAAATTCCTCTATTTCAAAGACTGAAAGTTTTCCAATCAATGTATCTCTAGTTACTGATGTATTGGGCATTGTTCTTAACTCATTTATAGCAGTAACCTTCATTTTATATGTTGGTGGCAATCCTCTTAAAAATTTTGAAATAATTTCATCTTCACTTAAGGTTCCTCCACAACATTTAATACCTAAAAAAATTTCATTAACTCTTTCCATAAAAACATAAATCCTTTCATCTTCTTCCATTTTCAGATTTTCATATCTGACCCGAAAGCTTTCAAGTTTTGCAATTTTGACTGTGGAATATCCTTCATTCAATGTTTCCAAATGATCCCAAATAGCTTTAGCAGTTGATCTATCTTATAATCCCATGATTTTCTGATCTGATAATGTGCTCAAAAGTGTTTCTCTTGCTTTGCAATCATTTTCCTCATCTTTAGCCAAGGTAGGTGGATTAGGCTAGCCTTTAGAAGGAGCAGTATACCCAATCTTTGTAATTTCAAAGATGTATTTTCCAATGCAATTCAAATGTGTCTCCATTCGAATCTTCCATATACCATAGTTGGTTCCATCAAGTTTAGGACTCTCCTTCCTGAAATAGTTAGTAGACATTGGATCTCCTCAAGCTATTAAACTTCTGCAAAACAAGACTATGCTCTGATACTAGTTGTTAGGTCTCGGAGACAACTGAGGGGGGGGGGGGTGAATCAGTTGTCAAATAAATTTAAACTAAAAACAACTTAACCAACTTTAATGCTTAATACCGGTAAACCAATCTTTTATTCTGATAGACAGTTTTATCAGTTAATTACAGTACCGGTAAAGATTAATGCATGAAATAGAAAGACAACAACATCTACAACATATAACACTAATATTTGTATGTGGAAACCCTGTAAGGGGAAAAACCACGATGGGAAACCTTACCCACAATCAGATGATACTACTACAGATAGTTTGTGTATAAAAATGGGGTCTGCACATGCAGAAAGGCCAAGCACCTAGAGCTCACTGTTAAAATACAAATAGGAGTCACACTGACTACAATTGGATGGTTAAATCCAATAAGGATGTATTGCTCAAATTAGCATCTGACTATGCTGGATTCAGTACTGATGTAGATCTGATTCTCTTCAGAAAAACCTCCTTCAACCTTCAAATGATGTCTACATGTATAGCTTTGCTTATTCTCACATATACCTTCATACAATTCTTTTTTGCATTCCTCCTCCGATCTTACAAATAAGATCTTACATTTATATCATAACCTAAGACCAATTTTAGTAGGTCGGCTCTAAAAGATATTACAACAAATTCAATTTACAAATAAAACAATGTTCTATGCAACAATTGATTCAACATGTCAGCTTAATGCAATTACAACATTAATAAATCCTCTCCATAGTGTGTCATGCTAATCTAGAATAGATAAGCTTGTCGGTTTATAACCTGTACCTATTTGTCAGTAATAGAAAATATGTAAACATGAATATGCCAATGAACAAAACTCTAAGACTATTTTCTATGCCATTCGAAGTGCCAGTGAACATCATATCCTGTCGATGTACCGGATACTAGTGACTGTGCATAAGTCACTTGCTTGCCGGTGAATGTTGCTGATTCTCCAAAGTGCCAAAGTTGATAAGTGCTAGTAGGTGTTGACATCAATGACAAAACCATACCAAAATACCAACACAAATATCTTCTCCCCCATACATCAGATATCTTCTCCCCCTTTGACAACAATGCCAAAGTGGAGGCACAAGCTTCCAAGCTCCATGATGCTTCTCCCCCTATGGAGTAGCATCCTTCAACACATCAACCCTGTAAGATTTGTCATTGTGGTACCTGACTGATGTGGAGCACACAACTTTAGTTTACTTCATGAAGGGGCAGAACCCCTAATTCACCTCTCAAATAGGTAAATATAGTCTTCGGTAAGGGCTTAGTGAATATGTCTGCTAATTGCTCCTTACTCGAAACATGTTATAATACAACCTCTTTATTTTGAACCTTTTCTCTCAAGAAATGATACTTGAGTTCAATGTGTTTTGTCCTAGGATGCAATACCGGGTTTTTGGAAATATTGATTGCACTAGTGTTATCACATAAAATACTCACTAGTTTAGATATAGGTACTTTGAAGCCATTCAGTACATGCTTTGTCCAAATTGCCTAAGTGCGGTTCATAAATGCTGCCACATATTATGCTTCAGTTGTAGACTAGCAAATACAACTCTGCTTCTTCCTCGTAGAGGAGACTAGTCTTCCACCAAGGAAGAATGCTCCACCAGTTGTGCTCTTCTGGTCATCCACATTACCTGCCCAGTCTGCATCGATAAACACTTTGAGAATCCATAGTCAACAGTCCCTTTCAGGTATCTAAGAATCCTCTTTACTACTACCAAATGGGATTCTCTTGGACTC
Source organism: Cryptomeria japonica (assembly GCF_030272615.1). Taxonomy (NCBI): domain Eukaryota; kingdom Viridiplantae; phylum Streptophyta; class Pinopsida; order Cupressales; family Cupressaceae; genus Cryptomeria; species Cryptomeria japonica. The sequence continues at coordinate 6,816,540 of NC_081411.1, read as the reverse complement.
TTCTGAAAATGAGCTACTATGCCCACTTCATGAGCAATGTCTGGTTTGCTATGCACCACATAGTGCATCTTACCGATCATTGACTGGTACTCCTTCTTATTCACCAATGTTGAGTCATTCTCCTTAGTCAATTTGCAACTGATCACCATCGGTGTTCCAACTAGTTTGCTCTCCTCCATGCCAAAGGTCTTCAATAACTCTTTGATATACTTGGACTGGGTATTGAAGATTCCTTCTTTCATCTATTAAATCTATAGACCAATGAATAACTTTATCTCTCCAATGAGAGATATCTCAAACTCTTTCTTCATTTCATCTGCAAATGCATGACTCATTTCATCATCTCCTCCAAAGATTATGCCATCAACAAATACTTCACAAATCAGAATCTGATCACCTTTAGATTTCAAGTAGATGTTGTTGTCCTCACTTGTTCTCTGAAATCCTATCTTCACAAGATGAGAGTGTAACCATTCATACCATGCCCTTGGTGCTTGCTTCAATCCATTTAGGGCCTTGTGTAATCTATACACCATCTCACTATCTTCTGATAAGGCAAACCCATCTAGTTGCTCAATATACACTTCCTCTTCTAGGATTCCATTCAAGAATGCAGAATTCACATCCATCTGATATGCCTTGAATCCTTTAAATGCTGCAAATGCAAGTAGCATTCGAACACCTTCGAGTCTAGCCACTGGAGCAAAGGTTTCTCCATAGTCTTCTCCCTCTTCCTGAGCATATCCCTTGCATACAAGTCTTGCCTTGTTCCTTACAATTGTGCCTTCTTCATTCAACTTATTCCTGAAGACCCATTTGGTACCTATGACATTCTTGTGTTCCAATCTGGGTACCAAAGACCATGTTGGATTCTTTTATATCTAGTCTAGCTCCTCTTCCATTGCCTTAATCCATTCTTCATCTGTAAGTTCCTCTCTAGTAGTCTTAGGCTCAAATTTAGAGATCATGCAAGAGTTTTCTTTCACCTTTCTTCTTGTGAGTATCCCTGCATCTTTATCTTGTATGATCTTGTTAGGATCATGATTTAGTTTCACATATCTAGGAATGATTCTGGTTGGTTCTGCTTGCTTTTCCTCTTCTTCTTCTTCTCCATCTTCTTCTTCACCTATTGCAGCTTCTACCAATACAAGAACAATGATACCTTTTCTTGTTTTTTTCTTAACTGGTTCCCAGAAGGCTAAACCCAGTTCATCTTCCACTTGCTCACTGCAAGTTTCCTCAGGTTTCTCAGGGGATTCATCAACCCTGACATTGATGCTCTCAACAATTCTCTCAGTTCTACTTTGTAGCATTTGAGAGCCTTACTTTTAGTGGAATATCCTAGAAATATTCCTTCATCGCATTTAGCATCAAAATTGCTCAAATTCTCACCTCTCCTGATATAGCACTTACTGCCAAACACTTTAAAATAGCTCACATTGGGAGTTCTACCATTCCACTATTCATAAGGGTTTTTGTCTTTACCTTTCTGAATGAGTACCCAGTTCATAGTATAGACTACAATGCTCACCACTTCTCTCCAAAAAGTGTGAGTTATCTTTCCTTGGATCAGCATAGTTCTGGCAACCTATTGTGACTTAGACAATTGATGTAATTGCCTGATGAAGTCAAGGTATCTGAAGCAAAATACTTGTTGAGACTTAGACAATTGATGTAATTGTCTGTGTTGATTGTGTTTGATTGATTGAGAAATTGAGAGTGTGTATGTGTGATGGATGGTTGTGGTGAATCATAGAAGCCCCATTGAGACTAGGTCATTATGAGAAATGCTTGTTATAGTCTAGGTTTGAAATAATCGATTACCTATTGAGACCGAAGATACTTGATCAGAGTATCTATTGATAGTCTAGGTGTGTGTGAGTCGATGTCCCTATGTAGATAAAGTAACTAGCTTTATTGGGTTGATGGGAACTGATGAAGGGATTATGATAAGGACCTAGATGGGGAGGATGAGGGGGGGATTCAATGTTAGATAGAAGATATGGAGGACCTAGGACCCATTCCTATAGAAGAAGAAAAAAAAAATAGAGTATGCATCCATTGTCATTACTATGTACAAATGATATGCAACTATTATGAATGTATGGATGGATGGAATGCAATATATACAAATGAGATGGAATGATGATCCATAGTTCTTTATTTTTCATCATTGAGCATGGTAGTGTTCTAGGATGAGGAAGTATGAACCAAGTTTGGAGCATTTGTACCTGTAAACAAGCAGTATAGATAAAAGAATATGGACCCTCCATTTTGGTTCATGTCTAGATGGTCAAGGTATACGCTGTAGCTAGTAAGCCATAGTGATCCATGACTAGATTTTTGCATATGATCACGTAGCTTAATGAACTTCCCACGTAGACACCATTAGTACATGCCCCAGAACTTCATTGGAACAATTTGCAGACAATAAACAAACGATACTTAGGAACCATCCTGACTACTCTAATCAAGTAGATATCCTGAAGTAGCGTAGGAACCTGATATACATGAATAAATAACTTATCAAAGTAACCAAGTACTTGATAGCTTAAACAAAATTTTCTTGTCTTTGTTTTGGTAAGGAAGGATGCATCCTTGTAAAGAAAGTTGTGTCTATTTGCATTGATTGAGTGATTGATTTGATAAGTGATTATCATTTGAGTAGCTCAGAATTTTTGTGTGCGATATGTATGTACAAAGGATTTTATGCATTGCTATGTTTTTGATCGATTTTTGTTTATTTTATCACGTTTTTTGGATTTTTGTGATTGTTTCTGAATGTTTTTGGATTTTGTGAGACGGTTTTGAATGTTTTTGGATTTTGTGAGTCATTTTTGAATGAAGAACTCAATGAATCACAAGTAATGTAGAATCCACTTCCATCAATAGGTTAAGAGCATTTCCCCCAGTTTAGATATTACTATGAAAAGCAGGATGCAAACCGCACGAAGTACTATCCCTGATTGCCGATCAATAACAAGCCATGGTTTGACTGATGGATGAATGGATGTAATGAATGTGAACTTGGCACTTCTTGCATTTCCTGACAAAATAGGAGTCTTTTTCCAAGGATGGCCAATAGTATCTAGCACACATTATCGTCTTTGCTAGGGAAAGACCACTTGAGTGAGTCCGACAAATTCATTCATTTACCTCTTCCAAGGCCTTTGTTGTCTCATCTTGTTCCAAACATCAAAGGAGAGTACCATCAATATTGCATCGGTATAGGGTTTCAACAATGATGGTGTATCGAGTGGTTTGGTGAATGAAGGTTTTGCGATTGGTTAGGAGGAAGTGTGTGATTGCGTAGGTAGGTGTAGAACTCACTATACCATGGAGATTCGAAATCGACAAGGTGACATGTCATCTTAGATTTGAGGATATTATAAGTGGGAATCCAAAGCTATTCTACCAAGAACTCGTAGCGTGTTGAATTCTGTGGAAGATCTAGGAGAGATGCAATGGTAGCCATGGCGTCAACACCTTGATTTTGATCTCTGGGTATCTGCTCAAAGGTGATAGTCATAAATGATGCTTTTAAATGGTCCACCATTTTCTTGTATGGCATGGGTTTATCATCCTTGGTCTGATATATCTATAGCTCTTTTAGTTTCCATTGTATGGCTAGTCTGAGTCCGGTGATCAGGGCCTCATATTCGGCTATGTTGTTTGTACATGGAAAAGTTAACCTATAAGACTTTAGGATGCTGTCACCTTGAGGTGTGATAAATAGAATGTCTGCCCCCGAGCCATGCCTAGTATATGAACCATCAAAGTAGAGCTTCCATGGTTGTGTTACTGTGATCATGAAGATCTCTTCATCTGGAAAATTAGAAATAAGAGGATGATCACCTATGAGGCGTGCATCGGCCAACTGATCTACAATAACTTGCCCCTTGATAGCCTTACAGTCCACATATTCAATGTCAAATTCACTTAGAATCATCACCCATTTGGCCAAGCGACCTATCAATGTTGTTTTGCTAAGTAAGTACTTTAGTGGATCGATCTTGGCAATGAGTTGTACTTTATGTGTTAACAGGTAGTGTCTCAGTTTAGTGGCTGCCAGGATTACTGCTAGGCAAGCTCTCTCAATAGCTGTGTAATTGAGTTCATAGCCGACCAGTGTGCGAGATATGTATAGTAAACAACACACTCTTTCCCTTCTGTATTGTGTTGTGCTAGTTGTACTCCCAATATTGTATTTGTAGCTGAAATATAGAGCAATAGCGGTCTACTTTGATCTAGTGGGATCAACAACGGTGTATTCATGAGATAGTCTTTAAGCATCTGGAATGCTTGCTGGCATCTAGCATCCATTGAAAGTGGTTTTTTTTGTGTAACGGATGTGTAAAGGGATGACACTTATCTGCTAGTTGTGTAATGAATCTTCGGATGGATTGTAGCTGCCCTTGTAATGTCCTTAACTGACTGATGTTCCTTGGAGGTGGCATATCTATGATTGCTTTGAACTTTGCCAGGTCTCAATGCCTTTTCTTGAGACAATGTACCCTAGAAGCTTCCCTGAGGTCACTCCAAAGACATATTTCTTTGGATTGAGTCGAAAATGATATTGCTCTAGTCTATCAAAGATTTTATCTAATATTTCTAGATGACCTTCTCTTGTTAATGATTTTGCCAGCAAGTCATCAACATAATCCTCCATTATGGTATGCATTATATCATGAAAGATGGTGGTCATTTCTCTTTGATGGGTTGCCCCCACATTTTTTAGACCAAAAGGCATCACATTCCAATAGTATGTTCCCCATGGACATGTGAAGGTAGTCTTATGTTATCTTCTGGTGCGATCTTTATCTAGTTGTACCCTAAAAATCCATCCATAAGAGAAAGCATGGCATGTCCTACTGTTAGGTCCACAATCATGTCAATGTTTGGTAGGGGGAAGTCATCCTTAGGACAAGAATTGTTCAAATATGTGAAGTCGGTACAGATATGGATGCCCCCATTTGGTTTGCCGATAGGTACAATGTTGGAGATCCAATATGCATAATCGATTGGTTGGATGAAATGAACATACAAGAAATTCTGAAGTTCTTTGACTAATACCGCAATCTGGGGGTGCATCTTGCAAAGCTTTTATTTTACTAGTTTAGCTCCTTCTGCCATGGTGTGGTGATGCATGACTAAATTAGGATCGAGACCAGGTGTGTCTGCATATGACCATGTGAAGTTGATCTGACACTTCTGGAAGAATTCTTCAAACTTAGGTTGTTCCTTTAGAGTTAAAAGAGATGCCAGATGTATTTGGTGAGGAGTCTCAAGGGTCCCCACATTGAATTTTTTTGTTTCCTCAATGAGGATCATTGATAGTTCCTAATTTGTACTAGAGTAGAGGATGTCAACCTTTTCATCCATAGGTGCATCAGAGAGGTTTTCACTATTGGATACGCTCTTTATTTTTACTTTTTTGGGATCAAATAGTGCTACAGTGTGGTTTTCACTAAAAGATCCATGTTTTATTGTGATATTTTAGCAGTTGAAAGGTTTGGAATCTGCCCCAAAGTATATTGCGCTATTAAGTTCAATGGCGAATCTAGCTTTTTGATCCCCGCTTGGTATGTTATCCCGTAATTCCAAAAAGTCAATGATTGCCTCGTCGTTTTGGAATTGGTCAAGGCATGGAGGATTAGGTTGGTTCCATTTGATGAGTTCAGGATGGATAAGGGGCATTACCTCATCGATTAGGTTAAGTTCATGGGATGCGTCAGTGAGGGTTAAGACATTATGGTGAAGATTGTTGATGGTACTCTCCCTGTCACAATTAGGCATAGGATGTGACATAGGGTCTATGGAAGGTGCTTCTAATTCAGGAACCCAAGAGGTTTTGATTTGTGCCGCTCCGTAAATAGGAATTTCTTTGTGAGGTGGAAGTGGTGATGTGTCTTCCTCATCTGAAGTATATGGACATACAAAATAAAATTCCCACTCATGTGACTCGGTCTCTAAGTTGCTTTCCAGTGTCCGGTTACTATACCAAACCGAGATATCCTTTGAGTTGAATATTGCAGTTGTAATCAAGTGATGTACTACTGGTGATGGGATTGCTAGTATTGTGGGTGCTATTGATGTTGCTGATGGGATTACCAGTTCTATTGATGCCATTGGGGGTATCGATACTTCTAATGGTGTTATTCATGTAGTTGTTTCTATTGATGGGGTTGTTGGTTTGATTGGTGGGATGATGGGCACTACAGGTAGTGTTACCAGTGTTGGGGGTAGTGTTGATGGGATTGTAGGTGGTGCAAGAATTTTCATTGGTGTAATGGGTACTATTGATGCTACTGATGGGATTGTAGGTGATGCTGGTGTTGTTATTGGTGTTGTGGATGTAATGGATTAGAGGGAAAGGATGGATAGATTTGATAAGATTGGGATCAAGTCTGGTTTCAAGAATGACACCTCCTATATAAGACAAAGATTATCAAAACATCTAGTTTCAGGAATGATATATCCTATGTAAGATAAAGATGATCAAAGCGTCTGGTTTCAAGAAAGATACATCCTATATAAGACATGATATAATGGATGAGATGAAAAGGTCGGATAGAATTGATAAGATTGGGATCGAGTCTGGTTTCAGGAATGACACCTCCTGTATAAGATAAAGATGATCAAAGCGTCTGGTTTTAGGAACGATATATCCTATATAAGACTAAGATGATCAAAGTGTCTAGTTTCAAGAAAGATACATCCTGTATAAGACATGATATAATGGATCAGATGAAAAGGTCAGATAGAATTGATAAGATTGGGATCGAGTCTGGTTTCAAGAATAATACCTCCTGTATAAGACAAAGCTGATCAAAGCGTTTGGTTTCTGGAATGATATATCCTGTATAAGACTAAGATGATCAAAGTGTTTGGTTTCAGGAATGATACAACCTATATAAGACATGATACACAAGAGTTGGAAGAATGATGAAGATATGAAAGTGAAGAAGATTCCATGATGATGTGACAAATATGAATGTGATGGATGCAAGATGAATGTGACTAGAAGATGATGATGATCAGATGTTTATTGAAAATGAGATGTATGATATGAGATGTTTTATTGAGTGTCATAATGATAAAGATAAGGCTAAATGAAACAAAATCTAGAATTCATACTCATCTATGTCATTGTTTTGTTTTGTTCGATGATTGATAAAAAGGTCAGGTTTCAAAGAGCGAGTACTCGGTATAAGACTGATTTGTCTAGTTTCGAGTGTACCTATCCTTGTATAAGACATGTTGATGTTGATGTTGATATATGGATTGATTTTCAAGACTCGATGTTTGATGGGAATGTCTGGTTTCAAAGAGTGAGTACCCTGTATAAGATCGATCTGTCTGGTTTCGAGTGTACCTATCGCTGTATAAGACATGTTGATGTTGATAGATGTTGAGTGATGAATTGATTAACAAGACATGTGATTAGTTTGATTGCAGACTTTGAGAGTCTTCTTATTGTTGAATTGATGGATGAGTCATGCATTCATGCTTTGATTTTCAATTTTGATTTGATTTTTTTGATTTTTTTATTTTAATTTTTTTGGATATTTTGATTTTTTGGGAGCTTTTTGGATTAGAAGAAAGATGTATTTGGTTTCCCCAATGTATAGAAAGATAAGGAATGGATGAATGAACCATTGAGGAGGATTCCCTTGATGATTAGGGTCCTTCATCATTTGTGCCTCCTTCAAAGGCCTCATGATAATCATTTAGGTTTGCTTCCTCCTCTTCAATCTCTAGTTGTCTAGTTCTCAATCTGGTGCGAGCCATTTTGTTTGAAAGTCGTTTTTGAAGTTTGTGAAAGTGATTATGAGTTGGTGATGGAATGAGACATAAATGTTTTGTGAAGTGTTTTAGAATATGGATCTCTAACACTGAAGGTTTGATGTTACCAAAGTCCTTTTATGAATTGCTTGTTGTTTTTATGTTTATATGATAAGGTATAGTAAGGTTTGAGATGTGTTACAAACCAAGTTACCTAGCAATGAGAGGATGCACTCATAAACTAGTTTTAACCTGCATAGAGATGCCTCTTAGGATGAGTTTATCCTAGATGTACAGACACTCTAAAAAGTGATGTGTTGTTTTGATTCAAGCAATATCTAAAAGAACTTAGCACAAGACCTTTTTATGTTTTTGAGAGTTGAAATGGATTGATGATGTATGAATATGAGAGTGGATAGAATGGGAACTTCAATAAGAACTTTGTGTTACAAAATGGAACAAATTCTCCCTCTTCTCTCTCGAGGGTTGGTGGTTCTTCCTGAGCTATGTTATATGTAATACTGATGTCTGGAAAGAAAGAAGGGTTGATTTTGCCTCATTTGTTTTTATGATAACTCAAAGCTCTATATTGAGTAAAAGCTCTATTGTTCAAAGATTCTTTATCAAACTTGTTAGATTTTTCTTGAAGATATAGATGCATATGACGCAAGAAGGCTCTGTGTGAGACAAAAATTTGTCTATTAAGATAGAAAAAAATTCTTCTTTTGATGAAAGCCTTTGAGCTCAATGGTCTTTTCTTCAAATTGATATGTTGATGAAGATTCTTCTTTCTCAAAATGTGAAGGATGGTCATATAATTTGATATCTGGTTTTTACTTTGTTTTGATGTTTGTCAAATGTTGGTTTTGAAAATTTTTGTTGGATGAATACTTGTTTTTGAATTGGTTTTTGATTTTCTTTGACAAGAAAATAGACCAAGCACACAAACACAATAATGTTGCCTCAAAAGGAACAAATAAGTGTGGATCTAAATCAACCCAATCTTTAAAAATTTTGACCCCTTTTTCAAATGTTTTTGTGTATGTTTTTCCAAAAGCCTGAAGTCAGCTCAATTTATCACTGGTTTGACACAAAATGAAGACACTTCAAACACACTTTATCCCTAAGGTCAAATGGCCAGTTGAGATAATTTCAGCCCACATCTTGATATTTCTTCAACTTTGGCACTACATACCTTATGAATCCCATCATAGTAGGTAAGGATGAGATATACTAAGTCTTGCACGAGCATAACAAATAGATGATCCCTATGATGGGGGAGTCACCACTTTTATCAAGCTACAAGTAGCCTTTCAAAAAGCCTTATTTCTACTCAAGGAAATATGTATGGTGAGTATCTTGGGAGAAAAACCATCTATGCTATTGCACTAAATTTATCACAAATATCCTCAATCAATAAAACGGGTGGATTTCTATATAAAAAGGTGTCTAGTAATGTTTGATGTTTTTGGACATAAGTTCATTATGCAGTGATTCACTTAAGAGCCTTGTAACTTGTGGTGGGGCCCATATGTCCTTTCGGCAAGTTAGACTGTAGGAACAACTTTACCTAGGGCTATAGCTTTCGCTCATACCTGATTTCTATAGAGGCTTGAAGTATTTACCGTGTGAGGTCATTTCCAAGAGTGATGTGTCTCTTGGTAGGCCTCTCTTAAAAAGATAAAATTTTGAGTGTTACTAACACTTTTCTCTTGCACCTAGGACCATGAAAGCCAAGGGAGAGGATAGTGTGTGTTAGAAGTAGGACCACTCGACAAACTTTGCACAAGTGTGCCAATCACCAAAAACACTTGTTCTTTTTAACCAAGTTTATAGCAATGTGATCTAACTATTTGGAGATGTTGCTCCAACAAAAATGGTGTTGTTTTTAACTTCAAAGCAAAATGTTTTGTAAACTAAGAACTTGAAATCCTGGTCAACTGAATTGAGAACACGTTTTGCTTGAAGTAAATCAATTCAACTTGAAGGGACAAATGGTTTGTTCTTTTTAATCTTGCCCAAAATGAAATGTTGATTGTGATTTTTAGTTTGATGCAAGAAATGAAAATTGTCTTGTTGATTTTAAGCACCAAATGCAAATTGTCCCTAACTTGAATAGAATAAATTTTGTTGGGTTTGGAGTTTGTGGTTCTTTTTAATTGGACAAGTGAGATTCTTTTTACAAGCCCAAACAAAATATGTGATTCATTTCAAGAGCTCAAATTGAAGTGAAGTTGATTTTAACCAAGAAAAGAAAGTGAATTCATTTTATCCTAACTTTAAAGACAAAGTTAGCATCATAAATAAATTTACTTCCTAAGCTTAAATTTTGGAAATCCTACAAAAATGGGGTTAGTCCAAACCTGCACCAAAAATAATTAGTTAGTAAAATCCGAATGTTTGGTGGGCTTCTACAAGCCTAATATTTTTGGATTTTCCGGTTACAAATTTATTTTTTACAACTCTTTGTTACACTAGCGCTACTCTGTGTGGAAACATAAGTTCTATTTAACACGAAAGCGCTAAAAGAAGTTCAAAAGCACTATAAAAAGAGACATTAGCACTAAAATAACTCTATCAAATAGAATTAATTCTATCAAATAACGAGCTGAAAGCGCTAAAACTAGGAACGATAATGCTACTTAATGGTCAATAGCGCTAAAAGAAAGACAATAGCGCTATTGTCTCTCAACTAGCGCTATTATTGGGAACAATAGCATTAAAGTACCCACTTTCAAAGGTGCTAGAGCGTGAACAAAGGCACTAAAGCACGACCTGTGTATCAATTAAAACATGAAAAAGTTAGCAATTTTCAAAAAAAGATATCAGAAGGTTGCATGTTTGATTCACGTCGGGTTCACCAAATGATGCTCTACAAAAAGGGATGGTTAGGATATTGTCAAGACAAACACAAAACAACAAGCAACAAACAAGTGTTAGTGTTAGAAATCACAAATCAAACACTACCCTAAGGAAGCATATCAAGAGAGACACAACACATAAAATAGAAAGCTTGATAAATCTAAGAAATGCAACAAGACATCTCAAAATGCCCTCCACGATGCTTGTAGCTACTCCTCCCTTGTTCCTCTCCTCTCCAAGTTCCCAAATGAGTGTAGCTCTCAGTAGCTTTTTGCACTATTTTGGATGTCTTATGGAGGTTCATGATTGTAGAATGGAAGATTATGAGAATACAAATGTGAACAAGCTAAAACAAGATATTATCTAATTATCTAATGTTAATTTTAGCCCAAAATGACAAATGTAAAATGATTATGCTAAATGCTCTCTAAATTTCACTATAAATTAGATGTATACAAGATTTTAGGATCTGGATTATGAAAAATGAGCTCTATTTATAGGTAAAATGGAGCAATGGATGGTTGAGATTGAGTAATCTCAACAAGGGTCAGGATTGATGGATTTATGATCCATGTGAGCGCTTTCAATCCAATCCCAAGAGGACAAATGTCAACAAGAGATGGGTTGAGAGCGGAGGGAATAAGCATTAAATGATTGACATGACTTGAGGGTTAACTTGGGAGGTAAGGTTAATGTTGAGTTGAAAGAATAAAAGCCATTATCCAATAAATAATTTCTTTATACAATGGATAAACTCTTGTGCAAGAGTTAGTGAGGATAACCATGGTCAAAGCAATAAATGCTTGAAGAGACCCATGGGTTAAATGAGGGTTGAGTTAGAGGTAAAGTCTCTAACGATGGAGGCAAGTGGATTTAACCATAAGTGGTTATGTAAGAGCCATTAGTGGTTTGGAAGACTTTTTAGGGGTTAGCTTGTTGAACACATAAATCATTAAATGTATTTCAAAGACTTTGAAGGCTTTGAGAAGTGACTTCAAGTTGCTTAGGAATGTGACAATATTTAGGAGATGGATTAGGCTGATTATGAATGATTAGAAAGTGGTTAGAAGAGTCTAGAAGGGGATTTAGGATTGCAAGTGTGTTTGGTGGGTGAGGGATGATAGGATTTTAATTAAAATAAAATTAATTTATTTCAATTGTGGTTGCAACTTGCATTTGTAGGAGAATGCAAGTGGGGGGATAGTTTAGGGATTTAAATAAATGTTTTAATTATTTATTTAAAAGAGGAAAGGGGGGTTGAATTAAATAAATATGATTTATTCATTTAATTGATTGTGAATTTGGTTTAATGAATTAATTTCAATAAATTGGATAATTTATTTAATTAATAGGAGAAGGGTTTGAGGATGAATTAATTAAATGTTAATTTAATTAACTGTTGGCTAGTGGGTTTATTAATCAAATAAATAGTAAATATTCATTTAATTAAATGGACAGATTTATGTGACTACAATATATTATTTAAATAATGTAAAAAAATTAGAATAATATATAGTTAAATATTATTGAATAAGAAGACAAGAAAAATGAATTTGAATTTAAAAAAAACATTAACTTAATTGTATAATAGAATTACTTAATTAGTTTGAAAATCTATTAGTAAAAATATTATAAAAAACATTTAATGACTTTTATTGTCTACAATAACAAATAATTGTACACATACATATTAAATTAACTCATAATAAATAATAAAATGATTTAAAAAAGTAATAACTTTAAATTTAAGATCTGTTTTATAAAAATTGAAAACGAAATTAAATAATATGAACAAAATGAATGTGTAGTGTTGAAAACAATAAAATATAAAGTAATTTAACAGTACGTAACATGTGAGTATAACTACAAACAAATGACGATAAAAATAAAATATAAGAGTGTAGTTGTTCAAAATTGCACATTTCCAAAATTGCTCTCTCATCTTCAACGCAATTTACACCGTGTGTACAGACTTTCCACCAACTTTCAATTAAATTAAAAAAAAAAAAGGACGTGCCCTAGCGATTAGATTCATTCGTTTCCTGGAACATGGCCAAACTTTTACCAAACACATCATTGTCATCTTCACACATTATTGGACTGATTACGACAAAAATTGGATTATTTTATTATTATTTTTGTTATGTGTAGTATAATTAATCATTGAATCTGAATAAGTATAGTTGATTGTATTTGTTGTCATTATTTTAATTTTTTTATTATTGTTTGGCAAAAATGTCTTGATACAAGCATCTTTCTTGTACTTCATCAGATTAAAGTTTTGTAGGGCCTATTTTATGATACTTGAAAACAAAATAAAATCTTATAAAATTTAAAAAAATATAATAAATGTAAAATTTCGAGATAAAAAACCTAAATTCATTAAAACAAAAGTTCATGATAAAACTAGTGTGTTAGAATAAATATAATTAATATTGAACTTTGTATCATTGCTGTCATTATTATTATTTTATTCTTATTGTGGTCATCAATAAATTGATTATTTATTTTTTTTGCACGGTATTTTTTAATATAGAAATAATGCAAGAATAATTACATTGAATTAGTCAACCAAAGTTGCTAAGAAAATAAAATTATTTAAACAATTGACTATAGATATACACATTCCAACAAATATATGAATTATTTAATAAAAAAATATTAAAAATCATGTTTCATTGAGTGAAATTTCTTTGTGAAAGTATGTACCTACTCTACTCGTAAGTCAATGCTTTAATTTTATTAACATTTTCATTTGTCCTCGATGCAAAAGCAATCCTACATTATTGAGGTGATTAGATTAAAAAAAGATCATTTTTATTATAACAACAATAATTCATGATTGTTGTTCTTATTAATTAATTTACTTTCATTTGCTCAAGTTTTGAGTTTTTCTTTTTATATAGATTTTTCTGTTTCAACTAGGCATTTTTTTAATATATATATCACTATTTTATAAATGATATTATAGAAAATATTTTAAAAAATAAATTATCTTTTTGTCAAATTGTGATTTGTACAATATTTAAATGTATCATTTTATAATCATGAAAGATTCAATGAAATTTTATTATATTGTTTAAAAATCTTATGAAATTTGTTAAGTATATACGGATTTAAATACAATAAAATATATGATTTACTTTTACAAATTTGGCTTGGTTCTAAACTTCTATGCTCTCAATTTTGATCATGGGAAAGTTACAACTATAGGCATTGCTACATTTAATAAAAGTGCGTAAATGAGAATCTAAAGTTAAGTGCCCATTCTTACTTTATTCTTGTAGATGATATTGAGAAGAGAGAAATATAGGAGTTAGGGATCTATATTCTATGATTCTTTTTAAAATAAGTATATAATTTTTTTTTTAAATTATTTTATAAGAGATGTCAAGCAAGGAGAAGAGTAAGACTCCTAAAGGCAGAGAAGGGAGGTCATCAAAACACAAAACCATAACACTGTACTTTGGCAATGTTAATTGTCCATCATATCAAGATGGAACTACAACATCAAAACTTTTTCTAACTAATCTAAGGTATAAACCTAAAATTCCAGACAACTTTCTCTTGCTAAGTGCTTCTGACACATGCTTGCATCCCCCAAATTTAAACCTATTTCTCCCACCTTGGTGACTAGAAGCAGCAAGTCCCCTAGTAATGGTTCTCTTGTCAATGGCTTCCTTGTTTGCAAAATAGTTGCATAAACATTTCAAACTTGAAGTAGTCCAATTTCCAGAATACTCTACCTACATACAAATGCTCCATTAACTCTCCTCTTAAAAACTCCCTTGTGGACAAGCTCCATAAGCCCTTGAAGGGGTCCTCTACCAAACTTGCTAAATACCTTCCCTATGCCTCCTCTATTTTAGAGGTGGTGTTGGGTTAGGAGGTGTTGGATTATATCACTTATTTTGAGAAATTAACACTTGTTGATAGGTTTAACCATCTGTGACCTTCTCTTCTAGCATTGCACTCTTATATCCCTAATTGTTGGGACTCGTTGGTGTCAAATAAAGTGAAAATTGATCCTTATGCCTACATTGTTTTTTTTAATTTTCTTTGACACAATGGATGATAGGGATGTTGTTTTTCAACTAGGTGTTTATAAATGCGGTTCACATGCCCTATTTGTTGGCCCTTGGAGACCCTTCTTCAATCACAATATGGATCCTATTGAGTTTTCCCCTACCTAGACTGGCTCTCCCACCTCCTTGTCCACTCTGGGTTCACTTTTTCCAATGAATATATTGGAAACATGTTGGGTTGATTTATCCAAGTTGATCCTAATAACAATATTTTCTCCCACACCTCATATGAAAATTTTTATGGAAAACTCTAAACTGGTAAGTACTCCTATGACTACAACTGATAAATTGACATTGAAGGATGATTCAGCTCTTGTTAATCCAACAAGGTACAAATCTATGATTGGAGGTTTACTGTATTTGACACAAACAAGACCTGATATTATGAATGCAATATGTATTGTTTCAAGATTTTAGAGTAATCCTAAAGAAAATCATGAATTAGCAGTGAAAAGGATTTTCCGGTATCTACAAGGCACAAAAAATATTGGTTTATGGTATCCTAAAGATGAAAATTCTGATTTATGTGCATACACCGATGCAAATTAGGCAGGAGATGTAGATGACAGAAAGAGCACCACTGGAGGAGAGCTACTTCTTAGGGGGAGTAGTTGGTTATAACAAATAGTTACTGTAATTGGGATTATTTGGTTGTATGATTTGGTATTTGTATTGCTTTGGCATTTGATGTCAAAGGCGGAGAGATATCTATGGAAAAACTTTGTATTTAGGAATCATTATCCTAGGGGGAGAGATATATACTCTCTGCATTTTCTTTTTGATTTCTGGTAATTGATCTATTCTGGAGATTGTTGGTTTTTTGGTTTTTGGAATTCTGATTTTGGCACTTATTTGTTTTTCCATCTTGTGTTGCCATCAATGCCAAAGGGGGAGATTGCTGGTATTATGGGTGTATTGAATTATTTTTGTCATTGATGTCAAAACTTATCCTTCTTGAGATCTATGGCTACATTGGTTCTGTTGAACCGGCACATTGTGTTCACCAGTATGTTCAGTGACTTATGCATAGTCACTGGCATATTGTTCACCAAAAGGTTATATTATTCACTGACACTGAGGATGACTTGTTATCATCTAGAGATTACTTGGCTATGTTGAAGACATGGTCTGGATACTTGGTTTTGGTGTTTTGGTTATTGGTCTAATCAGGTTGACATATTTGCTATTACCAACAAATTGGTCTAAGTTATGGACCAGCATGCATTATCTATTCCAGATCAGCATGACACGTTATGGAGATGATTTATTGATTGGATATTATTGTAAATGTATTGAGCCGACATGATGCATTGCATCTTGATTCATTTGTAATTGATTTAATTGTAATATTCTTAGTGAGCTGACCTACACATTTGGTCTTAGGTTTTCATATATATGTAAGGTCTCATTTGTGAGATGAGATATGGTATGAAAAGAGAAGAAAAAGGTTACGGTATGTGTGAATATTGAAGATCATATGAGTAGATCATAGAGAAGGTTCAAGGAAGGTATGAAGGTGATTATCAGAGCTTAACTAGTAATCAATCCTACATTAAAGATGCTACTTTGAGCAATACATTATCATTGAATTTAACCATCCAATTGTAGGGATTGTGACTCCTATTTTGTGATTGAGCAGTGAGCTCTAGGCGGTTGGCATTTTTGCATGTGCAGACCCCATTTATATACACATACTATCTGCAGTAGTATCATCTGATTGTGGGTAAGGTTTCCCATCATGGTTTTTCCCCTTATAGGGTTTCCATGTACAAATCTTTGTGTTATGTATTGTGGATGTTGTTTCTCTTTCTATTTCATGCATTAAGTTTCACCGGTATTGATATTAACTATTAATCTGCTAACCGACATTAAGTTTGGTTTACCGGCATTATGCATCAAGTTTGATTAAGTTATATTTTGGTTGAAATTAATTGACAATTGATTCACCCCCCCTTCCCAGTTGCCTTCGGGTCCTAACAAGAACTACAACATCAATACGTGTACTAACTAATATAAGGTATCAACCTTCCATTCCAGACAAATTTCTTTTACTGAGATCTTTTGACACATGCTTGCATCCCCCAAATTTAAACCTATTTCTCCCACCTTGGTGAATAAAAGCAACAAGTCCCTAAGTAATGGTTCTCTTGTCAATGGCTCTCTTGTTTGAAAATTAGTTGCATAAAAAATTTCACAACTTGAAGTCATCCCACTTCCAGAATACTCTACCTACATACAAATTCTCCATTAACTCTCCTTTTAAAAACTCCTTTGTGGACATGCTCCATAATCCCTTGAAGGGGTCCTCTTGCTAAATACCTCCCCTATGCCTCCTCTATTTCAGTGGTGGTGTTGGGTTAGGAGGTATTGGATTATATCCCTTATTTTGAGAAATTAACACTTGTTGATAGATTTAATCATCTAGGATCTTCTCCTCTAGCATTGCACTCTTATATCCCCAATTGTTGGGACTCATTGGTGTCAAATAAAGTGGAAATTGATCCTTGTGCTTGTTTTTTTTTTCTTTGACACAATTGATGATAGGGATGTTGTTTTTCAACTAGGTGTTTATAAATGAGGTTCACATTGTTAGGCCCAATATGGAAAGCTAATGTACTGAGAGGGGAGGGGTGAATCAGTACTTCAAATCCTTTTGTCAACAATATCTTAACTGTTATGCATAAACCAAATGTTGTTGTAACATAACATAAAGCTAAAGTAAATAAATAACAATCATACATGATTCACTCCATAACACTTATATTTTGGTTACGCATAAACTCTTGTTTAGAGAGAAAAACTATGGTGGGGATGGCACCCACAACTTAACTACTACAATAATAAAGGTTGCTTGGTTAGAGCTACATATTTAGCTATTTCTAATAGCTTACCCTATTAGGAGTATCAAGATCTGTTAGATCTACCTTGCTAAAGGATTTTACAACACTTAAACTAAATGCTGCACCTAGTTAGAGGCTTTACAATTTATAGACTTGATTAGAGTCTTTTACCCTGTTAAAGGTTTCTCTTACAACTTCAAAATATTACAATAAAATCATTACAAATATCTACAACTTTACATCTAGAATGTTATAGCAGATTCTATGTGCTCACAATAAGTTACCTTTCTTATAGCATACCTTGGTAACCCAATAGTAACTTGGTAAACCCTTCTACTTACTCTGTTCTTCGACTATTCTTCGAAAACCTTCTCGGTGACCTTTGTGTCTCTGTAACAGTCTTCATACACTTGTGTATATCCACATCTTATTTTTATCTTCAAACAATGCTGTATAAATAGATCTCTTATGTCGGTGATCTGATTCATTGCTTCGATCTTACAAACATGATTTCTCGAATGAATAACCATGAAAAATATTTCATTGGTTAGATGACCTCAAAATCATACAAAATCTTTAAGTGCAATTTCCAATGTGATAACGGTTCTATGTTCCTCGATCTTGTAACATGTTTTCATATGTGTGTTCAAGTTCAATGAATTTGGTAACACGTTTGACTTGGTGTATATTATCTTGGTGTATTATCTTTCCTGCTCGGTAGACATAGAATGATACTCAATAGACAGCTTGGTGCATACTGGGTTCTGTGACTACTTTCTTCTGTAACCGACTAAACTGTGCATACTGACTAAATATCTCGGTAGTAGTAACCAACTAGAGTATATAGGATGACTTTGGATATAAAACTAATGGCAACTTGATAAGTAGTAACAATCTCCCCTTTTGACATTAGTTGAGATGTTTGACAAAACTACTTTCAAAGTCATAACTCAAAAATCTATATGGTTTACAAAATTTGACTAAGCTGACAGTATATACATTAGTCAATGAAATAGTATAATCAAATATACTCCCCTTATCAATATACTATACAAAATTTTGATGTGTATGCTCGGTGATCAATGATCAGTGTACTGCTCTTGTTCTTTGCTAATTCAGCTCGGTTCACTACTCTAGGATACTCTGCTCACTCTACTTAGTATACTCCCCCTGTGTACTACACTCCTATTGTTTGATACTTTGAATACTATATCACTCCCCCTTTTTGACAAACATCAAAATTGAGTTACCATTCGGTCGTGGCAACTGGTCAAAAATGGATTTGTACTTGGTCCGTGCTTCAGTGAGAGCGACAGAGAGGGCATCCTTTACACTGTCCATTAAAGAATTATGTGCTTGAATATTAGCTAATAATGATATTAAGCCATCTAAGGTGCTTCCCTCTTGTGTAGTAGATAGAAATGTGGCTCGATTTATCTATTCTTGGATGGATGAAAGATGAGGAAGGAATAATGTCTGAAGTGTCATTATGTCCATCCAGATCTTGTGTTCCTCATTCCTTAGTTCCAATTGTTGAGCCATGAGCTGTTGAAGCTTGGTATAAAAATTCTGAACTGAATTGGGCTCTGGGGTCAACTTATTTGAGAGATCAGTGATCTCTTTCTCAATTGCTTCAGTTTTATTTTTGATGTCTTTAATGAATAAAGAAAATGTATAGAGTTTCTGAAATAAATAAAGAATGTGCTTGAGTTGAGGGGACAACTCAACAATAAATTTGACAAGTTTAACTCTGCCAATAGCTATAGCTTTTTGTACCTCTTAAATCATCTTTGCAGTGAGCTCTTTGTCTTTTAGCTTGCTCAAGTATTCGGATGCATCTACTCCAGATGTTTCTATCTGATTAAGGAGTTCATCCAGTTGAATATGGATGGTTGCATCAGTTGACACTATAGTTGTAGGTAGCATATCTGTCAATAGTGTCTTCACCTTCTGAAGTACTTTATTCTTCTTTTGTATGGCCATTTGCTTCTCTTGTTCAGCCTTTGCTTTACATAGTTCACTGAAATCAATGAGTGCTTGCCCCTTTAATTTTGATATATCAACATTGGGCAACACTATTGGTTTTGACAAATCAACTTTGAAACTATGCTTTTTTAGCTTCTTTTCTTTACCTTTGGCTGGTTGAACCAATACAATATCTTGTGAGGCTTGAGGACCCTCAGTAGGTTGCTCAGTAGAGGCAACACTTTGGTCGATAACTTTAGCCTTTGTAGCGTCCTTGGGTGTCTTGGTGCTTGGTGCCTCAGTAGCTACATTTTCAGTGCTAGAAGGTGCTTGAGAGGTCTATTCTTGAGAAGTACCTTATGTTGTTGTAGACTTGTGACCATTGGTGCCTTGCTCCATATCCTAAGGGGCTTCAGTTGAGACAGGTTGATTAACTGGTGGATAAGGGTGAACTTGTTCCAAAATTGATTCACTGGATACAAGTTTTGCATATGCATTGCCTTCTATCATTTCTTGTTCCGGTGCCTCTGTATCCATGATATCTTCATCTGTTTGAATGGTGTCAGTAGGGTCTTGCTCGATGACATCAGGATCTTTCTCGATGACATCAATTATTTCAACTGTAGATTGTTCACCAGCATCCTTGATGCGAAAGATTTCCTGCCACTATTCTTTTATTTCCTTTTCCACTTCAATATATAGGTCATTCATCAGCTTCAAGGCCTTTTGTTTGACTCTGAATTATGTTTGGCAATTTTTCAGATGATCCTTGATTTCATCTACCGACATGTTAGGAAAGAGATGCACAAGACTTCTTTCTCTGATATGTTTCTCCAAGTCTAGGGCATATTGCCATCTGTTATCAATATGTGCATATAATTCTTTTGGAAGAGAATTACATACTTCTAATGGGACCACTCAGAATTTCAGAAGTGTGCAAATGACAGCTACTTCAATTTGTCTATTTTCATCAGTCGATTGGGATTTATATTTAACATATCTAAATCCTCCAAATCCATCATATTCCTTCAGATTAGTACAAAAGTTTTCAACACTATGTACATTTACCTTCTTGCTCTTGACAATTTGAAATTTGCTTGCACCTTCAGATTTGGTGTCACTAGACTCTTTTGGCAAAATGAGTCTCCGCGTAGATTTCTTGTAGGTTTTGGTTATCTTGGAACAGTAACATTCTTTGTTTTCTTACTTGGTGAAGCTGTCGATGCTCTTTTGTTAGGTCTCTTTGATGGAGGAGTCGGTGAGACCTTTGATGGATCTTGTTTCTTTCTTTTCAACACTTTTCCTTTAGGCAATTCGGTGCTCAGTGTTATAGCTGCCTCTTGGGCTTTAGATTCCTCTTCGGTAATAGCTAGAGGGCCTTTGATAGGTGTGGAGGACTTGAATCTTCTCTGAATTTCTCTGTTAATGCCTTTATCATCTTTGTTGCCTTTCTTGTAGCTTTGGGTACTACAATGCTTATTTTTACTTTTTCCTTCACTTCTTCAAAGGTTCCATACCTCAGCTTGGTAACATGCCTAGGTAATGTAAGGAATGCATCTATTTGCTGTTGTGTGAGGTCAAAATCAATCTCATAACCCATGGGTGGAAAAGATTGAGATCTAGGTTCCATAGCATTCACATAGTAGTAATCAGTGTCAACTTCAAAACATATGTCATCTTTGTATTTTTCCACTAGCTGGGGTGGAATCCGGTACCTGTTATGCATTTTCTCCTGAAACATATTGAACTAATCATCCATAATATCATTAAAATTATTGCCTAGCTTCTTGATGAAGTCATTGATCTGATGGGTGATTGGTCGGTGTAGTTCCCAAACAACTTTACCGACTGTTGGAAAGAACTTCTCAAAGTAGAAAAACATGCATACAAGCAGTGATCCAAACTTTAGTATATTTGCTGAGTTATTCTTCTTTGGCTTCCTAATTGTGTTCAGATTCTCAAATAGGTTCTTCAGCAACACCTCACATAAATCAATTTTCATGCCTTTCTTCACAATTTTATATGCTAAGTCCACTGCTGCATAGGGTACACTGTTTTCCCTTGCTGATTGGAAGAAATAGTAACCAATTACTCTAATAGCAAATTTTAGTTCTGGATCAGTGACATTGTTTAATTTTAGACCTCTGGAATCTAATTCTACTCCGATCAAACTGATCAATTCCTTGTGTGATATCATTTTCTGGGCTCGAGCATGATCATAAATAGGGTAACGGGTGATCAAATGAATGATTTCCTTAGTGGTCTTAAACGGTTGCTCTTCTAGCCACATGAAGTCATCATGAACTCTGCTTAGAACAAACTTGACCCACTGGAGTTTGAACACATGGGGATAGGCTAGGGCTTCAGTCAATCCCTTGATCTTAATATGCTCATACTTGCTATCCATTTTACCATCGATGCACAATTCATCATAGGAGTCTTTGATTTCAACGTGACCGAGCTCTTCTACACGACATTTGGTGAAGAATCTCACATCCTCGACTAATTAAATTCTATCTTGAATTTTTACTTTGTAGGAGGTTTGATCACCTTGATTCACTCTTCTCTTCTCTTCTCGAAAACTTTGGTGAGTGAAAATGACTGAGAAAATGCTTTAAGTACACAGTATACCTTATCGGGCTCCGTGCAAGTTAGGTCGAAAAACATTAAATGCACTCAATTCCACTAAACTTTCTTTCCCCTTTTTTATGTTTTAACGGAGTAGCCAGACTTCCTTCATTTACCAACTTGACCGGTTTCCTGTATTCACCGACTTGACAGGTTTCCTATATTCACTGACTTGACAGGTTTCCTATATAGTGCTCCAAAATACTTTGATAGAATTTTAAACTTACTGTTACATCTTACTATGCAGATTTTGAATTAAGTACATAATAAAATAGGAACTATTTAAGATTTAACTTTGAGAAAGTGCAGTCCCTTCATACCTTTACCGATTAATTTGGAATAGGAGCACCTAACTCGATAGGTAAGGTGCATTCTTCATTTGACATAATTTCCTTCTTTTTCTAAATCATCTTTAATTTCTCTTTTATTTCCTCATTGTCTTCTCTAGGTTGATCGCTGCAATCTCAAGCCAAGTGTCCAACTTTGTGACAATGAAAACATGTCATACCAAGATTTCTCCATGATCTTTGATTGTTCATTCCAAACCTTATAAAATAGTTGGCACTTATATGTCCATACCTTCCACAACATTCACACCATATCCTTGTATTGTAATCCCATGGTATTGTAGAATATTGTCGGTAGGGATCTGTGTGAGTTCGGTAACCTCTAGTATTTTCTCAGTGTGTAGACCACATGTAGTTCTTTTGCTTAAACCAACACTTCTCAATACTATGTCCATATCTATTGCAGTTTTTACAAAACCCTTTGAATTTTGCCTTCTGATAATTGTTAACAGACATTGTCCTACATTGATTAGATATGTGACCATATTTATTGCAATTGTAACAATAACCATTGGACTTAGTGACATTCAGTTGCTTACCTTTTCTGATTTGGCACATGTTGGCAGTATGACCTTGATTTCCACAGTAGTTGCAAATAGGCTTCTTTCTTTTGATTTTCTTCTTGATTCCAGCTTGCTTTGACGATTCTCCTCTCTTGATAGTACAGATTCCCTTCTTGGTAGAGTCTTTTCCTTTGTAACTGAGTCCTGCATCTTTGTAGGGTCGTCTTGTATTCAATTGTTCATCCAACATCTTTGATGCTTCATAACTCTTCTTCAGTGTTTCTTTGGATTTCCTTTCTATTTCAAGTTCATTGGTCAACCTTGATACTTCAAGTTTTAATGCTTGATTCTCATCATCTTTCAGAATTGCTTCATGATGTGCATAACCCAGTTGATCTAACATATTTTGTTGAATCCCAGATAACCTTATGATTTCATCATTCTTATCAAATACTAAAGCTTCAAGTTGTTGTTTCTCTCTTTCTATATTTCTTACTTTGTCCTTAGTTGTCCTTAATGCATCAAGATTTTCAGTCATTTGTGTGCTGAAATGTTTATTTTCTCTTTTCATTTCTTTTAGTTGATCAACCAGCGCTTTGTTCTTTTCTTTCAATACTCCAATCATTTCTTCAGTCTCTTCAGATATACTATTCTTAGATGATGTCTCAATTTGTTCCATTAACCCTTGAGAGTCCTGCAAATCATCAAATAATCTTCTTCTCACTTTCAGAGATTTTTGTATTTGCCTTTGCATGTCTGCAATCACTTGATTAGCATGATCCAATTCTTCTTGCAGATACACAATCCTTTGAGATTGTTTGTAGCCTTCCATTGATAAGATCTTTCTCTTTAGGCAGTTAAACCTTTTTCCAAGATCCAAGCTCTGATACCAATTGTTAGGCCCAATATGGAAAGCTAATGTACTGAGAGGGGAGGGGTGAATCAGTACTTCAAATCCTTTTATCAACAATATCTTAACTATTATGCATAAACCAAAAGCTGCTGTAACATAACATAAAGCTAAAGCAAATAAATAACAATCATACATGATTCACTCCATAACACTTATATTTGGGTTACGCAGAAACTCTTGGTTAGAGAGAAAAACTGCGGTGGGGATGGCACCCACAACTTCACTACTGCAATAATAAAGGTTGCTAGGTTAGAGCTACATATTTAGCTATTTCTGATAGCTTACCCTGTTAGGAGTATCAAGATCTGTTAGATCTACCTTGCTAAAGGATTTTACAACACTTAAACTAAGTGTTGCACCTGGTTAGAGGCTTTATAATTTATAGACTTGATTAGAGTCTTTTACCCTATTAAAGGTTTCTCTTACAACTTCTAAATATTACAATAAAATCATTACAAATATCTGCAACTTTACATCTGGAATGTTATAGCAGATTCTATGTGCTCAGAATAAGTTACCTTGCTTATAGCATACCTTGGTAACCCACATAGTAACTTGGTAAACCCTTCTTCTTACTCTGTTCTTCGACTATTCTTTGAAAACCTTCTCGGTGACCTTTGTGTCTCTGTAATAGTCTTCATACACTTGTGTATATCCACATCTTATTTTTATCTTCAAACAATGCTGTATAAATAGACCTCTTATGTCGGTGATCTGATTCAATGCTTCGATCTTACAAACACAATTTCTCGAATGAATAACCAGGCAAAATATTTCATTGGTTAGATGACCTCAAAATCATACAAAATCTTTAAGTGAAATTTCCAATGTGATAATAGTTCTATGTTCCTCAATCTTGTAACACGTTTTCATATGTGTGTCTAGGTTCAATGAATCTGGTAACACGTTCCACTCGGTGTATATCATCTTAATGTATTATCTTTGTTGCTCGGTAGACATAGAATGATACTCGGTAGATAGCTCGGTACATACTAGGTTCTGTGACTACTTTCTTCTATAACCAACTAAACTATGCATACCGACTAAATATCTCGGTAGTACTAACCAACTAGAGTATATAGGATGACTTTGGATATAAAACTAATGGAAACTTGATAAGTAGTAACACACGTTCCCTATATGTTGGCCCTTGGAGACCATCCTTCAATCATATTAATGATCAGGTATTGAGTTTTCCCCTACCTACGTTGTCTTTCCCACCTCCTCGTCCACTTTGGATTCACTTTTTCCATTGAATATATTGGAAACATGTTGGGTTGATTTATCCAAGTTGATCCTAATAACAATATTTTCTCCCACACCTCATATGTAAAATTTTTAGTGGCTTTGTACCTCTCCAAACAACTTCCCGCTTAGATCATTATTGAGGTTGGAGAGCTACAATTGAGATATATCCTAGACAATGTGATAGTTCTGATACTTAATATAAGTACAGATCCAATACCCAACAAGATGAGAGGGGGGGGGGTGAATCATACAAACTTAATCATCCATAAACACATTAGATTCAACCTCAGTAACATATATATTAGTAATATAACAAAAATTGTCAAACATGCAAACTTAAAAGCATAGAATCACCATAAACCTCATAACACCAGATTTAACGTGGAAACCCAAATAGGGAAAAACTATTATGGGATTTCGGACCCACTAAGAAATATACTCTTCTAGAGTATGCTCGGTTAAAAGAAAATCCTGTTAAAGATTCCAAACACATTGCTAGATGTGACCCGGTTAAGGGATTTCCCTCAGATCTGTTAGGATCTTCACCTTGTTAGAAGTGACCTTGTTAAAGGATTTCAAACACTCAATAAGAATGTCACCTTGCTAGAGGGTTTTACAAATAAGATTGTTAAGTCCACTTGGTTAAGATATTTTCTATCACTTTCACAAAATAACAGTAATAAAAATCTATTTGCAACTTCACATCTAAAAATGCTAAAGGAGATTCCTATTTGTTCAATACAATCTAGACATAGAACTAATCTTGTCTATCTGTTGGGCTCTATACTCTGTTATTCAAAATAGGTCTTCAAGCTTCTATGCTCGGTAATCACTATGTAGCATCCTTGTGTATAAACTTGCCCACATACATTGTTTATCAATAGTTTCCTATTTATAAACAATCAGGTAACCGCTTAATCTCCTTGATCACATTTCTCATGATCAATCATAGCCATCAGATCTTCAATCTTGTCCAAGTTAAATGTATCTTTCGATCTAAAAATGTTTTATCCTACCTTGGAACTTGCATTTTCACCTTGGAACTTTTGCTAGGGTATTGCGGTTCAATCTGAGCTGTAGATCTTCCTACCAATCTTTCATTGCCATAGATTCTTAACAAACTTTATACACATCTTACCAATCATTTAATCAAATCCAACTCATCAGCTTCCTTCATTAAATAATGCTTTTATTCATTCAATGCATTCTGTTATTACTCGGTTGCAACTCAGTAAATACTAAACTTCACTTGGTAGACATTCTGCCTTCATTAACCGATAGCGATAACCTTAGGGTTTACCGACTAGGTTCCTTAGGGTTTACCAACTAGGTTCTTTGCTTGGTAACATAGTATAGTATTAACCTTTCAAATAATATCATATGTAGGATATCAAAACAATCTAAACATCATGATCTCATCATTGTCTAACTTGGTAATAGTTGCCCATTGAATAACTTATTTCTCTCCTTATTCATCATATTCTTTCTATGTCTTTTACCGACATCTTTATACTCATCAAATCATACTTCTTAAGATATGGCAACATCATACTAAGTCAGAAAATCAATTTCTTGACATCAATGACAAAATAATAATATTAAGATAGTAAACATCCTTAATCAGTTATATCCATAATCATCAACAACCTTCTCAATATCCTTACTAAAATATCAACAATCTCTCACTGTAATTGGAATGCCAATGATCTCATTTGTTTGTTATAATACCAACAATCTCCCCCTTTGGCATTGATGGGAAAACCAATTTATTTGACTTTATTGATTCTAATTGCTGAAACATGAAATTCTCTTCTTCTGTCATTAGTCTTCTCCCTGGTTCTGAAATGTAGTCTTCTCCCCCATACATTAGTCTTCTCCCCCTTTGACAACAATGCCAAAAATGAAAAGAACTAAAACATAATTTCTTCCACTGAGAAGTGAATTCCTTGCTGTTATGTATCAACTTAGTCTTGGTCAGAGCATTTTGTCTTCAATTCCTGCTCCCTGTTATTGTTTCCTAATTGTTTCTTATTTGTTTCCTGCACACCTTTAGAAAACCTCCTAAAGTGTGTAAATCAACATCAACTCCTAAAAGATATTCTATAGAGTCATCGAATTGATGCTTTCACCGAACTCAGTCAGTGAATGGAAGATAGGGGTAGGACCCCTAACTGACTTTTGAGATAGTCAAAAGAGTCCCTTGGTAGTGGCTTGGTGAAGATATCTGCTATTTGCTCCTTTGTGCTAACATACTCCAACACCACTTTCTTCTCTTGAACTTCTTCTCCAAGATAATGATATTTGATAGATATGTGCTTTGTCTTAGAGTGTATAACAGGATTTTTTGAAATATTAATGGCACTAGTATTATCACAGAATATAGTTACCAGCTCGGTAACTTGCTCATTTATACCTTCCAATAGTTGTTTGATCCATGCTATATTGGTGCAATTCAGTGCTGCAGCAACATATTCAGCTTCTACTGTTGACTGTGAAACACATCCTTGTTTCTTGCTAAGCCAACTCACTAGTCTTTCTCCTAAAAAGAAAGCTCCTCCACTTGTGCTTTTCCTGTCATCAATGTTGCATGCCCAATCAGCATCAGTATAAACCTTTAAATCAAAGACATTTCCTTTCCGATATACTAGGCCATAATCATCAATGCCTTTTAAGTATCTGAAAATTCTTTTGATTGTTGTCATGTGTGTTTCCTTGGGATCTGTAGAGAATCTTGCAACTATACCTACTGCATGTGCTATATCAAGCCTACTGTGAACAACATATTGCAACTTTCCAATCATAGATTGGTAAAGTGTCTCATCAACAGATGCAGATTCATAATTCTTTGATAGTTTATAGTTGGTAGTCATAGGAGTACTTACAGGTTTTGAATCCTCCATACCAAATTTCTTTAAGATTTTTTTTATGTACTTGGATTGGGTAATGAAAATCTCATCCTTCATTTGCAGTATCTACAGACCTATAAAATACTTTATCTCACCGATTAATGACATCTCAAATTCTTTGCTCATTTCATTTCCAAAGTTCTTGCATAGAGAGTCATTTCCACAAAATATAATATCATCAACAAATATGGTTGAGATCAGTATTACATTTTCATCATTCTTCATGTACATATTGTTGTTTTCACTTGTTCTTATAAAACAAATTTTGATCAAATATGAATGCAATCTTTCATACCATGCTCTTGGTGCTTGCTTCAAACCATATAAAGCTTTGTTTAATTTACATACCTAATCATTATTTTCTCCTTCAACAAATCCTTTAGGTTGTTCAATGAAAACTTTTTCTTCTGATATACCATTCAGAAATGCAGATTTAACATCCATTTGATATACCTTGAAATTTTTGAATGCAACATATGCCAACAATGTTCTTACTCCTTCAAGTCTTGCCACAGGTGCAAAAGTCTCACCATAATCAATTCCTTCTTCTTGGGCATAACCTTTGCAAAATAGTCTTGCTTTCTTCTGAATGACCTCACCTTTTTCATTCAACTTGTTTCTGAAAATCCACTTTGTACCGATTATATTTTTGCCCTTTGATCATGGGACCAGTGTCCATGTGTCATTCTTCTTGATTTGATCAATCTCTTTTGTCATAGCATTTATCCAATCTTCACTGTTAAATGCCTCTCTCACTATTCTTGGTTCAAATTCAGATATTAGACATGTGTTTTGTCTCAGTTTGTTCCTTGTCATCACTGGATCATTCTTATCTCCTATAATCTGACTTGGTGCATGATTCCTTCTAACATACTTTGCTAGTATAGGCTTGGTAGGCTTTGTATGATCTTCTTCATCACTCGGTAACTGGATATTCTCTTCATTTTCTTCAACAGTCTTCTCAGTAGGACTTCTCGGTTGAACATAGACAAATCCTTCATAATCTTCTGGTTCTTTGGAGTTTCCTTTATCATTTCTTTCTATAAATTCATCAATTTTCACATTTGCACTTTCTACTATTTTGTTAGATAATTTGATCAAACATTTAAATGCTTTGCTTCTAGAAGAATAACCTAGAAATGTTCCTTCTTCACTTTTCTGATCAAACTTACCATTTCTATCATCTTTGTGAACATAGCATCTACTTCCAAAGATTTTAAAATAACTTACATTAGGTTTCTTGTCATACCAGATTTCATAAGGTGTCTTCAAAGTACCTTTCTTCAGTTGTACTCAGTTCAGGGTGTAAATTGTTGTGCTTATTGCTTCTCTCCAAAATGTTTGTGGAACTTTCTTTTCAATCATCAAGGTTCTTGCACAATCCACGATAGATCTATTTCTTCTCTCAGCTATCCTATTTTTTTGTGGAGTTCTCGGTGCAGAGACTTGTCTTTTTATACCATGATCATTGCAGTATAAGTTGAACTCATCAGAAGTAAACTCTCCTCCTCTATCTGATCTAAGACATTTCAGTTGTCTTCCTGTTTCATTTTCAACTCTTGCCTTGTACCATTTAAACATTTGAAAAGCTTCTGATTTTTCTTTTAAAAACATGACTGACATCATCCTTGAGTAATCATCCACAAATAATATAAAATATTTATCTCCATAATAACTCTGAACTTTCATAGGACCACAAAGATCAGTATGCACAAGATCTAAAATTCCCTTAGAAGTG
This sequence comes from Cryptomeria japonica, assembly GCF_030272615.1. NCBI lineage: Eukaryota > Viridiplantae > Streptophyta > Pinopsida > Cupressales > Cupressaceae > Cryptomeria > Cryptomeria japonica. The sequence goes on along the minus strand of NC_081411.1, from coordinate 6,786,720 downwards.
TAGGACTTACTTGTAAAGCTTGATCTTGTCATCTTACCCTTCTAGCATCCTCGACACATGGCATTCTCAAGTTTTTCAAGACTCGGTAGACCTCTTACTTGGTGCTTCTTACTTATTTTGATCAGATTATCAAAATTAATATGACAAAACCTTTTATGCCATAACCAAGTATCCTCTATCTTTGCATATAAACAGTTATTTCGAGTTGAGTCAAGGTGAATTGTGTTACCTTTTGTTTGTGTCCCGATAGCAGCTAACTTTCCATGCTTGTCATAAACATTGACAATTCCTTTCTGAAATTCTATTCTTTAACCTATGTTGTTTAGCTGTGCTACACTCAACAAATTGTATTTCAAACCTTCAACCCAATAAAAATCATTACATTTAGCATTATCAAGAAGTGTTATAGATCCTTTACCTCTTACCAGACATGGTGCATCATTACCAAATCTTACATAGCCTCCATCATAGTCTTCTAGTATAACAAACTTGTGTTTATCACCTGTCATTTGATGCGAGCATCCACTATCTATAATCCATGAATCATTTTTACTTATGTGAGATAGTAGGGCTTTTTCTTCACACCTTTCTTCATCAGATCCATCTTTAATAGCCACATAAACAACTTCCTCTATATCAGTTTCATCTGATTTATCATCATTAGATTCCTCATCAGCTATTAGGCATGTCTTCTTATCTCTTCTCCTTAAGTCTCAGTGTCCTCTATAATGATTATCTTTCTGTCTATCATCTCGGTAATCTCTCTTTTCACTGGATTCTTTATCAGGATAGTTAGAAGCCATATGTCCTATCTTATCACAATTGAAACATTTCAAAGGTAGTTTTCCTTTATACTTACCTTTACCTCTCGGTAACCTTCTGGCTAATAGTGCTTCAAACTCTTCTTGCTTTCTGATTTCCTCATAGTTTGTGTACCTCCTCCATGTTCTTATGAAATCTTTCACTTTCTCCACTGTGATCGCCTTCAGAGTACTTATACTTTCTTTCATTGTAATCATTAGATTCATCAAGATGAAAAGAACAAAATGCAGATTCAATCTTATTTACTGATGATCCACTGTTATCAAAGTTAACTCAAATGCATGTAGCTTACCAATAGTAGCATCTAAAGAGACTGGCATATTGGGTACAGACCTCAATTCATTGATTGCAGAGACTCGGATTGCATAGGCAGGTAGGAGGGTTCTCAATAACTTACTAGTGACATCCTTTTCTTCAATAGTTCCTCCTGCTCCTTTGATTTGATTGATAATCTCCTTTAGTCTTGTACTGTATAGGGTTATGTTTTCACCTTCATTCACCCTCATAGATTCAAGTTGTCCTCTTAGACTATCCACTTTTGCTCTTTGAACATGTTCATCTCCACCATACACAGATATGAGCTTATCCCACATTGCCTTAGCATCAACACAACCTTCTAGATCATTAAACTCTGAGTCGGTCAATGTAGATGTTATCTCAATCATTGCTTGGATATGTTCTTGCTTTGCCTTTATTTCTTCCATTGTCAATGGATAGGTTCTAGGTGTAACAAAATCATTATCCAGATAATAGACATCATATTCCCCAATTCCTAATAGGTGTCGCTTCATCCTTTTCTGCCATGTAGAGAAACTAGACTTGTTTAGCTTTGGTGCATCCCTCTTATACATCTTTGAATCTTTGCCTCAAGTTCCTTTAAACTTTTCTTCTGGAGTCCAAAGCTCTGATACCAATTTATAGTTCTGATACTTAATATAAGTACAGATCCAATACCCAACAAGATGAGAGGGGGGGGGGGGTGAATCATACAAACTTAATCATCCATAAAACCATCAGATTCAACCTCGGTAACATATATATCAGTAATATAACCAAAACTGTCAAACATGCAAACTTAAAAGCATAGAATCACCATAAACCTCATAACACCAGATTTAACGTGGAAACCCAAATAGGGAAAAACCACTGTGGGATTTCGGACCCACTAAGAAATATACTCTTCTAGAGTATGCTCGGTTAAAAGAAAATCCTATTAAAGATTACAAACACATTGTTAGAAGTGACCTTGTTAAAGGATTTCAAACACTCAATAAGAATGTCACCTTGCTAGAGGGTTTTACAAATAAGACTGTTAAGTCCACTTGGTTAAGAGATTTTCTATCACTTTCACCAAATAACAGTAATAAAAATCTATCTGCAACTTCACATCTAAAAATGCTAAAGCAGATTCCTATTTGTTCAATACAATCTAGACATAGAAATAATCTTGTCTATCTGCTAGGCTCTATACTCTGTTATTCAAAACAGGTCTTCAAGCTTCTGTGCTCAGTAATCACTATGTAGCATCCCTATGCATACACTTTCCCACATACATTGTTTATCAACAGTTTCCTATTTATAAACAATTAGGTAACCGCTTAATCTCCTTGATCACATTTCCCATGATCAATCATAGCCAACAAATCTTCAATCTTGTCCAGGTTCAATGTATCTTTCGATCTGAAAATGTTTAATCCCACCTTGGAACTTGTGCTAGGGTATTGCGGTTCAATCTAGGCTATAGATCTTCCTGCTGATCTTTCATTGCCATAGATTCTTAACAAACTTCATACACAACTTACCAATCATTTAATCAACTCCAGCTCATCAGCTTCCTTCATTAAATAATGCATTCTGTTATTACTTGGTTGCAACTCAATAAATACTAAACTTCACTTGGTAGACATTCTGCCTTCATTAACCGATAGCGATAACCTTAGGGTTTACCGACTAGGTTCCTTAGGGTTTACCAACTAGGTTCTTTGCTTGGTAACATTGTATAGTATTAACCTTTCAAATAATATCATATGCAGGATATCAAAACAATCTAAACATCATGATCTCATCATTGTCTAACTTGGTAATAGTTGCCCATTGAATAACTTATTTCTCCCCTTATTCATCATATTCTTTCTATGTCTTTTACTAACATCTTTATACTCATCAAATCATACTTCTTAAGATATGGCAATATCATACTAAGTCAGAAAATCAATTTCTTAACATCAATGACAAAATAGTAATATTAAGATAGTAAACATCCTTAATCAGTTATATCCATAATCATCAACAACCTTCTCAATATCCTTATTGAAATATCAACAATCTCTCACTGTAATTGGAATGCCAATGATCTCATTTGTCTATTATAATGCCAACACTATGAAGGGATATCGTTTAGGTGTAGATGTTGTTTTGCAATTGGGAACTTGGCTTCTCTCTATCCTTTGGCTCTTGGATTCACTCCTCTCCTACCTTGTGGAAAGATTTTGAATGGTGCCATCTCATCACCTTTCTTTGTAGATTTAAACTACATCAAAATATCTGACATATTTTGTCCCCCCTCTTTGAAAAATTTCTACTTCGATGGCTCATATATACTCATCTTTTATGGTTCCTATCTAAATACATCTCATGCAACATAAATTGGTGTTTCTTCTATTTTGGTGACCCTTTCTCTTGGCTCTATGTCAAATCATGTTCTGGGTGTTCCTTTGACTCCTTCAAGTGACATTTAAAGCACTTGCATTATCCCTTATGTGGCCCCTAATTCCCTCTCCCCGAGCTCTGAAGTTATCCTTTTAGGTTTGATAGCTCACCTATCCAACTTGTCTACTACTTTTGAGGGATCTGCAAACACTACTACCATTGTTTCCTTGAAGAAGAATTTTTCATCTTGGATAGTTGTGTGATGAAAGAAAAAGAGTCATTTCCTTTTGTCCCAAAAATATTAGATTGTTGCATTCGGCCCACTTCTTTGTTAGATAGCTTTGATTTTGAGTATTTTGTGTTTTAGGTTTGATTTAGCTTTGTTGTATTATACTTGAGTTACTAGTGTTTAACTTTATCATCTCATCCCACAATAGCTTTTTTCTCTAGTTTTTTTCTCTAATTCATAATGAGTCGGGGCCCTTCCCCAATTAATTTAAAAATATAGTTGCACCAACTATTAATGAAGAAGGAAATAACTAAGAGGAAGATAAAAAATGAGTTAATTTGGTTAGATGGTAGTTCGATGGAAGAAGCTTGAAGAGATACACAAGATAGCCAAAATTACATAATTAACCTTGACGATGATTTTGACATTGTGGATGGTTTTTCTTCATGGAAGGGGAAAAGAAAAAGGCAAATAAAAATAGGGTAAAAAGAAGTTGTGGCTAAAACCTCACATTATAGGATACAATATCATTAAAATTTTATGAAAAATAATGTTCTTTTTGGTTGCCTTTATAGGTGGGTTTTACACTTGCTACTACTATTAGTGCTAGGAGAGACCTTAGTAGGGGGACCCTCTTCCTCAAAGGGCCTATATTCTGGATCTTCTTCCGACCCCTAAAGGTCTCACCAATACATAGCCATCCATTTATCCTCAATTTCAGTATCAGACACAAACTGCATGTCATGACCAGTCTAGGATTTGGGATCACTATCACATTTGAGGGCCAATAAGGCCTTGAATTCATTTTTTTAGCATATTCCATAATAATAAGGATAAGACCCTCATGTAAAATAAGGTTTTCACATTTATTTGCATAATTTGAAAGTTTGCTCCAAAGAGGATAACAAGTAAAACAACATAGAAATTTTCCTATCATGTCTAAATTGGTTTAAAATAGTGAAATGATAAATAAAAATATTGACATAGTGGGCATCAAGAGTAATGTACCTCATAACCACTCCTGCAAGATTGGCCCATATTCTCATCAGGTGTTTACTATTGGAGCCCCCCTCTATCATTTTTCTAACTCTTTATTTCTTTCTCTGCTTGTCAAAGAAAATTGAGGGGGCTTCCTTTGTCGCTTGGCATTCTCTATAGAATTTATTTTCCTCCATCTGCAAACTACTGATACCCACAATTATCTCCTCATCAATTCTAAACTCTGCACCATAGGCATTGAGGATGCCATTATTCTATCCATTAACAAACCCTTCCCTCACCTTGGGATCATGACCATGTAATTTTTTAATGTATGGGATGAGGCCACCATCTGTGATCTAAATCACCATATCCTTGTTTTGCTCCCACTTATGATATGAAGTCAGATCAACCCTATCTTTATCTCCCCCAGTGTTCTAATTTTTCTTACCAATTTAGATACTCACCATCACATAAACAGAGAAAAACCAAGATATCGAGAAAAATCAAGAAGCCCTAGTATTATGTCTACTTGAAATATTGCAAAGAGTGGGTTTACACATGTGATAAGACTGCATCATTAATATTCAACCATTGAAAATCCAAAAGACATGTAGCATCATTTCTTTCTAGTCAACACAAGTGTATTGAGAAAGTTTCCCCTTCCTAGTGTATCAGAAAAGTTGGTTGATCTAGGTTAGTGGTTGACTTATTTAGGGTGTTCAAATAAGTTCAAACTTGACATAAATAGTATGAATATATACTAAATGCTATGTTTTTAGATTATTTTCTAAGCAATTTTGGATGTTGATTCTTTACTAATATAATAGACCAACGCAAGGAAAGCCTAAATCTCAAAAGAACAATCATCAAGATGTTGGTTGATATAAGTCAAACCTAAACTATATCCATGAGTTTTAGGTCCAACTCTTGGTAATATAATGATATGATATGAAATGATATAAGAAATGCTACATTAGATTTTTATTATGATGTTGGATGAATGATTGAACGCAAATTTACTATAAGGATGCATTTCTAAACTAAATTAATGTAAGTATATAAAAAATGAAATGCTAAACTAAATAATCTAATATGTGGCTTGGGTTTTTATCTCGGGCTTTGGTGTCAAGTAGTTTTGATGTTTTAAGTTTGGATTCAAAAGTTTAAGCCCTAATTTCATAGTTTGAGTAGATGCATTAAGAAAATTAATAGATGTACAAATCTTCTCAGTCGTGTCAAGGAAAATTATTTCTATAGTTGAAAGAGACATAGATGCACTATGAATAGATTCGATTATGATATTATATAGTTCATAGTTGCAATGTAAAATCTTACAATTGCATGAAAAATTATTGTAGATACATGATCAATAGATATAGATGTGGTACTCAAGTTCAAAGTTGCGGTACAATTTTCCCACTTACAAAACTCTATGTATTCCTAATCTTTCTAAAATAGATGCATTACAAAATGTTTCAAATGTGTGATTTTGGTTTGGTTCTACAAATTTTATTTCTAAAACTATTTTTTGTGTCAGAAAAAAATTCTATTTTTAGTTTTTATGCAATAAATCATTCAAAAATAGTAGAAAACATAATGGTTGTTTTGACTATTGACATCAAGAGAATAAGTCTTAAAGCCAAAAATTTTGATGAGGACATTTATATAACACACTTGAAGACAATTGTAAGCAGTTGCAACTTAATTATTTAGATAATTATGTATATTTAGTGTAATTCCCCACCAAGAAACCCTAAAGGATTAAACTAAAATACTAGAAAAATAGAGTAAATAATTTTCTTTTGACATTACTAAACTAAAAGAAGCATTAAGATAAACATTGCATTTAAATTGCACAAATAGAAGACTTAACTTAAACTCCTAAAGGGTCTCCCAATGTGGATTACTTAATTAAACTAATCCTTACTTAAGGTCAATTACTCCACTTAATATATAAACTTATCCATTAGGAACTAAATTACACTAAACAATGATTATTTCATACTTTTCATGTGATAACATTAACATTTTTATGCTTCATTCATGATAATACATTCAATTAAATTACATCAATGATTTTAATTAACAATATAAATCCTACCATCTAAATATCATCATTTAATACATTGCTTTTACATTGCACTTAAAACACCAAGTCTCATAAAAATACATAATGATTACATCAAATTATAACTTGCGATGAAGGCATATATAAAAAAATGATACACTCAACCACATAAGGTCCAAGAGATACAAAAATGATCCAAGGAGAACGAAGAGGATCCAACTGGTACTAGGAATGGAGTAAATCCAAGAGATGTGTCTACAACACCTATGAAGCTAATCCCTCACAATAAAGGCACGAACAAAATACTCGATGGAAAGTGGCACTACCACCTGACCATGTAGCCCAAAAATGACCACCCCTCCATGCTAGGAGAGAGGAATAAGTCCCTAAATAAATCCACAATAAAGCATCACATGGTCTAACATGGTATTCAGTACTCACATAAGGCATAAGCATACAAATATGACTCCCATAAGAATACTCCAAGAAAATCCCACACAAGACTACACACTAGTGAGCATAAGGGAAGAGTGTCATCGCATAGCTGGTATGGGTTATCATGGTAGGCCTCCATAGGTCATGGTCCCTATCTTGGGTTATCTTGGTATCCTCTCTCGAACCCCCGATCCCCATCCATGACTCATGCAAACCCAACAAACTTTTCATGAAGACAAGATGGTTGGTTTTTCCATTCCAAGACTTCCGACTGCTTCCCGAGTCTATACGAGAACTCAACCATGAGAGGGGGACAATTAATCTTGATTAATTTTTTAAAACCCAACCCTAATTTATTATTTAGGTTATCACTTATTACTCAAACTTCCAAGGGCTTATCCTAGCAGCCACTTTGGGCCTTGGCCCCCACTTAGAAGTCACTCTTCCTTATGATACTACACAACTTCAAAAGGACTGCAATGGAAAAACACAAAAACCAACCAAACAAAAGGAGTTCAAGAAACACTGAAGAAACATACTTGGTTATACAAGCCTTCTATCAAGTTTAAACCAACTATAGGTGTGAAATAGACAAACTGGTCTATTCCCAAGACAAAAACACAAGAGGGATAAAGAAAGAATAACCAAAATCAAAACTTAACCAATTAACTTGCATGATTGATTCACATTCAACAACATACCAACATAAACAAAAGAATCTCTCTATTCAAATAAGACACCGAAAATCCTAAATTGTAAATATCCAAAAAGGGTTTCACTTGCACAGTAAACATATATCCATTTTAAGGAATCATAAAGATGATTCAATAATATAATTAAAAGCTATTTTTGTCCCATTGTAATTCTTTCAATTAATTAATTTTTCCTAGATATGAAAATATACAATAGGGAACACACACGAAAAGGGCAATAATGACATATGCATAAATGAATTTCATGATTACTGAATTAAGAAGCCAAAACATACATGAAATAAAACCAATCATTTATACCCAAAAATAGATTTGTTTTCCTATTTAATCCATGTTGACCAAGTTTGACTATAATTTCTAAATTTCATTTAAACCAATTTATTAGTAGTTTTTTATTAAAATAATACATTTCTCCAATGTTGTATTCACTAACATCATTTAATAGTTCAAAAAATAATATACAATGACATATATATAATTATATGTACATTTACAATATCTATATATATACATATAAAATATAAATCATATTTATTAAAAATCAGATATTCCAAATATAAAATTAACTAATTCAAAACTGATTAAATTAACTATAATGAACGAGTAAGTATATTTTAAACATATAACTTTAAAAATAAAATATACTACTATATATATATATATTTATATATATTTAAATGGTAAATATAAAAAAATATTAAATATTTTTTTTAACTGCTGGCGGGCCCCAAAAAATGGGGAGGGAGGCTGTGAGTGGGAGACCTACGCTATGGGTGTGCCATGTCACCCATAGCCCATGGGTTTCCCTAGTGGCCCCCATGACCGTGGAATGTTGTCGAACCCACAACGTGGGTTCCCCAAGGATACGATGGGTGTGGAGTACCGTGGCACCCACATCGTGGATTCCCATGGGATGCCCATGATTGTCAAGTTCCCACAGAACCCATAGAGTGGGTACTCGTGGGTGGGGTTGCCAACAGGGCACCATATGCCCCAAAAAATATTAAAAACAATTCTTTAAGAAAATAAATTATCAAAAATAGAGAATTTTATACAAACACAAAGAGATTTCATAATCAACACTAAATTCAAACTAGAGATTTGAAACCCTACCTCAACTAGTTTCCAGGAAATAAGGAATGGAAGATGGATTCAAGCTTTACACCCAACTGAATCCCCTTCAAAATTTCTTCAATGCTTCTAGAAAATCACTTCCAACCATAGAGAGGCAATTTTGGTCAAAATACAAAGACCCCTCATTTTGAGAAATTTTCAAATATAAAGAATTTTTCCAAAATATCTTTTAGGTCAAAATCTTTTCTTTGGAAAAGTATAACTTTCCAAAAATAAAAATTCAAAATACTTTTTCCAAATCAATACATTTAAATTTAAATTTAAATTTAAATTCCTCACACCTAAAAAATCAACAAGATATTTAATTTATAAAAGTCTTAATAAATTTTTACAAAACACATAGCACAATATAAAATCCATTATATGATACATTAACCAAATAATTTAATTAGATTCCTAGGTAAGATTGATTTATTTATTTTTATAATATAAGGGTCCTATAACATTTATCCCTTATTTAATTAATGCTTGATGATATACATTAATTATTAATAACTCATCTCACATAAAGTAGCAGTAAAACTCAACTAAACAAAATATAGACATGACCCACACACCAAAGTCGGAAAGGTGGCCTACTTGGTGATCTTACAAGATTGACAAATGACTGACAACACTCATAGTCGAGAAAGGCTAGGGATGACATTTAGGGCCTTAAATCCATCTCCTCCACTTTTATCGAGTTAATTAGGTACGCTCAGACTTGTGGAGCTAGGTGGAGTCGATACCTTGTACCCATAGTTCTTGCATCACCAAACCACACATATACATATATACAAACATGGTAACCATACCACTTAAGGAGAATCATGACTTTATGTGTCTCACTGAAGTGAGTGACGAGAAATCATCTCCTCGCACCCCATACAAATTCCACACCAACATGAAGACAGATACATAGTGCAACTCACACATAAAATAAATGTGTTAGTCCATGGTGAGTAAAACATGATTAAAATTCTTTGTTGCTTTTGCAGAGTCTATTTTTTATCTCGTGAAGGAGGGGTTGTTGGAACTGCTGAAACTATGGGGGACAATATTAACAGGAATGAGCCGATGAGTTGTGAAGGTTGGAAGAAGGAACAAAAAGTTTGGAGAAGATTACATAAAGGGGGGATAATAGGTTATATGGAGAAGCTACATGGTAAAAATGACCATGTTTCCAAAATCTTTGTCAAGGGATGGAACAAAAATAATGTCACTCTATTTGGGTAGATGGTGAAGGTGGATAAGAAGTTGGTTGTGGAGGTGATAGAGTTGTTGATGGAATGGGCCAAATTCTTCAGGGATAGAAAATTCTCTGACAATGCAGTGAAGACATTACCCAAGAACGAAGATGAAAAGGAGAGATTTGTTAAGCACGATAGGACTTACTTCACTCCTGACCAAGTAAAAATATTCTGGTGTTAAATGTTGAAAGTGATAATGGAATTTGTTACGGTTGATGGGAGGCTTACTAAATTTTATAGCTACCATTTTGTGTTTCTGAATCATTTTAGATATGGGAATAAGGTTTCCTTTACTTATTATCTAGTTTCTTCCCTTAATTATTGTCAAGCTGACCACATTAAGAGCCCTAAGTCAAGCCCTTTGGCTCATCAGGGTTTAATAATTTTAAATTATGAGCATTTGGAAGATAGGGTTAATAGGGTGAAGGCTAGTTTGGATGATAAAGATGAGGATTATACCCCTAGTGATGGTTCAGATGATTCTAAATCCAAATTCAAGGCCATTGCCTCTAACCCCCATAAGAAGATGATCAAAATCCCCAAGAAGAACAATGATATCTCGTTGGCAAACGAAACCTTTAGTTACAAGGTGAAACTGAAGGGGAAGGGTAAGAGGATAATTTTATCTGATTCTAATACTAGGGATAAGAAATGATGGGGAAGCTACTCATAGAGAGCTTACAACTTTTTTAAGGGCAGTCAAATGTTGTCCTAGTGGGCTTCAATCTTTTTTCATATTGTCTTCAAAACAATTTGGACACCTATGAGATTCACCAGGGTAAATCCAACCTTATACTCTAAAACTCCTCACAAGTGCTTACAGAGGTTGTAGCAGGTGTTTGTGATGTTTTCCTAAGTAAATCAATTGGTTTTGAGGGAGGGTTTCATTCTTTTCTCATCGCTCCTTCCTTTTCCTACTTTCTAGGCATAGTAGCCTAAGAGCCCCAATTAGCCCTACCAAACCGGTTTTTGTGGATTTTCTCCCAAATTCTCCAAAGATCCACACAAAATCTTTGTTGATCAGGATACCCTTTTGGAATTACTTTCCAAATTTTGTATTTAGGAATCTTAGTCTAACCATATAGGTACATAACCTGAGAAATGCTTGTTTTAGGTGGTTTTAGGCTTGTTTTGGTCTTTTTCCAAGGTTTAGGTGTCTTCCTTGATTTTCCATGCCTCTAAATTCACACATATGTTCTACCACACATCACTTAATCATCCCAAACACTCTAAAACTCCATCCCTTCTCATTCCTACAAACACTTGCATAATCTCATTCATTTCCTAACTAGGCTATGACTGAACTCACCTAGGAAATGATGCTCATTGTCTTTTCAATGACCTCCTAGGGAAAATAAAAGTTATTAAACTATACAAAGGTTCTATGGCTTGAGTCCCAAGGTTTATTGAGAAGAACTCAAAGGACTTCAAACTAGAACTATGTTTGGGCCTCTCAAACCCTTACTCAAGCCGAGAGCTTACAAAATGAGAAACTCAATCCAAACCTACAAATAAAATAATCAAATTCCTTCCTCAGTACTATAAGAACATGTAAAAAATAATAATAAAGGTACATCAATGCAATCAATCCATTAAGTATGGATTGGTGCTCTAATTCTTGACAAAATGCAATGTAAAACTTCAAAATTGGTCTCAAAATTTATTCCAATCTATTCCAGGCATTGAAAAACCTCATTACATTGATTCTCCAAGATTTAATATTCCATTTTTTTCCTAAATAACTCTCCATCAGCTGCCTAACCAACCCTTTGCACAAAAATGGTAAAAGTTACTCAATGTTGCAAAAAGTTGTCAAGCAACTTTTACAACTTTTGCCAAAAAGTGCATTTTTGCCTAACAAGCCTGATTCTCTCCTTCAAACAAACTAAGATGACTAAAAAATATTACATTGACATGTTCCAATGCCAAACAAATCTATTCAAGGCATTTTTCCCAAAAATGCAAGATTTTGCCATTTTAGGCTTACAAGGGCTTACAAGACAAAATTGAGCAAATGCATTCTCCTAAGGGCATTCAACCTACCAAAGCACTAAAAAAACATATTAATACCTAAGAGAATACTCTTATTCACCAATGCAAACCAAACTATGAACAAACACACCAAAATGTAGAAACTGGACTCAAAACTACCTGACAATTAGCTGCTCCTACACCAAGAATCCTCCTAAAGGTTCTAAAAACCAGGAATCAGAACTGATGGAATTGGACTTCCAAGACTTACAAGTCAAGCCTGAAATGATGTTCAATATCTTGGGAACTGCTAGAAGTGCCTCAGTTGATATGTATCAATTCCAATATTGGTTGTTTCATGAAATTAAGACTCTACATATTAAGATGAGAACTTCTTTAGCTAAGCTGGAAAGGATTGAAGGGGTTGTGGAGAAAGAGGATCAGGAGAGAATAAAGGAAAAGGGGAAAGAAAGTGCTTCAAAGAGAAATGAGTGCACCCTATGGAAAGAAGATGAAAAAAGAATGATGTTGGAGTGCCTTTAGAAAAATGGTTAGGCTATAGAGATTTTTAAGAACAAATATGATGAAACATTTGGGGAGATCAGCCTGAAAAATGTAGAAATTTGAGATTTCTCTCAAGAAGATCATGGAGAATAGTGCGGCTATGCCGAGAGTATCTGCTACCAATATGTCAATTATGGTGGCTAGATTGGAGAAAATGCACAATGATAGGAACTTTGTGGATCTGTAGATAGATGTTGAGGTATCTAGCTCCAAGGATATCCCTTGCACCATGAGGAGTACTAGACAAAGCACCAAGGCTATGGAGGTACCTATTCCTCAGGATCTTCTTGACCTCAATGAAGCTGCTAAGACCATGTAATGCTGGAGAAAGAGGCAATTGATAGTCTCAATATTTTCATGTAGCTAGTTGTTGTCTTTTGTTTCTTTGTTTTGCCAACACCTCGCTGGTTTTTTTGTCCTTTCCTCTAGCTGTTGTGTTTATGCTGTCATTCTCTCTTGTAGCCCATTCTATTTCATTTTTGTTAATTTTGGTCTAGATTCTTTTTGATCTATCTTTGGATTGTGATGTAAGGGGTTTCGAGTCCACTCAAAACCTATTTTTTCTTAATAAAAAATACATGAATAAAATTAACATTTCATCATTCATAAAATATAATGCATAAGTAGAATTAACATCTACTCTGTAAAGACGTAATTTGTGCTAACTTCAATAATAGCCAAAAAACTCTTTATCTTAAATAAACACAAAAATCGGTAGATAAGTCTATTTCATTCCATTTAGATTGTAATAAACATAAAATTTCTATAATAGATAATGATTCTTCATTCAATAAATCGATATAAGTAGTATTTCAATCATACAATACTTATGCATTTTAAGTTGCCCTAAGTTCAATAACAGAATAATACAAAGTAAAGGGTGAGAAGCGCTCGTTGATCTGCAACCCAAGCTATCGCCAATGCAATCTTTAGCATGAAGATGAGAACAAGATTTAGGCACTTTTTCTGCCCAACCTTGAAGCTTACGCTTCCTTGGAATTCTTGGTCAATCAAGAATACTCGACCCTACATGAATTGCTTAGCAAAAGAATTCGAAAGGCAAGATGGAATCTGGTGCGTGCCTAGATGATACAAGCATTTTCATTTTTCTACTTCTTTTAAGAAACAAGCATTCACTATCATTCAAGGATGTGGTAGAGAGGATAAAATAAAAGAATTCCATCTATTTCAATGGTTAATTCAATTTGATTACTCGGCCGAGTATAATGCCATGCATAGTAAAATAGATAGTTGGAAAAAGCAACTATTCTCTCTATAATCCACATTCGGCACCCGTCCTAGAAGGTAACTTTCCCCAAACACAAACTTATCTAGCTTTGTTCATATAAATCTAGAAAAATATACAAAAGACAATCTTTCGCCTGTTCAATTCTAGCTTCCTATATCTCATAAGATATTAATATAAAGTTTGAGGAAGACAATCTTTCATTGAATAGAAATAGAGAGAAAACCAGTCTTTTGTTAATCCAATCCTATCTAACAAGAAGTATTATTTCATAAATAAACAAATATACCTTTGAAAGAAAACAATCTTTTGCTTCTATCTTTCAAGCAATTTAAAAAAAAACAAGAATAAAATATTAAGAAGGTGTAACACATGTATGTATCTTACATATAAATTGAATAAAATGAGTACACATTCTTTTATTCAATTATCAAAACATAGCATAATCATTAACATGCATTCCATTTCTTATGGTTTAGAATTCTAAGTTTATCTCATCTAAACTCTCTCTATCTTTCCAAGTGTCATGGTTCATTTATCTCTTTTCTCAAAACATCATCATATTTAGTTTAATACTAATATGTGACTTTTCAGGATTTAAAACATAACACACTGACTTCACTAATTTTACCATAACGACAATCTAATATGATACAAGTTCATAAAATGCCTATCTATAAGGCTTTTCAAATGAGACACTTGATAACCATCTTTACTTTTCATGCAAAATTCAAAAGTGTAAGTCTTTCCTTGTGATATCAAAATAACTTCATTATTTAATAAGTTGTTATCCTATTATTTCATCTTCTTTGTGGTTCAATCTCATAGTTTCTCTCTCTATCCTCTTACATTATTTGTAGAGGATTGGATGATCTAATTTATGAGAGTTTCACTAAGTTTATCAACAAACTTTAAGAGAATATTTCACTATTGTATCTCTATTTACATGAACGTAATTTTTGAACAATTAAAAATGATTCCTTTCACGATTCTAACTCTTCATTAGAATATTGCATAAATCTAAAACTAGACAATTCTTTTAGAAATATCTAAAGCAACCTATAATGCAATTCCTACCACTCTTTAGCATATTCCATGCATGTTCTTAGTTATTTTATCATATGTACCTCATAATACATTTCTCTATAAGACTATTCAAAAGCGAGTTCAAACAATTTTGTTCTAATCATGACTTGTCTCAATCAAACTTTATTCTAATAAATATTGTATAACTTCATGACTCACTCACTATCCTTGCATAATGACCAAGAATTAAGGTAGATCCTACCTCCTTATGCTCTTGTTACTGGCTTGAGGTGATGGACTTGCTTCCCTCTTCACATTTTCCTGCTCTCTTTCAAGATGGTTGACAAACTCTTTGTCGCTCTCCATCAGTCGATTCTTCTACTAACTCCATCCTTCCTTTCTATCTCTTTTATTTCTAAACTTTACTCTGAAATTCGACTCTAAATCTAAGACAATCATGGTCGATCTTTTATGACTCGATCGTAAACATATCTAAATCTCACTACTTTTCTCTTCTTCATTCCATTCTCTAATCTTTAGTTGCATCTCCCTCCCCTTCTCTTCCATCTTAATGGTCTATATATAGTGTAGTCGTCTACCCTCTTTCCTACTTTTGAGCTATCTCTAATAGTGGTGGATTGATTCTAAATGACACCACTCATGATCTAATTGCATCATAACAGTCCTAATCATATTTGAACACCTATGTGTTCACCATGCAAGTTATTTATTTTCTATTTTGTGACACCAAACCTCTAAAGTGGTTAAGTCCATATTTATAGATTATCCATGTGGCTTTAAACTCCAAGACTAAATTGACTTTACTAAAAATAACTTCCTAAAAACATACAAGTTAATTAACTATCTTATACATGTCGATCACGGTGGATATCAGATTGATCTTGTATGTTAAAGGTTAAAGACAATCAAACAGTTATTCACGCATTATGTGAGGTGTTGATGCTTCTATAAATATTTGAGTGCATAGTCATCTACATCACTTAAGAAAGACAAAAGAAGCTTCAGTTGTTTTAATAACATAATTGATGCAGTTTCAGTTGGCAAGAGACTTTGACTTATCTTCCTTTTGCTATGAAATGGCATCTAGTTTGTACTTGGAATATTTCATTTCTTTAATTAGAGAATCTGATCTTTGGTGATGGCTTAAACTTTATTAAATTTTGCACATTACCCTCGTGATGCTGCACATTTATGTTAGTTATAGCTCTCTGGTTTGTTTGCATGCAACGTGGTGCAACTTTATAAAATAAAAAGGAAGTAAAACAACTTCTTGCCTCCCACCGTGTTTGCTGCAACATGGGGTTTGGTTTTATTGAAAGGGAGAGGGTGGTATTAATCTAACAAGTAAAAGGGGGAGACCCTCATTATTATTTAACTTTCATTAAACTTAAACTTCAACCCACCACTACCATGTGTTATGTAATTTTTAGTTTTTTTATAATTTGTTTATATTTATATATATATTTAATGACTTTTCATTAATATATATATTAAACATTAAACTTTGCTTAATAAATTCTTTAATAAATCCTCTCTATAATTAAATATATATATCGGATTTTCATTACATAATTTAATTTCATAAATACATATACAATAATTACATACATATTTACAAGTACGTGATCGAATTATTATTAGAATTCATCTAAACATATATAATGCGTATATATTTTTTTATCTCAAATGATTATGTATATGTATAAACAAAATTCTTGATGAAATCATATTTCATGATAATTGGATATTTATAACTATATAGATATACATGTATATGATTAAATCGATTTCTCATATACATATACATTTTATACTATTGACCAACTTACAAAAGTAAACTTATTAGTACACTTTTCCATACATTATACATATCTGAATAAGAACATAAAAACCTAGGGTCAATATTTGTTTTTGAATCCTTTACACATTTCATCTCTTTTAACAATAAAGCATATTATTTCATAGTCACTCATGTAACTTATATTTAATTCAAACACCACTCACATCATGCAATCAATGCACATGTGTAATTATTTAAATCAATCTACTACTCATTCCAAATTCATCATTTTAATTTGAACAAACACTCAAAAAGGTCATTTAAATCATCCATCTTTCAAGATGCAAATATAAATCCTAATGTGGTGTATGAGAGATTCCATCTATCCTAACAAAATACAAGAGCTAAGACAACTCTACCTGAACCATGTTCTCGCCTTCATCATTGTTCCCCTGTTCCTGCATTCACTTTGCACTCAATCACTCATTAGCAATGACGATCCCAATTATTACTGATCATTCAATTGTATATAAAGCATATCAGTACATTCGATATCCTTTCTTATTTCATTAACAATTCTATTTTTATTTCATTTCAATTTCATTTGAACAATAAAAATTATTTTCCTAATTAAATAATTATGGAAAAATAGGGTTCGTGACATACTCATTGAAAGAAATAGTGCATAATAAATATCTACTCCTTAATAAGAAATAATGAATAATCAAATTCACCAAATCACACTACAAAGCATAATACTTGGATAAAAACATCACAATCATAATGTATCAACCATCCATGTAAGCCACTAAAAAGTCAACCATGGTCAACTAGGTCAAAAAGAGTCTGATTAGGGAAGGGGTATTACATTTAGTATAGCTTCATAGCGAAACACTAATTACCTAATATTGGTGTGATACACCTCTCTTTTGAGAGTGAATAGCTAGAGGTTCAGTGCTACAAGGGATCACCTTTCCTCTTTCCCCAAGAGGCTAGAGAAAACAAGCCAAAGAATTTCCATCTCAAATAAATGGACTACATTTTGAGTAACTTCAAGGTATGATCTGCGTCCCCTCCACCACATTAAGAAATGGTTTTTTTCTATTAGGATTCTAATAAATAAAGGTTCATAGTGGGGAAAAACTATGAATAGAGAAGTCATCTCTTATAGCCTAATATTGAGAGGTAGTCTCCTCCTCTCCTCACCAAACAAGTCTTGAGGGACCAAGGATTTTTTAGCTTGACTTTGAATGATTCTAACCACTTGTTAAGGTACAACTTTTACTCTCCCCCTCCTTATATATCCCATTGGGAAATGGGGTTGAAGTCAAAATTTGGAGTGATAAAATCCCTAGGCAAGCCTCCTAGTGAAAAAAAAATGGGCTATTGTGTGTTTCTCTAAGACTCAAGTTTACATAGTCACAACTTGAGAGATGATGCACACAATAACTTGTGATAAGACACGGAAACAAAGGACACAATACATGACAAATAGGGTTCTCTAGCCTTACAAAATGAAATTATTTCTAATCTAGAAATAAAAGACACTTATACCTTGTAAAACATATATTTGTAGTTCTAAATTGTCTTTTCCCAATGATTAATAACATACAAAGATTGATTAGTAATTTTGAAATTAAGTTCTTTCCCAATCATTTTCCAAGTACCTACATTGATTGATTAGTAAAACAAACCTATATCCAAGTGAATTAAGATGAGCAAAAATGATTGAAACCCAAAAAGTAATAGAATTCTATAATGTGGTATATAATAGAGAAATCATGGTACATAATAGGTGAATTGAGATGAGATGATTAAAAATGTATGATATAATTCTTTGACTACAATACAAAGTAGTGTAATTATAATATAAAAGACTAACAATTGTAGCACCAAATTCAATAGATGTATCGCTAAAAGGAACAACTATGGTAGAGAATGGAATAGATGCATCATTATAACCAATAATCTAGAAGCAACCAATAAATAAAATAGAATAATGACCTAGAAAGGATAACTTCAATATTGAGATTTATGATTTTGTAGACAATAAAGATCTAACAACATGCAATAAAAAACACCAACAATTATTATTTAAAAATTTAAAAATTAAAAAATCTGACAATTGTGTTGATTTTTTGAATAGATTCATTATTAAACCTCTAACAAATACAAAATCTAGAAATAACCCCATCATATAATCATTAAGGTGCATCACAAAACCTCTCAAATGTATTACAAAACCTTTCAAATGAATTGTCACATTTGGTAGTAGCAAAAAATCATTTTTTAAAAAAATTTGTGAATATCAAGAACTTGAGGCCTAATAGGAGTGTGTGATACTAACAATCAGAGTAGTGCGTAAACAATCACAAGGTACATCAATAACCCTTTGATTTATGCAAATGATCTAATCTACCAATGAATAATGCAATTGATGCAAAAATCATGAAAATAAGCATTCAAATTATACTAGAACAACATCCATCTTTGATTTACCTTCATTGTGTAAAGTACTAATGCCAATAGATAATAAGATGAGAGGGGGGGGGTGAATCATACGAACTTAATCTTCTATGAAATGAACAGATTCAACCTCGGTAACTTATACTTTAGCAATAAAACCAAAAATTACCAAACATGCTAACTCATAAACACATAATCATCATAACACATATAACACCAGATTTAACGTGGAAACCCAAATAGGGCAAAACCACTGTGAAATTTTGGACCCACTAAGAAATATACTCTTCTAGAGTAAGCTCGGTTAAAAGCAAATCCTGTTAAAGATTACAAACACATTGCTAGATGTGACCCAGTTAAGGGATTTCCCTCATATCTGTTAGGACACTTTGTTAGAAGTGACCTTGTCAAAGGATTTTAAACACTCAATTAGAATGTTACCTTGCTAGAGGATTTACAAATAAGACTGTTAAGTCCACTCAGTTAAGAGATTTCCTATCACTTGCAAAATAACAGTAATAATAATATATCTGCAACTTCACATCTAAAATGCTAAAGCAGATTCTTATTTGCTCAACACTATCCAGTCATAGGACTTATCTTGTCCCTCTGCTGGGCTCCTTACTCTATTATTCAAAATAGGTCTTCAAGCTTTTGTGCTCAATAATCACTATGTAGCATCCATGTGCTTACACTTGCCCGCATGCATTGTTCATCAATAATTTCTTATTTATAAACAATTTGCTAACCGCTGAATCTCCTTGATCACATTTCCCATGATCAATCATAGCCATCAGATCCTCAATGTTGACTAGGTTCAATGTATCTTTTGATCTGAAAAACATTTTACTTCGCCTAGGAACTTGCATTCCATTCTTGGAACTTGTGCTAGGTTAAGCGGTTCAATCTGTGCTATAGATCTAGCTCCTGAATTTTCAAAGCCATAGATCCTTAACAAATTTCTTGCACGTCATATCAATCATTTAATCAACTCCAGCTAATCAGCTTCTTTCATTAAATAATGCTTTTATTCATCCAATGCATCATGTTACTACTTGGTTGTAACTCAGTAAATACTAAAGTTCACTCGGTAGACATTCCGCCTTCATTAACCAATATCGATAACCTTAGGGTTTACCAACTAGGTTCCTTATGGTTTACCGACTAGGTTCCTTAGGGTTTACCGACTAGGTTCATTGCACGGTGACATAGTATAGTATTAACCTTACAATCAACAACATATGCAGGATATCAAAACAATCTAAACATCATGATCTCATCATTGTCTAACTCGGTAATAGTTTCCCATTGAATAACTTATTTCTCCCCTTATTCATCACATTCTTTCTGTGTCATTTACCGACACCTTAATTCTCTTCAAATCAATCTTCTCAAGATATGGCAACATCATACTAAATCAAAATATCAATTTCATGACATCAATGACAAAATAATGTTATAAGATAGTTATCATCCTTCTTCAGTTATATCAATAATCTTCTTCTATTGAAATGCCAACACATTGTTCTTCTTTACCTTTGGAAAGTGAATTATTATTGCTCTTAGAATTGATTGTGCACAAATTGAAAATCTCTAAGTTGTTCATTCAAAAAACATTTCACAGATTGTGGTTGGATTCAAATAAGAAGGAAGATTGGTTTTATGTGTTCAAGTTTTGATTAATGGTTGAGATTGAAAAGAATATCGATAGATGCGATTGGAGAAGGGAATGTGAACACAAGGTTGTCCTTCTAGAAGTGGAGGAAAAGAGTAGAAAGAGATGCATTAAGTTGGGAGTGAAATTAAAGATACCTAGAGAGGAGAAATTGGTAAGTGAAGAGAGGAAAAAGACAAGTGATGATAATTAAATAAATTTTTTTTTTTTGAGCACATATGACTACTTAAAAAATTAACACATTTATTTAATTAGAAAGGAATTTAAGCATTTAGAAATTAAATAACTAAAGAAAAGAAAAAAGAGATGAATTAATTAAACAACTAAAATTTTTAATTAACAATACATGAAGAAAAATGGATTAATTAAATAATATATATAATTTAAATAATGTAAAAAGTTTAGAATAATATATAGTTAAATGTTATTTAATAAGAAGACAAGAAAAATGATTTTGAATTAGAAAGAAGACATTAACTTAATTGTATAATGGAATTACTTAATTAGTTTGAAAATCTATTAGTAAAAATGTTATTAAAAACATTTAATGACTTTTATTGTCTACAATAACAAATAATTGTACACATACATATTAAATTAACTCATAATATATAATAAAAGGATTTTAAAAATTAATAATTTTAAATTTAAGATCTATTTTATAAAAATTGAAAACAAACTTAAATAATATGAACAAAATGAATGTGTAGTGTTGAAAACAATAAAATATAAAGTAATTTAACAGTACGTAACATGTGAGTATAACCAGAAACAAATGACGATAAAAATAAAATATAAGAATGTAGTTGTTGAAAATTGCACAATTCCAAACTGAAAGCATCAAAGACTTTTCCAAAATTGTTAATCAGAAGCAAATCTGAAACAGTGAAAAAATATTTTTATACTTTTTTTAGTTTTTCTATACGTTAGTAATTGGCATTTTTTAAAGCCTTCGGGTTATTTTTTAAAGCCTTCGGGGCATTTTTAGCCCTTGAAAGTTTGGCCCGTCCTTTAGAATGTTGTCGTAGGATGGTTCTTTCAAGACTTCACCTCCAACTCTTGGAGATCTTTCCAACCAGTTAAATGGCTCATAATTTCGAGTCCTATGCAGAAAGTTATGCCTAGTTAAAGTTAGGACAAAATTGTATATAGTTTCTTTGAAAATTTCATAGTTTTAGATTTTATTATGTAAATAAACAAGATGTGACTATTGGGTTTCAATTCTCAAGGAGTTTTTGGTGACCCTTGGAATCCCTTGGACTGATATATGTTGGATTTTCAAATTGAATAGATTACTTTTTGGCTTGCTTCAATTCTATGCTTTCTTGTTCATTTAAATAGAATTTAAAATACTGCACGTTCTCACTCAGGTGTTGTCATCTGAATCCATAATTCAGATCAGTAGTATCAGAGAAAGTTTGCTCCTGTATGTCATATCACACGCGATTAACATATCAAAGATTGGGGTTGGAAGCGAAGAATCCTTCAGACTACCTTCCTTTGAGATGCACACGATTGCAAATGGCTAAGTTGCAGACCAACGATGACATTAAAGAAATAGTTGCAAATGCACTAACAAAACAACGTAAAGAAATGATGGAGAAGTTCAAGCAAATGCTGGAAAGTCATGGGTCACAAGAAAACCCACTATTCAAAGGGCATATGCCATTCAACGTGTAAGTGAATTTCTATATACCCACATTTCAAGGAAAGATCGATGCAGATGTTGTTGATGTTGTTTCAAAGATGGAAAGGTATTTCTCTATCAATCAGTTCTCAGATGAAGAGAAGATAACTTTCACTCTCGTGAAAGCTGAAAATCATGTGAAAGATTCATGGGAAGCAAAGTTAGCATCCAAGGCAGCAGAAAATGGTAGTACTTTTATTTTTGATCAAAAATCCACATGGGAAAAATTCATGGAGCACATAAAGGAAGAATATTTTCCTATTGATACATATGAACATAAATATATACAATGGCTATTGCTTTGACAAAAGGACTAAATTGTTCAGGAATATACCAATATGTTTCATGCCTTAGAAGTAAAGCTTGGCATCAAAGATTATGAGAAGCATCGAGTTTTGAAATACCAGAGTGGACTCCATAGGTATATCCAAACCGAAATGAGTTCCTGAACATAGAGACTTTACTTAGTGCATATAATTTTTATATCAAAATTGAAGAGAAATTTAGACAGAAAGGAAGGAGGGATAATTTCAAAAACAACAGATGGAAGGGCGAATGGTGCAGGAGCACCTAGTTGAATAAAAACTCTCCTTTTTGAGTCTTTCATGTTTTCATGTTTGCAATGTCTTGTGTTAGGTTTAGGATGTTGTTTTATGTTTTTGTGTGTATTTCAAGTGGTTTTGATCTCATTTTGTGCTCAAGAGATCAAGTTTTGCCTTTCAGGATTTGAGTTGACAATTTTGGGTTTCTATGCCAAAAAGGGCAAAAATGTGTAAAATTGCCTAAAAGGTCTAGAAATACTTTCCAAAGAATTTAAACATGTTTTATAAGTGTTTTTAAGCATGTCTTGTTTGTTTAGATAAGTTGATGAGGTTAGGTTGTCAAAAATGTCTTTTGGAGCAAAAAAATGTTGTCATTTGGGCTTGTAAAAGTTGTCATTTTTGGACTTTTCTAGCACAATGAAGTTGTGGAAGCCTCATGTCTATACTAGGGCTTGATAACCAACTATAAATAATATAAAATTTCTCCCTTTTCATTGGAAATTGTTGCTGATTGTATTAACAAAAGAATCCTAATAGGAAAATATGAAATTCTGGTTTTTTTCACTGTTTTTTCCTTCCTTGGAGTAATAGTCCGTACTGTAGCATATTGGTCCATACTGTACCTTCCAGGAAGTATTCCTATTGGTTATCCAATTCTCTCCAAGTGATCATTGTATTGGTTTTCCATTTGCAAGTTCCTAAAATAAAATTCTTTCTTTTTGTGTGCTCACTGCCCTGTCAAGGGTTTGGAGTTTCAAAATGTAGTAACTTGACTAATCTAGGTTTGGGCTCCCACCAAATGGATTTGGTCAAGTTGGAATGCATTTACATAGTGTATACATATTCATTTTATGCCATAACTATGATTGGGAAGGTGAATTTGAGCACTTATTAGGCAAGTTGTCTAACTTGGCTAATATTCTTCCTTAATGCTCAAAATTTGGATTCCAAAGCACCAAGTGTTGAAACAAACATGGACAGAGGTCTATACCTATCCTAGAAGCATGTTTAAGGGATTGGAGCACCAAAGTTTATCCATTTTGCATTGTAATGTGTCATTATTTGTGAAGGACAGCGAATTCCCTATTTTGGGAAAGTGATTAGTTTTTGCTACAAAATTGGCTCTATGAATACTTTTGTATTGGCAAATGACTCCTGATGTTGTAGCAGGGTTGAAGAATTTTTTGGTAGAATCTATTTACAATGGTGATGTTCTATTTGTGCTCCTAACCAACTGCCTTGTAGAAATACCAGTGAAAAGGCAGAAAAGTAGTGATTGACAATGAATTTTTGCTCATTTACACTTTGAGCACCAAGTGTTTGGCATAATGCTTGTTTGTCAGTGGCAGGGGATGCTTTTGTCTATTGTGGCAGAGGTTTCCTAGAAATGTGGAAGCTTGAACCAAGCTTGGTAATGAGAACCTATGGTAAATGAACCAAAACTCTCACCAGACCCTACATTTGTGCCTAAAATGGAGGACAGTCACTAAACCCTCTTCCTAGTCCACTAGATCTACCTCTATAGCTGCTCTTGCTATATGAATCCCCATTTTTCTCAATGAGTTTAGATTCTCCTTGGGATCTTTGATCTCCTCTTCCACCAAAACTTTCTCTATGACCTCTACCATCTCTACCCTTACCTCTTCCTCTATTGCTTTGTTCTTGCTTTCTCCTACTCTTGTCTTCCACTTTAAGTGCTAATTGATAACACTTGTGTACTATTTGTGGGCATAACAAACTCATCTCTTCCTGGATGTTCCACCTCAATCCATTCAAGCACCTTTCCACTTTTATACTCTCATCCTCTACTACCTTGGATCTCATGCACAGTTTTTGAAACTCAGTGTAACTACTGACATCTAAGTCTTTTTGTCTCAAATTTTGTCTTTTCTTGTGAAGTTGGATCTCGTAGTCCTCAGGAAGATAGGTTTCTTTTATTTTGGCTACCATTACTTTCTAGGTGGCTATTGGTTGCTTACCTTCCTTCACCCTTTCCTCTTGGATGAACTTCCACCAAGTTAAGGTTGCCCCCCTCAACCTTGATTTTGCTAACTTAACCTTTTGTGCTTCAGTTATTCCATCACATTCAAAATGGTTTTCTAGACCTTCAATCCACTTTATAAGAGCATCTGGATCCAGCTTTCCACTGAAAAGAGCCACTCCCTCTACGGTTTTACCACTCATAGCTCTCAAAGCTTTCAAGAATGGTTCTTGCTCAATGACAAGGTCAGGTATGGGAACCTCATCTTCTATTGCCACCATTTTGCCCTGATCTCCAACCTTATGATGGACTTCTTTAGTTTTGACTTCTACTTCAGCTAATTTCATTGCTAGTTGATCCAACCTCTCTCTGAATGCCCTATTTTCTTATTCTTGGTCTTCGACCTTCTTGGCTAACTCAGCATTAGTCACCATGTTTTCTTCTAATGATCCTTTTCTCCTAAATCTTTCATTGGCTCTGATACCACTATGATAGGGAGAATGTTAGAAAAGTGGTCAAGAAGGATAATTAGGTCTCATGGTTCAACAAGTTTCCAAAAGACTTGCTTGTGACTTTTTTATATGTTTGCAAAATCAACTTGAGGTTATAATGCTAAGTTTCTCATGCATAACTTGTCCAACATCCACCCTTTGTGTAGGCTCATACCCTTCCTCAATCCACTCCTCCTTGTTTGAATATGCTCTAACTCAACACCCTACTTCCTAGGCATCCAGACCTACTCCTCTAAGTCAAGGCAAACACCTCCACAAGTTCCAAGAAGTTAGCCAAATGTTTAGTCTTTGATCATATACAATTTTGTAGTCATTTAAGCATTTTCGCTCTCCTTACTCAACCCCTTTGCTAGGTTACAACCCCCAAAAGTCTCTGCCATATTGTCAAGAAGGTGGAAGGGTGTCCTTCAATGTCCTTAGATAGTTTTCAAAAGGTTCTTCAAGTTCGACCAACCCCAAACAAATCGGATTCTAGAAAATCCAGTTTTGTAGGCCAAAAAGGCTAGTAGCCCGTGGAGGGCTAATTGGCAACTTTTTGCTCACCCCGTCCAACGATGGGAAAATCCTCCAACAAACTTGTCTTGGATGATGTTTAGGAGGTCTAAGCTCAAATATTTTTCAGGTCTAAGGCTCCATGAAGAGGTTTTAGTGACTTTCCTCCATTTTAGGCACAAATGTAGGGTTTGGTGATGCAAGGAGTCACATGACTTCTTTGTCTTTGGGGGAGTATGGTGCAGGAGCACCTAGTTGAGTAAAAACTCTCCTTTTTGAGTCTTTCATGCTTTCATGTTTGTAATGTATTTTTTAGGTTTAGGATGTTGTTTTAGGTTGTTGTGTGTCTTTTGAAGTGGTTTTGATCTTATTTTGTGCCTAAGAGATCAAGTTTTGCCTTTCAGGATTTGAGTTGACAATTTTGGGTTTCTATGCCAAAAAGGGAAAAAATGTGTAAAATTGCCTAAAAGCTCTAGAAATACTTTCCAAGGAATTGAAAAATGTTTGCTAAGATTTTCTAAGCATTTCTTAGGTGTTTAGATAAGTTGATGAGGTTAGGTTGTCAAAAATGTCTTTTGGAGCAAAAAAATGTTGTCATTTGGGCTTGTAAAAGTTATCATTTTTGGACTTTTCTAGCACTATGAAGTTGTGGAAGCCTCATGTTTGTACTAGTGCTTGATAACTAACTAGAAATACTATAAAAGGCCTCCCATTTCCTTGTAAAGGGTTGGTGATTATATTAACAAAAGAATCCTAATAGAAAAACATGAAATTCTGGTTTTTTTCACTATTTTTTTTCCTTGGAGGAACAGTCCGTACTATAGCATGTTGGTTTGTAATATACATTTTTGGAAGTGTTACTATTGGTTCTAAAATTCTCTCCAAGTGATCATTGTATTGGTTTTCCATTTGCAAGTTGGTAAAATAAAATTCTTTCTTTTTGTGTGCTCACTGCCCTATTAAGGGTTTGGAGTTTCAAAATGCAGCAACTTGACTAATCCAGGTTTGGGCTCCCACCAAATGGATTTGGTCAAGTTGGAATGCATGTAAATAGTGTATATATGTTCATTTTATGCCAGAACTATGCTTGGGAAAGTGAATTTGAGCACTTATTACGCAAGTTGTCTAACTTGGCTAATATTCTTCTTTAATGCTCAAAATTTGGATTCCAAAGCACCAAGTGTTGAAACAAACATGGACAGAGGTCTATACCTATCCTAGAATAATTTTTAAGGGATTGGAGCACCAAAATTTATCCATTTTCATTGTAATGTGTCACTATTTGTGAAGGACAACGAATTCCCTGTTTTGGGAAAGTGATTAGTTTTTGCTACAAAATTGGCTCTATGAATACTTTTGTGTTGGAAAATGACTCCTAATTTTGTAGTAGGGTTGAAGACTTGTTTGGTAGCATATATTTACAATGGTGATGTTCTATTTGTGCTCCTAACCAACTGCCTTGCAGAAATTCCAGTGAAAATGCAGAAAAATAGTGATTGAAAGTGAATTTTTGCTCCTTTACACTTTGATCACCAAGTGTTTGGCATAATGCTTGTTTGTCAGTGGAAGGGGATGATTTTTTTTTATTGTAGCAAAGGTTTCCTAGCAGTGTGGAAGCTTGAACCAAGCTTGGTAATGAGAACCTATGGTAAATGAACCAAAACCCTCACCAAAACCTACATTTGTGCCCAAAATGGAGGAAAGCCACTAAACCCTCTTCATGGAGCCTAAGACCTGAAAAATATTTGAGCTTAGACCTCCTAAACATCATAAAAGACAATTTTTTTGAATTATTTTCCCATCGTTGGACGGGGTGAGCAAAAAGGTGCCAATTAGCCCTCCACGGGCTACTAGCCTTTTTGGCCTACAAAACTGCATTTTCTAGAATCCGATTTGTTTGGGGTTGGTAGAACTTGAAGAACCTTTGGAAAACTATCTAAGGACATTGAAGGACACCCTTCCACCTTCTTGACAATATGGTAGAGACTTTTGGGGGTTAAAACCTAGCAAAGGGGTTGAGTAAGGAGAGCAAAAATGCTTAAATGACTACAAAATTGTATATGATCAAAGACTAAACATTTGGCTAACTTCTTGGAACTTGTGGAGGCATTTGCCTTGACTTAGAGGAGTAGGTCTGGATGCCTAGGAAGTAGGGTGTTGAGTTAGAGCATATTCAAACAAGGAGGAGTGGATTGAGCAAGGGTATGAGCGTACACAAAGGGTGGATGTTGGAGAAGTTATGCATGAGAAACTTAGTATTATAACCTCAAATTGATTTTGCAAACATATAAAATATTCACAAGCAAGTCTTTTGGAAACTTGTTGAACCATGAGACCTAATTATCCTTCTTGATAACTTTTCTAACATTCCCCCTATTAGTGAAGGTGGAAAAAATACATGGAAACAAACCACTAAGGAACCCTCTCCCAATTCACCAACGAAAAAAACATGGAGTATGAAGAAGACACAAGAGAATGGTATGTAGTGTGAATTCCATAAGAGTCCCTCTCATAACACAAAAGATTGTAGAACCATAAAAAGTTTAATGATGGAGACGCATGAGGACAAGGAAAAATCTAAGGTGTTAGAAACTTGCACAGAAGAAAGTTATGAAAATGTCATTGAGGCTAATCCATATACGATGGTAGCTACTACAAAGATATTGCCCCATGAGAATGAGGAGAGATTGTTCCATTCACAGATGTGGGTTGGAGGAAAAGCCTTGCACTTTATCATTGATAGTGGAAGTCAAAAGAATTTGATATTAGCAGAGACTATGAAGAGACTGAATCTGAAAACAACAACCCACCTGCAAACCTATTCAATGGGATGGGTAAGTCAAGGGAGAGATATCTAGGTGCACCAGCAGTGTCACCTTTCATACTCCATAAATCCTTTCAAAGATGAGGTAATCTATGATGCAGCTCCTTTAGATGTTTGTGATGTTTTGTTGGGACAACCATATATGTACTAGCAACATGGTGTTTATGAGTCCAAGCCTTGCAGCGTGACAACTAGATTAGGTGATCAGAAATACCGAATACTAAAGTTAAGCCCTACATACACTACCTCTTTGATTAGTGCCAAGCAATGTAAGAGGTTGGTTGCCAAAAATGGGAACATTAATATTATAGATGATTCATTCTGAAGAAGAAAGGAAATTAGTCTATAATTCCCATGCCATCACAAACACCACAACACTGTAGAAAAGATCAATGGATCAAATTTTGATGAAATATGAAAATCTGTTTAAGTTACCAACTGGGGTACCTACACACTGCCAAGTGAGACACACTATTGATTTGATACCAGGAACTCCATTACCTAATGAACCATTCTATCATAGGTCAGTATTAGAGAATAATGAGATTAAGAGGAAAATACAAGAATTGATTGAGAAGGGACATATTCATCCAAGTGCATCACCCTGTGGCAGCCTCATTGTTCTAGCAAACAAAAAGGATGGAACCTAGAGACTTTGTATTGATTATAGGGCCTTGAATAAAATCTCAGTTAAAAATAGGTATCCACTTCCCTAGATAGATGACCTCTTGGAAAGCTTAGAGGGGCCTGATTCTTCACCAAAATTGATTTGAAATTAGGCTACCATCAAGTACTAATTGAATCAGCTGATGTGTGGAAGACAACTTTCAAATCTAAAGGGATTGTTTGAATGGCTAGTGATGCCTTTCAGTCTAACAAATGCTCTAGCGACATTCATGAGAATGATGAATGATATACTTAGACCATTCACTGATTCCTTCATGGTGGTATATCTTGATGACATACTCATCTTCAGCAAAACTTGGGAGGAACATTTACAACATGTGGAAAAAATTCTCTCAACCTTACAAGATCATGGACTTTATGCAAACAAAGAAAAGTGATCCTTCGGTATCCAGAGTATTAGATACTTAGGATATGTTATTGATAGTGAGGGTGCCCATGTTGACCCTGAGAAGATACAAGTGACTAAGGACTAGTCATCTCCTAGAAATCTCACAGAGTTACAAAGTTTCCTTAGGTTGGCAAACTTTATCATAGATTTGTGTTGGGATTTTCCCATTTGTCTTGGACTTTAAATCATTCCTTGAGAGGGGAGACACAAGAAAAGTATAAATGGACAAGTGCTCAATAAGAAGCATTCGAGGGGCTAAAATGAAGGTTATGTTCTGCACCAGTTTTATCTCTTCCTGACCTGCAACAGTCATTTGAAATACAAACAAATGCATCAGAATATTCTCTAGGGGTAGTCCTCATGCACCATGGTCATCCATTTCCGTATCACAATCAGATTTTTTTGGATACAGTGTGTTGGTATGCCACTTACAACAAGGAATTTTATGCTATTGTTCAAGCCTATAAGCAGTGGAAACATTACATTTTGGGTAAGGAGACTGTCATCCACATAGATCAAAAACCTCTTCAATTTTTTTAAACACAAGGGAAGTTGCAAAATGATCGATATCAACGATGGTCAGCATATCTTCAACAATTTCACCTTAATATTCACCACAAGAAGGGAAGCACTAACAAAGTAGCAGACTATTTGAGGAGGCCTCCAATTGCAGCCATAAGTATGGTTTCAAACTCATGTGGTCATCAAATTGAAGCCTGGGATTGCTTGTAATAGAACGATGTTGAATTTATAGATGTTTATAATCTATTGGTGAAGGGACAACAAGCGAATGACTTCTATTTGTAGGATGGAATGCTTTGTCACCTTGGCCAAATTTGTGTGTCCAATGTAGAATGCAAAAAGTTGATATGGGAAGCTCACTATAGTAAGGTTGCTGGTCATTTTGGTATAGGTAAGAATACTGCTATACTTCAGAGGTATTTCTATTGGCCAAAATTGTGAAATGATGTTATTTCATATATTCAAGTGTGTAGCACATGTGTTATTGCTAAGCCTACCAATTGTAAACTTGGGTTGTATTTGCCACTTCCTGTTCCTGAAAAACCTTGGCACTTAGTTTCTACAGACTTTATGTTTGGTCTTCCTATCACCAAAAGAGGCCATGATTGTGTGTATGTTGTGGTAGATAGGTTCTCAAAAATGGTAGTAATAGTGGCATGTAAAAAAATAATTTCTACAGAGGACACTACAAAGCTCTTCTTTGAATACATTTGGGTTCATTTTGGTTTGCCGAATACCATTATCTTGGATAGGGACAACAGGTTTCTTAGAAAGTTCTGGTCTACACTATGGGAAAATATGGACACAAAATTAACAAAGTCTACTGCTTTCCACCCTCAAACAGATGGCCAAATAGAGGTAGTGAATTAGATGATCATACACATCCTACAAATGTACCACTCAAAACATCCCCGCACATGGGATGAAAGTCTTCCATATGTTCAACATGGCTACAATAGGGCAATTCATAGTTCAACTAGCCACAACCCATTTGAGGTTTGTCTTGGTTATCAACCACTTTCACCCATGGATGTTGCCATACGACTTGTTCAACCTGATTTGGTTCCACATGTTGGTAAGGAGGAAGATAAGGCGACCCAGTTCATTGATAGAATCCATCATCTACAACAACAACTTCATAAAATATTGGAGAACAACAATAAGAAATATAAGGAGAGACATGATGAGCATCGTACTCCTCATAATTTTCAAGTCGAGGACAAGGTGTGGTTGCATATCTAGATGGAACGATTGCAGGATGCCAATAGGAAGCCTCATCCTCTGCATTATGGGCCATACGCCATCATCAAGCAAGTTGGTGTTAATGCTTTTGGGCTTAATTTACCTCCATTTCTCGGTCTTCATCCAGTCTTCAATGTGGAACTCTTGAAGCCATAGTTTCCTCCACTATTAGATGTTGCAGATGTGGTGGAAACAATCTCCACTACATAATTGAATCCAAATGCAACTACCCTATTCCAATGCGATCAAATTGTGGACACCATGGTGAAAACACTCAAATAGCAGCAAATTTACTTGTACAAAGTGGTTCGAGCAGGGAAGATTGCTCAACAAGGAAAGTGGTTTACCAGGGAGTAGATTCAATAATGTTTTCCTCATCTCATTCAGAGTGTTGATGCAATGGGGCCCATTGCCTTCCAAGGGGGAAGTAATGATTAGAAGCAAATCTGAAATAGTTGAAAAATATTTTTATATTTTTTTTAGTTTTTCTATACGTTAGTAGTTGGCACTTTTTAAGGCCTTTGGGGCATTTTTAGCCCTTGAAAGTTTGGCCTATCCTTTAGAACTTTGTCGTAGGCACATTCTTTTAGGACTTCCCCTCCAACTCTTGGAGACTTTGTCGTAGGCTCATAATTTTGAGTCCTGTGCAGAAAGTTATGCCTAGTTAAATTTAGGACAAAATTTTATATAGTTTTTTGAAAATATCATAGTTTTAGATTTTATTATGTAAATAAACAAGATGTGACTGTTGGGTTTCAATTCTCAAGGAGTTGTTGGTGACCCTTGGATTCCCTTGGACTGATATATGTTCAATTTTTGAATTGAATACATTACTTTTTGGCTTGCTTCAATTCTATTTTTTCTTGTTCATGTAAACAGAATTTACTATACCGTGGGTTCTCACTCAGGTGTTGTCATCTGAATCCATAATTTGGATCAATTTCTCTCTCATCTTCAACGTAATTTACACTATCAGTACAAACTTTCCACCAACTATTAATTAAATGAAAAAAATAGGACGTGCCCTAGGGATGAGATTCATTCGTTTCCTGGAACATGGCCAAAGTTTTACCTAACACATCATTGCCATCTTCACCTATTCCCACATTATTGGACTGATTATGACAAAAATCAGATTATTTTATTATTATTTGTGTTATGTGTGTTATCGTTAATCATTGAATCTGAATAAGAATAGTTAATTGTTATTGTTGTCATTATTTTATTTTTATTTATTATTATTTTGTAAAAATGTCTTGATACTAGCATTTATCTTGTACTTCATCAAATTAATGTTTTGTAAAGCCTATTTTATGATACTTGAAAACTAAATAAAATCTTATAAAATTCAAAAAAAATATAATAAATGTAGAATTTCGAGATAATAAAACTAAATGCATTAAAATAAAAGTTCATGATAAAACTAGTGTGTTAGAATAAATATAATTAAGATTGAACTTTGTATCATTGTTGTCATTATTATTATTTTATTCTTATTGTGGTCATCAATAAATTGATTAATTTTTTTCCACACTATTTTTTTATATAGAAATAATGCAAGAATAATTACATTGAGTTAGTCGACCAACAAGTTGCTAAGAAAATAAAATTATTTAAAAAAGTATGTACCTAATATACTCGTAAATTAATTCTTCCTTCATTGAGCATAGTCAATACTTTAATTTTATTAACATTTTCATTTGTCCTCGATGCAAAAGGAATCCTACATTATTGAGGTGATTAGATTAAAAAAGGATCGTTTTAATAATTCATGATTGTTGTTATTATAAAATATATATATTTGTTTCAACTAGTAATTACTTTCATTTGAAAGGAATATATATATATATATATATATATATATATTTGTTCACCCACTCTTTTTTGAATATATATATATATATATATATATATCACTATTTTATAAATGATATTATAGAAAATATTTAAAAATAAATGAATCATATTTTTGTCAAATTGTGATTTGTACAATATTTAGATGTATCATTTTATAATCATGAAAGATTCAACAAAATTTTATTATCTTGTTTAAAAATCGTATAAAATCTGCTAAATTTATATGGATTTAAATACAATAAAATATGTGATTCACTTTTACGAATTTGGTTTGGTTCTATACTTTTATGCTCTCAATTTAGATCATGGGAAAGTTACAACTATAGACATTGATAAATTAAATAAAAGTGTGTCAATGAAAATCTAAAGTTAAGAAACCATTCTTACTTTATTCTTGTAGATGATATTGAACAAGGAGAAATATAAGAGTTAGGGATCTATATTCTATGATTCCTTTTGAAATAAGTATACAATTTTTTTAAAAATTATTTTGTAAGAGATGTGAAGCAAGGAGAAGAGTAAGGCTCCTAGAGGTAGAGAAGGGAGGTCATCAAAACACAAAACCATTTCTAATGTATCAACCTACTATTCTAGACAACTTTCTCTTGCTAACGGCTTCTAGCACATGCTTGCATCCCCAAAATTTAAACCTATTTCTCCCACCTTGGTGACTAGAAGCAACAATGCCCCTAGTAATGGTTCTCTTGTCAATGGCTCTCTTGTTTGCAAATCAGTTGCGTAAAAATTTCAAACTTGATGTTGTCCCACTTCCAAACAACTCTACTTGCATACAAATGCTTCCATGAACTCTCCTTTTAAAAACTCCTTTGTGGACATGCTCCATAAGCCCTTGGAGGGGTCCTCTACGAAACTTGCTAAATACCTCCCTATGGCTCCTCTATTTCAGAGGGTGGTGTTGGGTTAGGAGGTGTTGGATTATATCCCTTATTTTGAGAAATTAACACGTGTCGATAGATTTAACCATCTGTGACCTTCTCTTATAGCATTGCACTCTTATATCCCTGATTGTTGGGACTTGTTGGTGTTAAATACAGTGGAAATTGATCCTTGTGCCTGTGTTTTTTTTTAATTTTGTTTGACACAATGGATGATAGGGATGTTATTTTTCAAGTAGGTGTTTAAAAATGAGACTCACATGCCCTATCTGCTGGCCCTTGGAGACCCTCCTTGAATCACATTATGGATCCTATTGAGTTTTCCCCTACCTAGGTTGGCTCCCCCACCTCCTTGTCCACTTTGGGTGCACTTTTTCCAATGAATATACTAGAAACATGTTGGGTTGATTTATCCAAGTTGATCCTAATACAAATATTTTCTCCCACACCTCATATGAATTTTTTTTAGTGGCTTTGGACCTCTCCAAACAACTTCCTGCTTAGATCATTCTTAAGGTGGGAGAGTTGCAATGGAGATAGATCCGAGACTATGAAACGATTTCATTTAGGTGTAGATGTTGTTTTGCAATTGGGCACTTGGCATCTTCCTATCCTTTGGCTCTTGGATTCACTCCTCTCCTAGCTAGTGGAAATATTTTGAATGGTGCCATCTCATCACCTTTCCTTAGGGATTTATACTCTACTTAAAACTCTCCTTCATATTTTTTCCCCCCTCTTTGATGAAAATTTCTACTTCGATGGCTCATATATACCCATCTTTTATGGCCCCTATCTAGGTACATCTCATGTAAAAGAATTTGGTGTTGCTTCTATTTTGGTGACCCCTTCTCTTGGATCTAGGTCAAATAATCTTTTGGGTGTTTCGTTGGCTCCTTAAAGTGACATTTAAAGCACTTGTATTATCCCTTATATGGCCCCTAATTGATAGGGTTCACCTAGCCTAATCAACACTTCACTAAGTTGATGTTGCTCAATTTCACCAACTCACAAGGCCTAGTTTCCTTGTAGACCTAAAAGTCCTTCTCAATCTCTTCTAGGGATTTCTCTTACTCATTCCAAGGGGTTTTCTTCAAGTGTCCTTGCTAGGAACCCTACCAATTTTCTATGTTTCCCATATGCTCAAAGATGGCTTCTTGGCTCAAATTCATCAAAATGCCCTCCAATGGTCTTGAGATGTTGCAGAGTTGTAGAGGGTTATTCTCTCATGTTTTTAGATGGTTTCAAGGTCCATTTGTGGTTTTCTATTCAAAGTTTTCTTACCGATTTCAAAAATTGGTCTAGAAAAGGCTACAAGGGAAAGAGCCCAAGTAGGCCTCCTAGAACTGGTTTTTGAGGTCTTGGGCTAAAACATTCCAAATGACCTCAAAAATAAAATGTATTTTCCTCAAATATTCACTCAACCCCAAAGGATTTCAGTGGTTTTAAGATTCCAACCCTTCTTTGCATACAAAAACCCCAAAATCAGAATTTAAAGGGCTTCTAGGCACTTAACTGGCAGCAACAAGTAAATCTTGTCTTTGGACCTTCAAATGGATCTATTGAGGCTTCCTCCTTCACAATAAGAGCTTTAATAACCTATTACAACTTCCCAAAATCTTGGGACTTTCATTTACATTCACCTCTGCACTTTGTGCTAACTTTTCATCTTGCCAACTCTAGCTAGGTTGCTCCTGGGCTCGCCTAGGACAAGATGTTAAAAATATCAAATGACACTTTCAGACCTCATAATTTCATATGTAAATTTTAAAAATAAAATTCTACCATTTCCCAAAAGTCCATGATGAACACATGGTGGGATTTATGGGACACCTATTTTAGCAAAAACTGCTAATTACAAGCCAAAACTGGCTACCTGTGAATCAAATCACCTAAACAGTAGTAAATGATAAATAAAAATCTTGAAAATGAACAAAATACCATGAAAAACACTACTAAACCTCAATCCATCATTGGATTCATTGATTCATTCCATTAAACCTTCAAAGAATGCAAAAATTGACAAAAACAATGAAAAGTGCAGTCCAAAATCTTGTATTTTGATTATTGCTTCCAAAATCCAAGTACAAAAACCTTGGTAAACATTTAAAAGAGGGGTTTTATAGCCTTAACATGTGTGGATTCCTTCCATGGATTTGAGAAATCCCTAGCTTCAACTTGGGACCAATTTCAGGACAAAAATTGTTATGACAACAAAAGTTGTCATGACAACTTTTTGCAACTTTCTATTTTTTTCCACTTTTGGCCTCTCCAATTCATGAGACCTGTTCTAAATCATCAAATATGGAATTTAAAACATTCCTAAAACCTATTTATCCCTCTCAAATTCTTTTAATAACTTTTGACACCTTTGACCAACAAAAAGGCTAAAAACCTACTGAAACTCACTATTTACACAAAAATGCAAACCTAAGTAAAATGAACTCAACCTAGGCCTACATTGACACTAAATACTCACTCTTGGACCCTCCTAGAGTCCTTATTCACCAATGACTTGGCTAGGGTCAGTACAAGGCAAAATTTGCAAAACAAGAAAGCTAGGACCTAGGTGCTCCTACACTATTCTCCCTAACAAAAGAAGATCATGTCACCTCTCGAGTAATCAGTGTTGGATCAATTCAAAGCTTCTAAAACTATAACTCTATCACCCATGTAGCCTCATCATCATCCATACCCTGCCATTTAATGAGGTGCTCCCAATAGGCTTGATGCCTAGTCTTCTTGGCAATTCTTGAACTTAACACCTTCTCGGCCTTAGGATTAGGCTTGGCTGGTAACTAAAGATTATGTGTATCATTTGAAACCTCTGAGTGACTTCATTTTTCACCTTGAACTAGCCCCTTGTATGAAACCAAGTCTTCTATGTTAAAAACCGGTGACAAGCCTATGTCACTAGGTAGATCCACCTTGTACGCATTTTCACCATACTTGGATAGAATGGCACATGGACCTATCCTTCTCATTTGTAGCGTTTTTGGTACTCCTTGCTATAGCCTTTCTTTGTTCAAGTGCACCATCACAAGATCTCCCACTTGAAATTATAGATTTCTCCTCTTTTCATCAACTTTTTGTTTGATTTTGCTTATGTTCTCCTTCAAAGCTTGCCTAACTGATTCATGGACCTCCTTCATGGACTGAGCAAAGTCCTCTGCATATCCACTTCTAATTGCTGCACTTCCCAAATCCATCAACTCAAAAATGCATCTTGGGTGCATATCATAGACTACTTCAAAAGGGCTTCTATCGGTAGTCCTATTTATGGTGTCATTGTATGCATATTCAGATTGAGGAAGTACTTGATCCCATGTCTACCCATACTCCTTGGTAAGGCACCTCAATAAGTTTCCCAAACTTCTATTCACCACCTCAGTCTACCCATCTATTTTTCCATAATGTTTTCCAAAAATGACTCATAAATTTGGAGTCTCTATCTGAAACTATACTCAATGGTAAACCATGTATCCTTACTATTTCATTAAAGAACAACTGAGCTATGTGGCATGCATCATGAGTGGTCTTACAAGGCACAAAATGAGCAATCTTACTAAATCTGTCCACAATGACATAAATGTTGTCATATCCTTTCTTTGTCTTTGGCAAACCTACCACAAAATCCATGCTAATGCATTCCCAAGGTCTACTTGGTATGGGAAGAGGTTGATACAAACCGACATTTGTTGAAGTACCCTTAGCTTTTTAGCAAAATATGTAAGTTTCCACATACCTTTTCACATCTTGATTCATCCTTGGCCAATAATAGAATCTCTGAACAAACTCTTGAGTCTTATTGACTCCAAAATGACCACTAAGGCTGCTATTGTGTTTCTCTTGTATAAGATTTTCCCTCATTGAGCATTCAGGCACACAAATTTGTCCACCTTTGAACAATAGCCCATTTTGTAAGGTGAAATCTAAGTATTCACTATGAAAATTATTTTGATACTCCTTGCATACTTGGTAGGCACTTGAGAAGTCTTCATCCTCCGCATACAAGTCTTTAAAACTATCCACACTTATGCTTCTTAACTGGATTTCTTGGACTGTCAAGAGCCTCCTACTTAGTGCATTGGTTACCCAGTTTTGCTGCCCTTTCTTGTGCTTAATGGTGAATGTATAGGCCTGCATATAATCCACCCATTTCATGTGTTTGTGACTGAGTTTGTCTTGGGAATTCAGAAAACTCAATGCTTGGTTATCGGTGTACACCACAAATTCTTTGGGTAAGAGATAGTGTCTCCATTTTCTCAATGCTTGCACTAAAGCATACAACTCAAGGTCATAAGAGGAGTATTTCCACTTGGGATCACTTATCTTCTCACTATGGAAGGATACTAGTCTTCCTTCTTGGCTTAGGACAACACCTACTCCAATATTGCTTGCATCACACTCCACAATGAAGAGTTTCTCAAACAACACTAGCACCGGTTGAGTAGCTATTTTCTCCTTCAAGGTTTCAAAACCTTTGTTTTCTGCTTCACTCCATTAAAATTTTTCTTTCATTCCACCTCTAATGGTGTCTAACATTGGTGCACATATATCACTAAACTGCCTTATGAATTTCCTGTAGTATTTAGCTAATCCATGGAAGCTTCTCACCTTTGTTGCTAATCTAGGAGTGGGCCAATTTACAATGCCTTCAACTTTGTTTGGATCCATCTTGAGGTTTCCTTGAGATAACACAAAACCAAGGTAAACCAATTCCTTCTTACCAAACTCACATTTCTCCAAATTTATGGTTAGCTTTTCATTGTATAATCTTTTCAATACACTTTCCAAA
This sequence comes from Cryptomeria japonica, assembly GCF_030272615.1. NCBI lineage: Eukaryota > Viridiplantae > Streptophyta > Pinopsida > Cupressales > Cupressaceae > Cryptomeria > Cryptomeria japonica. The sequence continues at coordinate 6,747,286 of NC_081411.1, read as the reverse complement.
TGGCTAAGATGTGTTGCTCTATCTTTACTGAAAATGAGAATATCATCTAAGTAAACCACCATAAATTTACCTATGAAGTCCTTCATCACCTCATTCATGAGTCTCATGAAGGTGCTTGGAGCACTGGATAAGCCAAATGGCATTACAAGCCACTCATAAAGACCCTTTGTTGTTTTGAATGATGTCCTCCATTCATCACCCTCCGTGATTTTGATTTGGTGGTATCCACTTTTGAGATCTATCTTGGTAAAGAACTTGGCTTCCCCTAAACAATCCATTAGGTCTTCTATTTTGGGAATAGGGAACCTATATCTAATGGTGATCCTATTTATGGCTCTAGAATCAGTACACAGCCTCCAAGTACCACCTTTTTTTGGTGCCAACATGGTAGGCACAACACAAGGGCTAATACTTTTCCTAATTAGGCCTTGGTCTAAGAGCTCTTGGATTTGCTTGGCAATTTCAACGTTTTGTTGAGGAGTGATTTTATAGGCTGCTTTATTAGGCAAGGATGCTCCAGGAATGAAGTATATTTGATGGCTTATAGTCCTTTTAGGAGGTAAGGTGGTTGGTTGTCCTTCACTTACTATACCCTTGAATTTCTTCAACAATTCTTGCACCTCTAATGGTAAATCTTGCTGATCTTTCTTGTCTTCCTCTTTGGGATTCATCACAAGTGCAAACCCTATACCTTCAACTTCCTCAAGTGTCTTTAAGAACTATTTTTCACTCACCAAAAGAACATTAGGACCTGCTGCCCTTTTTTCACCTTCCTCAAGGATAGATAGAATCTTGAATGTGATTCCATATTTCTTGAATGAGTATGCATTCTTGGCTCCATCATGGATAGCTTGTCTATAAAATTTCCATGGTCTTCCTAATAGAAGATGGCATGCATCCATTGGTAAGACATCACATAACACCTTGTCCTTATACCTTCCAATGGTAAAATCCACCCATGCTTGCTCATTAACTAGAACATATTGGCCTTTGTTCAACCAAGTGACTCTATAAGGATTGTTGTGAGGAATCCTTTGCAATTTGAGCTTACTCACTACCTCTTCTGACACTATGTTGTCTATGGATCCTGAATCAATGATTACTTTTCATACCATGTCCATTATTTTGCATTTGATCCTAAATAAGGACCTTCTTTGGCTTGGTTCTTCACTAACTGGTTCCTTGATCAAGGTTATTCTTATCATCGATTTGTCACCTACCTCTAACTCTAAGGCAACTTCTGATGTCTTGCTGCTTGAAGACTCTTCCTGAAGATAACTCACTCTTCTCTCACCACCTTGTGACTTCTCTAGACACCTATAAGCTGGATGCCCAAGTTGGTTACAATGGTAACACTTCATTGTTGCAAAGTATGAGGAACCTCTACCTTGGCCACTGAATCTTCCTCTAGAACCACTGTTGGATCCCCTTCCTCTATTGTATCCCCCTCTACTATTGTCACTATCTTGTTGCTCAGTGCGTTTAGACTCTCCGTGTGTTCTTTGTTGAGAACTCCTTCCTCCAAAGCCTCCCCTATGGCCTCTATTGTCTTTTCCTCTACCTCTGCCCCCTATTGTTGCTTGAGTCATGTTTTCTTTTCAGTTTTTCTTCCACCTTAAGGGCAAGTTGAAAGGTTTGATGGACTATTTTTGGGCTCATTAGACTGATTTCTTCTTGGATGTTCCACCGTAGACCATTTAGGTACCTAGCAACCTTGAGACTGTCCTCTTCTACAACATGAGATCTAAGGCTAAGTTTGTGAAACTCCTTCATGTAGCTACTGACATCAAGATCTTTTTGCCTTAAGTTTTTCCTTTTCCTATGAATTTGCACTTCATAGTCATCAGGGAGATAGACTTCTTTGATTTTGACTAACATCCCTTTCCAAGAAGAGATGGGTACTTTGCCCATTTTCTTCCTCTCATCTTGTACAAATTGCCACCATGTGATAGAAGCTTCTCTCATCCTAGACTTGGATACCTTGACTCTCTAGGCTTCAGTTATTCCTTCACACTCAAAGTGATTCTCCATATCTTCTATCCATTCTAGGACCACTTTTGCCTCCATCTTGCCAGTGAACAATGGTAATCCTTCTAATGACTTGCCACTCAAGGTCTTCAATGCCTTCAAGAAAGGTTCTTGATCTAAGATAGGATCAAGTTTAGGTATCTTGTCTATCTCTACCACTTCTTTACCCTTTCCTTCTTCTCCTTCCACTTTTACATACACTTCTTCTGCCTTGGTCTCAATATCACCAAGCTTACTCTCCAATCTTTCCAACGTTTCCTTCAGAAGCCTGTTCTCTTCCTCCTAATCTTCCACTTTCCTTGCCAATTCATAATTGGTCACCATGTTGTCTCCAACTGACTCTCCTGATAGCAAGGACATCAACCTAACTAGCCCAAATATTGTAGGCTCTGATACTAATTTGATAGGGTTCACCTAGCCTACTCAACACTTCACTAAGTTGATGTTGCTCAATTTCACCAGCTTATCAAGCCTACTTGCTTTCTATACATACAAGTCCTTCTCAATCTCTTCTAGGGATTTCTCTTACTCACTCCAAGGTGTTTTCTTCAGGTGTCCTTGCTAGGAACCCTACCAATTTGCTATGTTTCCCATATGCTCAAAGATGGCTTCTTGGATCAAATTCATCAAAATAACCTCCAAAGGTCTTGATATGTTGTAGAGGTGTATAGGGTTATTCTATCATGTTTTTAGATGGTTTCAAGGCCCATTTGTGGTTTTCTATCCAAAGATTTCTTACCGATTTCAAAAATTGGTCTAGAAAAGGCTACAAGGGAAAGAGCCCAATTAGGCCTCCTAGAACCGGTTTTTGAGGTCTTGGGCTAAAAAAATCCAAAGTAACCCCAAAATAAAATGGATTTTCTTCAAATATTGACTCAACCCCAAATTATTTCAATGTTTTTAATCTTCCAATCCTTCTTTGCATACAAAAACCCCAAAATGAAAATTTCAAGGGCTTCTAGGCACTTGACTGGCAGCAACAAGTAAAGCTTATCTTTGGACCTTCAAATGGAACTCTTGAGGCCTCCTCCTTCACAAGAAGACTTGTACTAACCTATTACAACTTCCCAAAATCTTGGGACTTTCATTTACATTCACCTCTGCACTTTGTGCTAACTTTTCATCTTGCCAACTCTAGCTGAGTTGCTCTTAGGCTCGCCTAGGGAAATATGTTAAAAATATCAAATGACACTTTCATACCTCCTCCTTTCATATGTATACTTTAAAATTTTTTTCGTACCATTTCCCAATAGGTCATGATGAACACACAGTGGGATTTTATGGGGCATCCATTTTAGCAAAAACTACTAATTACAAGCCAAAACTGGCTACTTGTGAATCAAATCACCTAAATAGTAGTAAATGATAAATAAAAGGCTTGATAATTAATATCCTACCATGAAACACAGTACTAAACCTCAATCCACCATTGCATTTATGGATTCAATCCATTAAACCTTCAAAGAATGCAAAAATTGACAAAAACAATGAAAAGTGCAGTCCAAAATCCAAGTACACCAACCTTAGTAAATGTGTAAGAGAGAATTTTTATAGCCTTCCCATGTGTGGAGTCCTTCCATGGCTTTGAGAAAGCCCTAGCTTCAATGTGGGACCAATTTCAGGACACAAATTGTCATGACAACAAAAGTTGTCATGACAACTTTTTGTAACTTTGTGTTTTTTTCCACTTTCGGTCTCTCTAACTCATGAGACCTGTTCTAAATCATGACATATGGCATTTAAAACATGCATAAAACCTATTTATCCCTCTCAAATTCTTTTGCCAACTTTTGACACCTTTGACCAACAAAAAGGCCAAAAACCTACTCAAGCTCACTATTTACACAAAAATGCAAGCCTAAGTAAAATGAACTCAACCTAGGCCTACATTGATAATAAATACTCACTCTTTGACCCTCCTAGAATCCTTATTCACCATTGACTTGGCTAGGTTCAGTAAAAGCCAAAATTTGCAAAACAAGAAAGTTAGAACCTAAGTGCTCTTGCACCACTAATTCCCTCTCCTTGAGCTGCCAAGTTTCCCTTTTAGGTTTGGTAGCTCACCTATCCAACTTGTCTACTATTTTTGTGGGATCTTCAAATAGTGCTCCCATTGTTTCCTTGAAGAATAATGTTTCATCTTGGATAGTTGTGCAATGAGAAAAAAAGAGTCATTCCCTTCTGACCCAAAAATATTAGATTGTTCCATTGGGCACACTTCTTTGTCAAGTAGCTTTGATTTTGAGTAGTTTGTATTTTAGGTTTGATTCAACTTTTTAGTATTGTACTTGATTTACTTGTGCATAACTTTATCATCTAGTCCCACAAATAGCTTTTTGTTCTAGTTTTTTGCTCTAATTCGTAATGAGCTGGGGCCCTTCCATAGTTACTTTAAAAAAATAGGTGCACCAACTATTAATGAAGAAGGGAATAACTAAGAGGATGATCAAAGTGAGTTAATTTGGTTAGATGGTAATTCAATGGAAGATTCTTGAAGAGATACACAAGATAGCCAAAATTACATAGTTAACCTTGACGATGATTTTGACATTGTGGATGGTTTTCCTATATGGAAGGGGAAAAGAAAAGGCAAATAAAAATAGGGTGCAAATGTGAATATGATAGGGAATTTATAGATTGGTTGAGTGTCAAAGTACCCATTCTATAAACAAGTGGATAATTAAAACAAAGATGGACCTCTAATAGAATACAAGTGTAATATTTGTAGTTGAAAGTATAAAGGAAACAAGAAGTTGTAGCTAAAACTTGACATTATAGGATACAATATCATTAAAATTTTATGAAAATTAAATCATTGATAACAAGGTAAAGTTTTTATTCATAATATAATTTTAAAATTTCTTTTTAATTTAGTTTTACATGTTATTTACTTATCTTGTCTTCAATTATGATATTTACATGATTCATTAATAAAATCTATTATCTAATTTTGGTGCTTATTTACATATACCATATTATTAAAATTGAAGGCTCCAAATTTATAAACAACATCATAAATAATAATAAAATCACACACAAATAAAAAAAATTATTAACGATAGTATGAATATTATTTTATGAATACATTCTGAATTATTCTATTTTACTCAATATGTCATGTTTTGACTAAGATTTATAGTCTATTTATTCAATTGCATTTTCAATTTAAACAATATGAATTATTTCTAGTGTAATGTTTTTATTAACTTAGAAGATCTAATGATTGAAAAATATTAATAAAATTCCAAACATGTTTCCTTACAAAAAAAATTTAAAATTATTTTAGTGAGCAATTAGGGTCATCTCCCTTTTATCAATATTGAAAATAAGAATTTAAATGTTCAAATTTTTTTAACAATATGTAATTGCATAATAGATGGCAACATACCTAATTTTACTACACAACAATTCTATAACAATGTGAAATTCAACTTGAAATTTTGCATTGACATTGAAATCGTAACATAGTAATCAAACACACTAATTTCTACACAACGCTACAAGAGTTTCCACTTAATTCAATTGCATATAGCTCCAATACATGACCAAAAAACCACATTTTTTTCCTTGAATACAAACATAAACAATAATGTGACATTTCCAAGGGAAACCACCATAGAACATTTAAGTCCAACCTTGCATAGAAGCTTCATAATTTCATAATGAGGTTTAATAAATTAATATTATTTTGTTTAATCTTGTTGTCTTCTATTTATTGAGGAAGTAAATTTATTTTCCATTTGGTGTAACATTTTGAGCATTTCTAAACACAATCATGTAGATTTTCAATTTTATACTTCTTAGAAGGATAAGGTTACACAATTCTTCTTATACTTAAATGTCACTTATACTTAAATGTTATATTCCATATATTTGTTCTCCCCCAAGCCTAATTTTTGATCTGTTAGAAATTTTTGCCTTGGTTAGATCTATGTGCTAAAGTATTGCACAGATGCGCTAAGAAATGATGTCTATGCACTAAGAAAAAGCACCTAATTTATCACTAATCATAATTTAACCCTAACCCTAATGTAATTGAATAATAACCCTAATTCTAACTCAAATTGGAATATAATTCTAACCCTAACTATAATTAAACACATATCATAATCAAACACCAACCTTCTCAATACCCCTAATCTATAACTAATTGAACCCTACCAATAACCTAATCTTACCATAACTGAAACCTAACCATAACGTAGCCCTAAGCTTAAAAATAACACTCGAATTAAGCCCTAACTACAACTTAAACCCTAATCTAACCATAATTTAAACACTAGCCCTAACCCTAATCATAAACCTAACCTGAACCATGATGAAAATCTTAACCCTAACCATAACATTAACCTTAACCCTAACGCTAACCATAACCCTAATACTCACGATTAAATACAGTTTTATATTATCGTTAAATAAAGTTTAATATATCTTAGATTTTAGTATTTTCTTTGATCTTGCAACACATATATATTCTAAAAAATAGTCTAAATAGATATATTAAATTTCATATATGTTTGTGTAATAATATAATAATATAATTTATTTTAATAAAAACATACTATATAATATTATATAGTTCTATTTTGATTTTTTTTAATGTTTCCCATGTTGCGCTGCAACTGCTACTAGCTTACATATTGTATGCGGGAAAAGCGGGTCGATAGAACTCAATATGTGAAAAATAGAGCTCTATGGAGCCTTTCTCTCTCACACACAGGACTTCTTAGTGCAAGCTAAGGAGTCATGAAGTATAACTCAGCTTCCCAAGGTTGGTCCCATGGTTCTCTATCTTACACGGTCCCTCAAACCAATGTTTTTGCTCTCAGATCACTGAGAAAAATGGTTTAGGGATGGCAAATGCAAGAACGAGGGATGCTTTTGTTGGTTTTAATATGAGATGCATCCTAAGCTATGCATAATTCTAGAAATGCCATAAACTAGCTATAAGATGAAAAGATTAGTAAACAATACTATCCTAACATACTATATTAGTCTATGATTGAGCTAAATGATAAATTAAATATTCTAAGCATGCATATTTAGACTAATTCCTATTGAAAAGAGAGGCTAAATGATGAGCATAAAAATGATATATGAAAGCTTGAATGTATTTGAGCATAAAAATGATATATGAAAGCTTGAATGTATTTGAGCATAAGTGTGATACTACAAACTTGGATTATGATTCTCAAAATGGAGGAATGAGAGCTCTATTTATAGCAAAAACAGGGCAATGGATGGTCAGGATTGAAAGAGTTGATCAAGGGTTGAGTTTGAAAGCTGGGGATCCATGTTTGTAATTTGCACCAATGAAATGGTGACAAGTGTCAACATAGGGTTGGGTTGAGAGAAGGGGTTGGAGGCATTAAATGCCTGAGAAGACCTTATGGTTATCTAGAGATAAGGGTTAAGCTTAAGTTAGGCTTACCCATTGGATTAAGAGTTAATCCAAGGATAAACCCTTGTGCAAATGATTAAGAGATAATCATGGTCAAAGCATTAAAGGCTTGATGAGACCCTTGGGTTGGATGAAGGTTAAGTTAGGCAAAAAGTCTCTAACCATGTAAGAGGGTTGAATTAACCATTAATGGTTTGGGAGACTTTGGGGATATTAAGTGGTTGAAGACTTGAAGCCTTTAATGGTTATCAAGGACTTTAAGGTTTTGAGAAGTGACTTCCCTTTGCTTAGGGATGTGACAAATTTTAGAAGATGGGTTAGGCTAATTAGAAGTGATTAGAAGAGTCTAGAAGGGATTAGAAATAGGTTTAGGAAGCAAGTGGGAAATGTAGGAGAATGCAAGTGGATGGAGGGATAATAGGATTTAATTGAAATAAAGTTAATTTAATTCAATTTGGTTGCAATTTGGGGAAATTAAATAAATTAGATTTATTCAATTTAGGATAACTATTTAATTAAATTTGAATTTAATTAAAAGTGGATAGGGAGAATTTAATTGAGTAAAATGATTTATTCATTAAATGGTAAAAAGAAGTCTAGTGAATTTAATTTAAATAAATTGAGTAATTTACTTAATTAAATAGAGGAATGTGGGTAATTTAATTAAATTGGATTTAATTTGATGCTCTGCAAAAAGGATTAGAAAATCTGTTTGATGGCAACACACACAAGAGCACAAGAAACAAACGTTAGTGTTAGCAACAAAAGATTATCCTAAACAGGCATATCAAGAGAGATATTAAGCATGAAATAGAAAGCATATAAACATAGAATAAAATAGCTAATCAAGATGTGCATAGTTGCTCCTCCCTTGTTCCTCTCCTCTCCAAGTCCCAAATGAGTGTAGCTCTCAGCTTTTACCACTAGCCATGGATGCCATATGGAGATTCAAGATGGTTGAATACAATAAGCAAATGCTATGCAAGTGTAGATAGTGATGCTATGAGAAAGCTCTATGCTAATGCCAGTATAACAACAATACTCTAATGCTTTTTCTTTTTGCTTGAGGAGAAGGGTTCTATTTATAGAAGAAATGGGGAAATGAAGGGTTAAGATTGAATTGTTTAATCAAGGGCCAAGTTTGAAAGTTGGGGATCCATGTGCACAATTGGCATCAATAAAATGGTGACAAGTGTCAACATAGGATTGGCTTGAGAGAAGAGGTTGGAGGCATTAAAGGCCTGAGAAGACCTCATGGTTATCTAGAGGCTAAGGGTCAAGTCCAAATTAAGATTACCCATTGGATTAAGAGTTAATCCAAGGATAAACCTTTGTGCAAATGTTTAAGAGATAATCATGGTCAAAGCATTAATGGCCTGATGAGACCTTTGGGTTGGGTAGAGGTTGAGTCAAAACAAATGTTTTAACCATGTGGGAGGGTTTGAGGTAACCATTAATGGTTATTGGAGACTTTGGGGATTAAGTGGTTGAAGGCTGAAAGCCTTCAATGGTTATCAAAGACTTTGAGCCATTTAGTGGTTGAAGGTTGAAAGCCTTTAATGGTTATCAAAGACTTTGAGGGTTTGAGAAGTGACTTCCCTTTTGCTTAGGACAAAGTTTAGAGAAGGGGTTAGGTTATTTAGAAGTGTTTAGAAAATTCTAGAAGGGGTTTAGGCATGCAAGTGGATTTTGTAGGAAAATGCAAGTGGGAGAAATTTTGGTATTTTCAATTAAAATAAAATCATTTATTTCAATTAAATGGTGTAATTTGCATTTGGATAAATATTCAAATAAATATTAATTTATTTAAATGAGAAAAATGAAGATAAAGCATTAAAATGCTTGAAGACTTTGAGGGAAACCATTAAAGGCTTGAAGACTTTTAAGGAAAACCATTAAAGTCTTAAGAAGACTATAGAAGGAAGCCATCAAGTTTGAAGACTTTAAAGCCATCAAGTTTGAATACTTTAAGGGAAACCATTAAAGGTTTCAAGTGGGTGAGGATAAATAGGATTTTAAATAAATAATTTATTTAAAATAGTTGTGCAACTTGCTTTTGTAGGAAAATACAAGTGGGTAGAGGATAAAGGTGATTTAAATAAATGTTAATTTATTTAAATGTGAGAGGTGGGATTTTGGGGGATTTAAATAAATATTAATTTATTTAAATGTGAGAGAATATTTAATTAAATAAATATGATTTATTTATTTAATTAATGGTCTGAATTTGGTTAAGTGAATTAAATCAAATAAATTCAATAATTTATTTAATTAATAGGAGAAGAGGGTTAAGATGAATTAATTAAATATTAATTTAATTAATTATTAATTGATGGTTAAATAATCAAATAAATACTAAGTATTCATTTAATTAACTGGACAGATTTATGTGACTACATTTGCCCCTCTTTGAGACGGTGCGGTTTATCGCGTCGTTTCAAAGAAAGAAAAATAGGTGTGAAGAAATGCCCCATAAAATGTAAATTTAATGGGTGGTATGCCCCCTCGAGAGATGGGCCGAATTTTTTTGAAAAATCGAGCGATCTCTCGAAAAAGAACGAGAAGTGGAGGGGAGGTAGAATAGAAGAAATTAGAACTAATGATGAAAGAATGGGAGAAAAGGGAGTGAATATGAAGAAACAACAAGCCAGCGAGTACCCTGAGGTCATGCAAGAGATACATAGCAGATGCAGTGTGGGGTTTGGATTAATGCTATACAATTGATCGAAATTGGTTGGACAATCTGGTGCAATTGGTTTAATTGCCCCGATCAAGTCAAAGTGTGACAGTTGATGTCAGTTGGTCGCTTGGACATGATAAAGTCTGAGTAAGTGAATCAAAGTGACCTGATGTGACTTAGACAATTGATGTAATTGCCCGATGAAGTCAAGGTATCTGAAGCAAAATACTCATTGAGACGTAGACAATTGATGTAATTGTCCGTTAGATTATGTTTGATTGGTTGATCAATTGATAGTATGTGTGTGTGATGGATGGTTGTGGGGAATCATGGCAGCCCCGTTGAGACTAGATCATTATGATAAATGCCTGTTGTAGTCTAGGTTTGCCATAATCGATTACCTGTTGAGACCCGAAGATACTTGATCAGAGTATCTGTTGATAGTCTAGGTGTGTGGGAGTCGATGTATCTGTGTAGATAGAGTAACTTGCTTGATTGTGTGGATGAATGAGGATGGGAAACACAATCCCTCCTATTAGAGATGGATGGTGATGAACGTGGCTTGATTGGGTTGATGGGAAACGATGAAGGATATGTGATGTTGATTATTGAGATGGGGAGGGTTGGGGGGGTTCGATGTTAGAAGAAATGGAGGACCTATGACTCATTCCTATGGAAGAAGAGGAAAATAGAGTATGCATTATTATGACTATGTATGCATGATATGCAGCTATTATGAATGTATGGATGGTTGGAATGCAATGGAATGCAGTATATATAGATGAGATGGAATGACGATCCATAGTGCTCTATTTTCATCATTGAGCTTTAAAATGTTGGAAGAGAATACAAGCATCTTGACATAATGATTCAAGATGACCAGAGTATTTCTTACATGGATTTTGATATAGCAAGTTAATACAAGCAACTTGATATAATGGATCAAGTTGACCTAAGTATTGCTTGCGGAACAGACAAGGATTATCTCCTTTCATGCATGACTTGGATTGTCCTCCTTGATCTTAGGCTGATCATATCCTGAGACAAGTGCATACCATAATAAGAGATAAAACCTTTATCCAGTTTGGATGAGGTAGGAGGAACCAAAGAAAGAGCATTGTACCTACAAACAAACAGTATATACATAAAGAATAAAGAATATGGATCCTTGGTAATGGTTCATGCTCATATGGTCGAGGTATACGCTGTAGTCAGCAAACCGTAGTGATCTATGACTGCATTTTGCATAAGATCATGTAGCTTAGTGAACTTCCCATGTAGACACCATTAGTACATGCCCCAGAACTTCATCGGAAGTAATGCGCAAACGATACAAAACAATGCTGAAAGATCTCGATACAGATAAACAAATGATTGTACTCATAAATCAACCAAGTATTTGATAGCTTAACATAATTTTCTTGTCAAAGAAAACATCATCTTGTCTTTGTTTTGATAAGGAAGGATGCATCCTTGTTTAAGACAGTTTGGATTGTTGATGTTGATTGTGTTGGTCGAGTGATAAGTGGTCATTTGTGTGAGTATTTTGTCAATGTTTGTTTTGTATCTGATCGGATGAATATGTACAAGGTGTTGTCATGTTTTTGGGTGATTTTCGATGGTTTTTCTGATGTTTTTGGATTTTGTGAAACATTTTTGAATGTTTTTGGATTTTGTATTGTTTTTGAATGTTTTTGATATTTTCTGGGACATTTTTGAATGTTTTTGATATTTTTGATGATTGCCTGAATGAAGAGCGTAATGACACATAATACAATGTAGAATCCACTTCCATCAATAGGTTAAGGGTATTGCCCCCAGTTTTTAGACCTAACTATGAAAAGGTGGGATGCTAGACGCATGGAGTACTTTCTTAATGACAGATGAATAACAAGCCATGGCTTTGGATGGATGGATGTATGTATGAAGTAAATGTGATCGCAACAAGTCTGAAAAGATAATGGAGACATAGCCCTTACGAGTGGCACCTGTTTGCCAGGTTTTCACCATCGCACTTACCCAAGGTGCCACCGGAGTGGTTGTTCACCGTTTGGATGCATGATTTTTCTTTACTTTTTTTGAATGTTTTTGTATTTTCTTTAGGACATTTTCTGAATGTTTTTGATATTTTCTGATATGTAGGGGAGCCTGATGCTCTGTATACCTTAGGTATAAAACCGTTTGAGGTGCATGCTAGTGATTGGATCGGCGAGCGGTTCTCCGTCTGATGTAGCCAACTGATATGCCCCGGACCCGAATACAGCAGTGACAACATATGGGGCCAGCCAGTTTGATTTAAACTTGCCTTGATGTTCTCTGTTTGGTTGGTTGCGAGGATTTTCTCGAAGAATAAGATCACCTACCTCAAATGTACAAGATCTAACTCGGCGATTGTAGCTTCTACTCATGTGCTGCTAATAGGCTTTGAGGTGATTGTATGCAGCTTGTCGCTTCTCATCTAGTAACTCTAAGTCCTGTAGACGGGATACTCTGTATGCTTCATCATCGATGAGATTGTGCAATGAAACTCGTAAGGATGGTATCTCAACCTCAATAGGTAAGATAGCTTCAGCACCATAGACCAATGAATAAGGAGTTGCACCTGTAGGGGTCCGAATGCTAGTTTGATATGCTCATAGCGCTGGATTCAATTGAACATGCCAATCACGACCGACATCATTGACTGTCTTCTTTAGGATCCTCAATATGTTTTTATTGGATGCTTCAACCTGACCATTGCCTTGTGGGTAATAGGGAGTGGAAAAGTGGTGTTGGATATGAAATTTCTCACAAAGTTCATGGACATCCTGATTTTTGAAAGGAAGACCGTTATCTGTGATGATGGACATGGGTACACCATACCGGCAGATGATGTAATTGAGGATGAATGAGGCGATCTTCTTGCTAGTGACTTGGGTAAGTGGAACAACTTCGATCCACTTGGTGAAATATTCGGTGGCGGTAATAATAAATTTATGGCCGTTGGATGAAGATGGATGAATCTTACCCACAAGGTCAAGGCCCCATTGACAAAAAGGCCATGGTGTTGTGATTGGTTGCAGTTCCTGGGCTGGTGCATGTATCAGGTCACCATGAATTTGACATTTCTTGCACTTCTTGACAAAGTAGTAAGAATATTTTTCCATAGATGGCCAATAGTATCCAGCTCGCATGATCTTTTTGGCTAGTGATGGACTGCTTTCATGAGTCCCACAAATTCCTTCATGTACCTCTTCCAAAGCCTTTGTTATCTCATCTTGTTCCAGACATCAAAGGAGAGTACCATCAAGACTACGTTGGTATAGGGTTTTGGCAATAATGGTATATCGAGTAGTTTGGCGAATGAAGGTTTTTCGTTGGTTATTTGATTGGTTGGGAGGAAGGGTGTGATTGCGGAGATAGGTGTAGAACTCACCATACCATGGGGATTCAGAACCGACAAGGTGACATATCATTTCGGATTCGGGGATATCATAAGCGGGAATCCAAAGTTGTTCTACCAAGAACTCGTAGCGTGTTGAATTCTATGGAAGATCTAGTAGAGATGCGATAGTAGCCATAGCATCAACAGCTCAATTCTGATCTCTTGGTATCTGCTCAAAGGTGATAGTAATAAATGATGTCTTTAGATTGTCCACCATTTGCTTGTATGGCATGAGTTTATCATCCTTGGTCTGATATTCATCTGTTGCTTGTCGAATGACCAGTTGTGAGTCGCCATATACTTGTAGTTCTTTTAATTTCCATTGTATGGCTAGCCTGAGTCCTGTGATCAAAGCCTCATATTCTGCTATGTTGTTTATGCATGGAAATGTGAGCCTGTAAGACTTCGGGATGCTATCACCTTGAGGTGTGATAAACAGAATGCCTGCCCCCGAGCCATGCCTAGTGTATGAACCATCAAAATATAGTTTCCATGGCTGTGCTTCTGTGATCATGAATATCTCTTCATTTGGAAAATTGGAAATGAGAGGATGATCACCTATGAGTGGTGCATCGGCCAACTGATTTGCAATAACCTGACCTTTGATAGCTTTACGGTCCACATACTCAATGTCAAATTCACTTAGAATCATCACCCATTTGGCCAAGCGACCTGTCAATGCTGCTTTGCTAAGTAAGTACTTGAGTGGATCAATCTTTGCGATGAGTTGTACCTTGTGTGTTAATAGATAGTGCCTCAGTTTAGTGGCTACTAAGATTACTGCTAGGCAAGCTCTCTCAATAGGTGTGTAATTGAGTTCATAGCCAACCAGTGTGCGAGAGATGTAGTATATAGCACACTCTTTGCCTTCTGCATTATGTTGTGTCAGTAGTACACCCAATGCTATACTTGTTGTTGAGATATAAAGTAACAACGATCTACTTGAATCTGGTGTCATCAGTAATGGTGGATTCATGAGATAGTCTTTAAGCACCTGAAATGCTTGTTGGCATTTGTCATCCCACTGAAAGCGGATGTTCTTGTGTAGCAGGTGTGTGAATGGGTGACACTTATCAGCCAATTGTGCAATGAATCTGCAGATGGATTGAAGCCATCCTTGTAGTGTTCTTAGCTGACTGATATTCCTTGGAGGTGGCATGTCCATGATTGCTTTAACCTTTGCTGGATCGACCTCAATGCCTTTGCTTGAGACAATGTATCCTAGAAGCTTCGCGGAGGTCACTCCGAAGACACATTTCTTTGGGTTGAGTCGAACATGGTATTGTTCCAGTCTATCAAAGATTTGATCTAAGATGTGGAGATGCCCATCTCTAGTGAGTGATTTTGCTAGTAAGTCATCCACATAATCTTCCATCATAGTATGCATCATGTCATGGAAGATGGTGGTCATTGCTCTTTGATAGGTCGCTCCTGCATTCTTTAGACCAAAAGGCATTACATTCTAGCAGTATGTGCCCCATGGACATGTGAAGGCTATCTTATGTTGTTCTTTGGGTGCGATTTTTATCTGATTGTAGCCGAAAAAGCCATCCATGAGTGAAAGCATCGCATGTCCTGCTGTTAGATCCACTATGATGTCGATATTTGGTAGGGGAAAGTCATCCTTAGGACATGCCTTATTCAGATCTTTGAAGTCAGTACAAATGCGGATGCCCCCTTTTGGTTTGCCAACTGGCACAATGTTGGAGATCCATTCCGCATAATCAATTGGTCTAATGAAACCAACATCCAGGAGTTTCTTGAGTTCTGTTTTGACTAGCACTGCAATCTGAGGATGCATCTTACGAAGCTTCTGCTTGACAGGTTTGGCTCCTTCTGCTACTGTGAGATGATGCATAACTAAATCAGGATCAAGCCCAGGCATGTCTGCATATGACCATGCAAAGTTGATCTGACGCTGCTGGAAGAACTCTATAAATTTAGGCTGTTCCTCTAGAGTGAGAAGAGATGCCAAATGTATGAGATGAGGATTTTCAAGAGTCCCCACATTGTATTCTTTGGTTTCCTCGATGAGAATCGTTGATCATTCCTGTTGTGTACTAGTAGGGAGGATGTCAAACCCTTCATCCTTAGGTGCCTCAGAGAGGTTTTCACCATTGGATACGCTCTTTCTTTTTACTTTTGTCGGATCAAATAGTGCCACAGTGTGGTTTTCACTGGAAGATCCATGTTTTATTGTTATATTTTTGCAGCTGAAAGGTTTGGCATTCACCCCGAAGTATACTGCACTATTAAGTTCAATGGCGAATCCAGCTTTGTGATCCCCGCTTGGTAGGTTATCCCTTAATTCCAAAAAGTCAATGATGGCCTCATCGTTTTGGAAGAAGTCAAGACATGGGGGAGTTAGTTGGTTCCATTCGATGAGTTCAGGGTGGATAATGGGCATTAATTCATCGATTAGGTTAAGTGCGTTAGATGTATCAGTGAGGGTTAAGACATTATGGTGAAGGTCATTGATGGTACTCTCCCTATCAGAATTAGGTGTAGGATGAGACGTAGGGTTTGTGGAAGATGTTTCCAGCTCAGGTACCCAATTGGTCTTTATATGTGCTTCTCCGTAAACAGGGATGTCTTTGTGTGGTGGAGGTGGTGATGTTTCTTCCTCATCTAAAGTATTAAGTTGTACCAAATCAAATTCCCATTCATGTGAGTCAATCTCTGTATCACTTTCCAGCATCCAATTACTATACCATACTGGGATGTCTTTTGAGTTAAACACTGCAGGTGTGATTGGTTGATGTACCTTTGTAGTGATCGGTGCTACAGGAAGTTTGATGGGGATAAAAGAATCTGGTATAGGAAGTATCAGAAGTGTTGAATCAGTGGCTTCTGCGGGAACTGCTGGTACCATAGATGCTACTGCTGGTTCTGATACAGTTGCTGCTGCTAATGGTACTATGGATGTAATGGCTACTGCGAATGGGATTACTGGTTTGATTGGTGGGATGATTGGTATTGTAGATGGTTGTGTTGGGGTTGTGAGCCTCGATGGGGCAGTCAGGATGGTGCTTGAAGCTCCTTTGATAATGAAAGGTGTCCCTTTTGCAGTAGGTTGACATAATGGTTTGGTGGGTTTTCCTTTGAATTTGAGTTTAGGAAATATCTCTTTTTCAAAGCCTAGGCCTGTATTACCTTTGGGCTTTAATTCTGGTAGCAGAGGTTTATGTCATCCTTGTTTGCAATATCCTAAAGCACTCTGACCATCATATCCCATTCTTTGCATAATGAGGAGACCTTTGCCATACTGATCTGTAGGAAGTCTAACTTGCGGTATATTAGTGGTGATGGGATCTTTATAGATCCATTCCGCTAGGTCCTCATCTTGTGTCTCTTCCTCTTGACTCTTTCCAACGATGAAAGGCGTCAAAGCACATGCTGGCGTGATTAGTGGTTGCTGGAGTAACTATTGTGGTTTACCATGTGTTCTAGGAGAAAGGGGCATTTGTCCCACACAAAAGAGTTGACTTAAGTTGTATTCTCAAGGACCTTCCTCTGCCATCTTCATCTTAAGCTTTTCTTGCTTTGGTATAATGGTGTTCGAACTGGCAAGAGAAGCAGGACTTATATATGATGTGGAGGAAATGGCTTCTCTATTATTAGGAACAGTAATCTCTGGTTGATGGCTAATATTATGGCAAAACGTAAAAGGATTTGCATCACCCAGGATTGTGATCTCTACACCGTTATGTGTGAACTTGATACATTGATGGTAGGTAGATGGAACAACTTGCATGGCATGTATCCAAGGTCTCCCTAATAATAGATTATATGGCAGAGGAAGGTCCAGAACTTGACAGATGATGTGCTTTACCACAGGGCCCACTCAGATTGGTAGTACCACAGCTCCTTTGGATGAACACTCTGCATCATCATAGGCCTTGATGGTGATCTTCTTGTGAGGATCCACTGATTCTATTGCATATCCCAATGCTGTGACCAACTGTAGTGTACAAATGTTTAGGCCTGCTCCATTATCTATCAAGACTCGCTTGATCCTGTGTTGGTTGATAAAGCCTTCAATGTGTAGCGAAGCATTATGAGGTTGCTGGAAGGAAGAGTTGTCACTTTCGGAAAAAGTGAGACAAGGTGAGGACTTTAGACTTCCAACCATGGCTTGAAATTGGTTTGTGTTCAGATTTGCAGGGACTGATGCCTCTTGGAGTGCTTGATCTAAGATAGTTTTATGATATGGCGATAGGCGCAATAGCTCTAAAATGGATATAAGCACAGGTGTTTTATCTAAGTGTTCCACAAGATTGTACTGCTTTGGGATGGAGGTGGTGCCCTATGGAGCTGCCTTGATGGTGACCTTGCCACGATGTGTAACAACATTGCAATTTGAGGTGGGATTTTTGAAGGTTATAGTTGCAATTTGTTCACTGGCATCATACAGGTGATTTACAGTATAGTTATACGCAACCTGTGTATAATCAGTGGTATCAGTGCCTCACCGGGAAGTGGAAGAACCCCTTTGATCTTGTGATGGAAGTGGATTTTTGAACATCAGATGATCATTATTTGTTGTTTTTGGGTCATGTCCTTCAATTTCAATTTCTCCTCGATCAATAAGATCCTGAATGAGATCTTTCAATTGGTGACAATTACTTGTCTTGTGTCCTCATCCTTGATGGAAATCATAGTGTTCAGTATCTCTCCACCATGCCGGTTTGACCTGAGGCTCATAGTTTGATAGCTTAGGTAGAGTGATCAAATTCTGAGAAATGAGTTGTCGCAACACTGTTTCAATGGGTTCCCCTAAGGGAGTGTATGCGCATTTTTGTTTTTGTGGATGAGGTCTTGGTTCATCATGAGACATGATATGACCTTGATTAAGAGGAACATTTGTGTTATTCTGAGGTGGAGGATTTTGTCCTGTAAACCGAACCACAGGTTGTGCATTTTGGATAGTTCGAGCATCCACAACCCCATCGTTGACAATATTCTTATTTTTGTTCCAGAAGTTTGGTTTATCACTATTGAAGCACGGGCGAGGACCATCTTTTGGTTCATTAAAGATTTTGATGAGTCCTTTCTTGATGAGTGCCCTTTCACATTTTAAACCCTTGGTGATCATATCATTAAAAGAGTCTGTGTCTTTGACATCCAGGTGAAATTCTATTTCTTCGTTTAAGTTGGAAATGAAAATTTCCACTAGTTCTCATTCAGGTAACTGAAGAGAACGTTTGCTAGACATTTGGCGCCATCGTTGTAGGAATACTGAGAATAGTTCACCTAGTTTTTGTTTGGTATTGCACAGATCAGCCATGGTGATGTCGCGTTTAATATTATAAGAGTAATGAGATAGGAACTTCTGGATGAGTTCCTCAAATGTTCTAATGCCACCTGGTAGTCGGGAAAACCATGATGTGGTTGTTCCTCCCAAGCTTTGGGGAAAAAGGTGCATTAGGTATGTGTCTTCATATGCCACTTCAAGACAAGCAGAATGAAATTCTCTGACATGATCACGAGGATCTCCCTTTCCTCGATATTTTTCAAATTTTGGTGTTTCGAACATGCGTGGAAAGGGTGGCATATAAAGATTCCTATCAAAAGGATAGGGACAGATGTCGTTAAGTGAGAATTGATTGGTCTTAACACCACTATGAAGTTGTTGGGTGAGATTCTCGACTTGTTACCGCAACATCTCCATTTCATTTGGAGGAGGAGGTGGTCGGTTACCTCGAGGAATGTTATATCTGATGTGATTTCTACCTCTTTCCTCCTCATGGCGACTTTGTCTTTCTAATGCTTGTCTTAATTGGGCAAGATCAAAGTTAGAGGGGAGTTTGGCGCCTTCTTGACCGAGTTTTAAGAAGTGAGCATCCGCATTGCTCTTGAGTATTTCATCAAACAATCTATTAAAGTGAGGGTTATGTTGAACCCTTTCGATTGTTGAAGGAGTGGGAGTACTTGGGTTTTCATCATTTATATTTCCTCCAAGTGCTTCTTGAAATTCATTGAGATTTTCGTCTTCTTCTTCCTCAATTTCTATTTCTCGTTGCCTTGACCGTGATCGGGTTTGAGCCATTTTGCTTGCAAGTTTTTGTTGAAGTTGATTGAAGATGATGATGAGTTGTTGATGAAATGAAAGATTGATGGTTGGTGATTTGTGTTGTATGAGGATCTCTAGCACTTTAAGGTAGATGTAACTGAAATTCCTTCTTTGAATTGCTTGTTTGTTTTGAGGAGTTTGGATGTGATAAGGTGTAGAGAAATCTGAGATGTGTTACAGATTTTGACTACCTAGTAATGAGAGGATTCACTCATGAACTAGTTTTACCCTGCGTAGATGTGTCTCTTAGGATGAGCTTATCCTAGATGTAGAAATAATCTAAAAAGTGATGTGATGTGTTTGATTTCAAGCAATATCTAAAAAAGGAATCTTGGGACAAGAACCTCTTAATTTTTTGAGAGTTTTGGGATGGATTGATGATGGAATAATGATGTATGAATGAGATGATGGATGTTTTGTTTTCAACTTCAATAAAAACTTTGTGTTACAAATGGAACAAACTCTACTTCTTCCCTTTCAGGCATTGGTGGCACTTCTCGAGCTGTGTTGTAGGTGATACAGATGTTTGGGAAGAAGTTGGGATTAATCTTTCCCCCTTGATTTTTGTGATAACTCAGAGCTCTATATTGCATAAAAGCTCTGTGGTTCAATGATTCTGAATCAAACTCGTTTGTTTTACCTTGAAGGTATAGACGCATGCGATGTAGAAAGACTCTATGTGAGACAAAAATTTGTCTACTGAGATAGAAGAATTTCCTCCTTTTGATCAAAGCCTTTGAGCTTAATGGTCTCCTTTTCAAGTTGATATTCTGATGACACTTCTTCTTTCACAAGATGTGAAGAATGGTCATAAAATTTGTCTCTTTGTTGTTTGCACTTTGTTTTTGGTATTTTTGTTTGTTTTTGAGAAATGTTGGATGAATATTGTGTTTTTGGGATTGATTTTCTAATTTTTCTTTGACAAGAAAACAAAGCAAGCACACAAACACAAGAATGTTGCCTCAAAGGCACAAATGAGTATGGGTCTAGATCAACTCAATCCTTGGACTTGTTTTTAACCCTTCCTTTAGATGTATTTTAAGGTGTATTTCCAAAGCCTGAAGTCGGCTCAATTTGCACTTGGTCTTTAAAACGAACACACTTCAAACACTTTTTATCCCTAAGGTCAAATGGCCAGTTGTGATAAATTTAGCCCACATCTTGATATTTCTTCGACTCTGATACTACATACCTTATGAATCCCGCCGTGGCAGGTAAGGATGTGATATACTAAGTCTTGCATGAGCATAACAAATAGATGATCCCTATGATGGGGGAGTCACCACTTTTATCAAGCCACAAGTGACTTTTCAAAAAGCTATGTTTCTACTCAAGGAAATATGTATGGTGAGTATCTTGGGAGCAAAACCATCTATGCTCTTGCACTAAATTATATCTCAAATATCCTCAATCAATAGAATGGGTGGGCTACTACTTAAAGGTGTTTAGTCATGTTCGATGTTTTTGGACATAAGTTCATTCTGCAGTGACTCACTTAAGAGCCTTGTAACTGGTGGTGGGGCCCATTTGTCCTTTCGGCCAGTTACACTGTAGGAATAGCTATACCCAAGGCTATAGCTTTTGCTCTCACCTAATTTCTATAGCAGCTCGAAAGATTTACCGCTCGAGGTCGTTCCCAAGAGTATCGATCCCTTGGCAGGCCTCTCTTAAAAAGATAAAATTTGAGTGTTACTAACACTTTTCTCTTGCACCTAGGACCACGAAAGCCAAGGGAGAGGATAGTGTGTGTTAGAAGTAGGACCACTCGACCAACTCTTTGCACAAGTGTGCCAAGCATGAAAAACACTTGTTCTTTTTAATCTATCATTGCAATGTGATCTAACTATTTGGAGATGTTGCTCCAACAATCATGGTGTTCTTTTTAATTTTCAAAGGCAATTGTTTGAACACATTTGCATGAAGTAAAATTGCTTTAAAAATGAGACAAGTTGATTGTGAATTTTATTTGCACCAAAAATGGAAGTGTGGATTGTGAGTTTTATCTTGATGCAAGAAATAAAATTTGCCTTGTTGATTTTAAGCACCAAAACGAAGTTTGTTTCCTAACTTGCAAAAAAACAAAGTTGTTTTTGTATAATTTTGTGGTTCTTTTTACCTTTGAACAATGAAATTCTTTTTAAGAGCCCCAAACAAATGTGTGATTCTTTTTTAAAAGCCCAAATTTGAAATTTGAAGTTAATTTTAAACCAAAATAAAAAGTGAATTCATTTTTAAAACCAACTTCAAAAACAAGTTAGTAAAAAAATATAAATCTACTTTTTAATCTAATTTAAATCTGCACAAAAGAGAAAAATAGTTAGTAAAATCTGCCTATTTGGTGGGCTTCTACAAGCCTAATTTTTTTTTTTGGTTACAAGGTGATTTGTACAACGTTTTGTTACAATAGCGCTAGTCTGCATTTGAACAGAGGCACTATTTAACACAAATGCACTAAAAGAAAGGGAAAGACAAAGAAGGAAAAAGCACTGAAACAGGGTGAATAGCGCCAAAATAATGTCAAACACACCAAAACAGTGTTAAAAGCGCAACCTGTGTGACATTTTCAACATTCAAACATGTTATTGGTTAAAAAAAAAAAGTTGATCTTTTTGGTGTTTGGATTCACGTTGGATTCACCAAATGATGCTCTGCAAAAAGGATTAGAAAATCTGTTTGATGGCAACACACACAAGAGCACAAGAAACAAACGTTAGTGTTAGCAACAAAAGATTATCCTAAACAGGCATATCAAGAGAGATATTAAGCATGAAATAGAAAGCATATAAACATAGAATAAAATAGCTAATCAAGATGCTCATAGTTGCTCCTCCCTTGTTCCTCTCCTCTCCAAGTCCCAAATGAGTGTAGCTCTCAACTTTTACCACTAGCCATGGATGCCATATGGAGATTCAAGATGGTTGAATATGATAAGCAAATGCTATGCAAGTGTAGATAGTGATGCTATGAGAAAGCTCTATGCTAATGCCAGTATAACAACAATACTCTAATACTTTTTCTTTTTGCTTGAGGAGAAGGGTTCTATTTATAGAAGAAATGGGGAAATGAAGGGTTAAGATTGAATGGTTTAATCAAGGGCCAAGTTTGAAAGTTGGGGATCCATGTGCACAATTGGCACCAATAAAATGGTGACAAGTGTCAACATAAGATTGGGTTGAGAGAAGAGGTTGGAGGCATTAAAGGCCTGAAAAGACCTCATGGTTATCTAGAAGCTAAGGGTCAAGTCCAAATTAAGATTACGCACTGGATTAAGAGTTAATCCAAGGATAAACCTTTGTGCAAATGTTTAAGAGATAATCATGGTCAAAGCATTAATGGCCTGATGAGACCTTTGGGTTGGGTAGAGGTTGAGTCAAAACAAATGTTTTAACCATGTGGGAGGGTTTGAGGTAACCATTAATGGTTATTGGAGACTTTGGGGATTAAGTGGTTGAAGGTTGAAAGCCTTCAATGGTTATCAAAGACTTTGAGCCATTTAGTGGTTGAAGGTTGAAAGCCTTTAATGGTTATCAAAGACTTTGAGGGTTTGAGAAGTGACATCCCTTTTGCTTAGGAATGTGACAAAGTTTAGAGAAGGGGTTAGGTTATTTAGAAGTGTTTAGAAAATTCTAGAAGGGGTTTAGGCATGCAAGTGGATTTTGTAAGAAAATGCAAGTGGGAGAAATTTTGGTATTTTCAATTAAAATAAAATCATTTATTTCAATTAAATGGTGTAATTTGCAATTGGATAAATATTCAAATAAATATTAATTTATTTAAATGAGAAAAATGAAGATAAAGCATTAAAATGCTTGAAGACTTTGAGGGAAACCATTAAAGGCTTGAAGACTTTTAAGGAAAACCATTAAAGTCTTAAGAAGACAATAGAAGGAAGCCATCAAGTTTGAAGACTTTAAAGCCATCAAGTTTGAATACTTTAAGGGAAACCATTAAAGGTTTCAAGTGGGTGAGGATAAATAGGATTTTAAATAAATAATTTATTTAAAATAGTTGTGCAACTTGCTTTTGTAGGAAAATACAAGTGGGTAGAGGATAAAGGTGATTTAAATAAATGTTAATTTATTTAAATGTGAGAGGTGGGATTTTGGGGGATTTAAATAAATATTAATTTATTTAAATGTGAGAGAATATTTAATTAAATAAATATGATTTATTTATTTAATTAATGGTCTGAATTTGGTTAAGTGAATTAAATCAAATAAATTCAATAATTTATTTAATTAATAGGAGAAGAGGGTTAAGATGAATTAATTAAATATTAATTTAATTAATTATTAATTGATGGTTAAATAATCAAATAAATACTAAGTATTCATTTAATTAACTGGACAGATTTATGTGACTACATAATTAAATAGAGAAATGAACATAAAATATTCATTTAGGAATATGGTCATTTTTATTCGTCTACATTTTGCCCCTCTTTGAAGTGATGTGTGTGCACATGTTGATTCAAAGAAAATTTGTCGGATATGCTGTCAAAATTTGATCGATATGATGTTGTGGATATGAAAAATTGATTTGATATGAAAAGTCGATATGATGCCCTAGATTTGATGAATGATATTGATGATGCCCCATATATGAAGAATTATTTTGATATGAAAAGTTGATATGAGACTAATGTCGATATGAAATTGATGTCGATATTTGATATGATAATGCCCCCTCGGGAGATTGTTTGTGCACACAAGGCATGAATGATTTCTTGGAAGAAGAAGAATGTTGTTTGAAAGATAGAAGAGTGGATAGTGATGGCATGCATGGGTTTGATAAGATTGATTAGATTGATTGGAATGAGAGCAAGTCTGGTTTCAGGTATGACACCTCTTGTATAAGACATGGATGATCGAGCATCTGGTTTCAGGAATGATACTGCCTATATAAGACATGGATGATTGAGCATTTGGTTTCAAGAATGATACTACCTATATAAGACATGGATGATCGAGTGTCTGGTTTCAGGAATGATATATCCTGTATAAGACTGATCAAAACGCTTGGTTTTAGGAACAATATATCCTATATAAGAGCTGATCAAAACATCTGGTTTTAGGAATGATATATCCTATATAAGAGTTGATCAAAACATCTGGTTTCAGGAATGATATATTCTGTATAAGAGCTGATCAAAACATCTGGTTTCAGGAATGATATATCCTGTATAAGAGCTGATCAGAACATCTGGTTTCAGGAAAGATACATCCTGTATAAGACATGATAGAAGATAGTTTGGAAGAATGATAGAAGATAGTTTGGAAGAATGATGAAGATAGTTTGGAAGAATGATAGAAGATAGTTTGGAAGAATGATGAAGATATGAAAGTGAAGAAAGATTCCATGATGATGTGATAGATATGCATGCGAGGGATGCAATGATGAATGATGAATGATATTTTGAAAATGAGATGTATGATATGATATGCAACCAATTGTAAAATGATATGCAACTAATTGTAAAATGATATGCAACTAATTGTAAAATGAGATGTAACTATTTGTTTTTGAGATATTTGATATGATAATGCCCCCTCGGGAGATTGTTTGTGCACACAAGGCATGAATGATTTCTTGGAAGAAGAAGAATGTTGTTTGAAAGATAGAAGAGTGGATAGTGATGGCATGCATGGGTTTGATAAGATTGATTAGATTGATTGGAATGAGAGCAAGTCTGGTTTCAGGTATGACACCTCTTGTATAAGACATGGATGATCGAGCATCTGGTTTCAGGAATGATACCGCCTATATAAGACATGGATGATTGAGCATTTGGTTTCAAGAATGATACTACCTATATAAGACATGGATGATCGAGTGTCTGGTTTCAGGAATGATATATCCTGTATAAGACTGATCAAAACGCTTGGTTTTAGGAACAATATATCCTATATAAGAGCTGATCAAAACATCTAGTTTTAGGAATGATATATCCTATATAAGAGCTGATCAAAACATCTGGTTTCAGGAATGATATATTCTGTATAAGAGCTGATCAAAACATCTGGTTTCAGGAATGATATATCCTGTATAAGAGCTGATCAGAACATCTGGTTTCAGGAAAGATACATCCTGTATAAGACATGATAGAAGATAGTTTGGAAGAATGATAGAAGATAGTTTGGAAGAATGATGAAGATAGTTTGGAAGAATGATAGAAGATAGTTTGGAAGAATGATGAAGATATGAAAGTGAAGAAAGATTCCATGATGATGTGATAGATATGCATGCGAGGGATGCAATGATGAATGATGAATGATATTTTGAAAATGAGATGTATGATATGATATGCAACCAATTGTAAAATGATATGCAACTAATTGTAAAAGGATATGCAACTAATTGTAAAATGAGATGTAACTATTTGTTTTTGAGCATCCTCATTCTGCATTTGTCATCCCTATATAACCACATGTTGTTTGCTTTCTGTGTATATATCATCATTGAGCATTTATTGATTTTTGGATATGTTGAAAATTTATACAAGCATAATGGTATAATTGAACCATAATGACCTAAGAAAAATTTACATGATATTTGATTTTGCAAGATAGCACAAGCATCAAGGTATAATTGAACCAGGATGACCTGAGTGCGTATTGCATAAATAGACAAGAGTTAACCTTTGTCCCATACAAATTCAAAATGTCCTTAGCGATATGCCACCTAATTTATCATAGGACAAATTTGCATGGTAAAAGACTTCACTCACAGATAGAAGACAAATAAAACATCACATTCCTTCCTTGCTTCTCTAGTCGTAAGACATCCTTGAGTCACTTAGGAGATATGATAAGCAAAAATTAACAACCATAAGTAAGCATGCATGCTATTTGAAATGTATTCTTGTCAATTAAAACATCTTGCAAATAGATCTTTGTTTAGTTGAAATCAGTTCAAGTCTGTGATGTTTAGCCTTCTCGCATTGTCGTTTGGCATTTGTTAGTTGTTTTGATCCTTGTTGTCTTGCTATGTTTTTGGTCTGATGTTGAAAACCTTGAAGGCGAAATGCCCCTAGCGAGGTTAGGATTTTGCCCCTTGTTGTTGATACTAATTTGATATGGATATGTACACTGATCACCTAGCCATGGTGGGATATTATTTGGATAATTGTTTCAGATAAACCAAGGACAGTGACTACATTAAGTATGTCCAAGATTGATAAGCATTTGTGAATTTATGGTGATGCCTCAAATGGGTGGATATGGTATGTACAATATGATTTGTGAAACATGTATTTCCATCAATTGATAAAGATAAGGCTTACTATAATAAAATCCAGCAGTCATAGTGATTGATGTCATTGTTATGATTTGGTTGATGATTGATAAGAATGTCTAGTTTCAAAGAGTGAGTACCCCATATAAGACCGATCTGTCTGGTTTCGAGTGTACCTATCCTTGTATAAGACATGTTGATGTTGATGTTGATAGATGGATTGATTATCAAGACTTGATGATTGATAGAAATGTCTAGTTTCAAAGAGTGAGTACCCCGTATAAGACCGATCTGTCTGGTTTCGAGTGTACCTATCCTTGTATAAGACATGTTTGATGTTGATGTTGATTTCGAGTGATGAATTGATTAACAAGACATGTGATAAGTTTGATTGCAGACTTTGAGAGTTTTCCTATTATTGATCTGATTTGATGGATGGTCCATGTGTTCATGCTTTGATTTTTTTTATTTTGTCGATTTTGAGTTTTTGGATATTTTGATTTTTTTGAGTTTTTTGGATATTTTGATTTTTTGAGTTTTTGGATATTTTTATTTTTTGAGTTTCTGGATATTTTGATTTTTTTGAGTTTTTGGATATTTTGATTTTTTTGAGTTTTTGGATTAGAAGAAAGATGTATTTGGTTGCCCCAATGTATATCAAGACAAGGAATGGATGAATGGATGACTGAACCATTGAGGTGGAAATAGATTTGTTGTCCATAGTTTTGATCAAGATCAAGGATGAAAAAGGGGATATGGATAGAGATAGGATATAGATAGCACTGGATGATGGAAGCAATGAATAGATAGGATAGATAGATATGAATTAGAGTGAAGCAAGATTATAGAAAGAATTGGATGATAGAAGAAATGAATAGATAGGATAAGGGATATGGATTAGAGGACATGGGAGATATGGTAGGAAGAATAGAGTGGATGAACTTTACCCCCAAGCATAGAGGTTTCCATTTGCAGAAAGGTGATATGTAAGATTGTCATAGTATTTAGCATCATCTGAATAAGTGTTTCTGAACTTTTCAAAGATAGAGACCCAACCCACACTTGGAACCTCTGGAAAATTCAACTGAACATTTCTAGCAACTAGGAAGTAGACTCAAAAGGGAAGAAGAATCCCAAATTGGATCAAGGTACTTAGTTCTTTGATTACCCATGTGTGTGCAAGTGGGTTCATTCTGGCTCATATGATCATTGTAATCTTCAGAATCTAGCATGGCTAGCTACATGAGTTACCTTGACTTCAAAAGCATCTTGGATAGAGCCTCGCTGCCAGTGAGCATCCATAGCCCCAACGAGGTTATCTCTATAATCTCACAAATATTGCTCCATTGCCAGCCAGGTGTCCATAGCCCCGATGGAGTTACTTGCATGTTCCCATAGCCAATCATTTTGATATTGCATTTCATTGCATTTTGCTTTTCTAGATATTCATTTTCTTGCTCATGCTTTTGATATTTCTTTTTTCTCTTTATTTTTCTTGCATTGGCCTATAAGTGATGAAACTTACATGGGTCTGATAATTACAGTGGCGCTAAAGCAAGATTTAAGATTTTTCACTAGCCATGTCTTCAATTTAAGAGATCACAATGATTTAGAGCAATCAATTAAGTGTATGAGATATAGTAATCAAAAGATGTTGGTACCAAGATATGATAAGTGGTTCTTTTCTGGATTGAGTGTGCATCCCTAACCAAAGAAAATGTTAAAGAGGAACAACCTCAGATTCTAAAGCATTTACAGAATAGATATCTAAGAAAAGAACTAAACATGAGATTCGAGCATGGGCAAGTATGTGACAAAATGACACAAATTCCTATTTCACAGATGAAGGGTTTATGCAAAGGATTGAATGAAAGGGATGGAAGGATAGAAAAGAGGTGTTGGATAATAGATAGAATGTTTGAAGATTTGTGCAAGGATAGATAGAAATGTTTTTAGGATGAGTGTTGGTACTTGAGAAGTGATGAAGAGATGGAGGAAAATTGAATTTTGGGATAGAAGGACCCTAAATAGATAGAGGAAATGATAGAAGAATAGTTTTGGAAAGATGTTTAGATAGAGGGTTGAAAGAAGTTCAAAGATGTGTGCCTTTGCTGATCTTGCTTATGGATCATTTGAGGTGATGGATTTGTGGATGGAGGGAAGTAAGGACCCAAGATGGATGAAAGGGATGGAGAGTTTGATTTTGGAATGAAAGGACCTAAGATAGATTTAGAAGAAGAAGAGTTTGACTTTGGAATGAAAGGACCTAAGATAGATTTGGAGGATGAAGAGATTGACTTTGGAATGAAAGGACCTAAGATAGATTTGGAGGATGAAGAGATTGACTTTGGAATGAAAGGACCTAAGATAGATTTGGAGGATGAAGAGATTCCTTGATCTTGATCTTGACTTGGAGTAGGATCATTTGAGTTTGTGCTTTTCTCTTGATTTTGAATTAGAATAGTGGAGGAGATGGAAGGGATATCATGCTCTTGCTTAGGAGATGGATGTTGAATGGGAATCTACTCTTGAGATGAAAGAGGATCATCGTGGATGGAATACCAAAAGATTAGGGGATCATCATAAGATTCTTGATAGGCGGGATCTTGATCAAAAATGGGATTAGATTGGAGAGCCATGATATCATGATCTTGATTTATGCTAGAACTCATTTCCTTTGACTGAGTTTCCTTTTTCTCGGTTTGATGATGAATGGTCATACAAATGATAAAAGTTGATGTTTTTGATAGTTTGATGTAGAGAAATTTACTCCTATTGATAAGCGTCCTAGGACTAGGTTGTCTCTTCTTTAACTTATTTTTTAATGAAGACTTGCTCGTCTCAAAATATGAGGAGTGGTCATACACGAATGATCAATGGTTTCCTTCGATGTTTGGATTGAGATACTTCGTTTGGAAACTTAAGTCTAATTTTATCAAATGAAGGTTTAGATGCCCCCTCACGACAAAGTGTGTCAAATGATATGGATAAAGTCTCCCGATATGGAAACTTGATTTGACAACTTAAGTTTTAAACTTAGTATGTTGTTTGTTTGATAGAATCCTTTAGATGATGGAACTTTTAATCAAGGTGATGATAATACCTGATTTTGATAGGATAAAGTCTTATCTTTAGCTAGTTTTGGATTTGACAACTTTTGTTCTAAGACTGACTTGTTTGATTTGGAAATGATTTCTCTGGTGTTTTGATTTGATTTCTTGTGATCACGTTTGATATTGGACTTGAAAGGATACTCAATAAGTTTGAAATTTTTTTCCAAAAAGGCTTGTTTTTCTCTCCGGTTTTCTGAGTTTTGACCATGCGCTAAGCCAGAGACTAGATGCACTAAAAAAAATTCTCAACGCGCTAGAGAAAAGACTCCATGCACTATGCTGCCCCCTGATACGTGCTAACTGGTTTATTTTTCTTTTACCTTGGTTCAAAAAGGTCATGCACCAATATGGGCCACCAATGTGCTAACTGTTAAACCCTACGCACTAAAGTTTGGCTTCCACACACTAAGCTGATGCTTCAATGCGCTAAACTATTTTCAAGATGCGCTACTTGAAACTGCTAGAATTGGATTTCTATGAAGTGCTAATGATAAGACTTAATGCGCTAAGGTGAAGGTCTAATGCGCTAAAAGATGGTCCCCATGTGCTAAACTACCCTGATATATTTTGACTTGGTTGTTTTTTTGTGTTTTTTGGAATTTTTAAGACTTGTGATTTTGATGGATAATTTTGTTTTTGGATACTCAAGCTTAATAAGTTGAATAGATAAAATCTTGATTACTTGGTTTGGTATTCCCCTAATCTTGTTGGATGAAAGTCTTTCCTAAAGATAGTTGAAATGTTGATAACCATCTCAAAAGATGTTTTGTTGGATATGGAAATCTTCTCCACTTTATGATTTTCCTTGTTTGAATTGACTTTTGAGTTTGATTGTTGGATACTTTGCAAGATATTTTAACATTTGTGACAAAAATACATAGCACACATGAAGATAATGGTCATCCTAATACTAAACATTGAGTGTATATTCTTTTGAGGATGTGTTCAAATCCCCGATGTTATCACTGGTTTGATTTACAACAAAAGACACATCAGATAGACTCTTTATTCAAAGCTCATTGACATTATCATAGCCCACTAGTCTCGATACTCCGTCAACTCAAACAGCCTTGTCACCCCCTAGAGGGGGCCCATTTTTTTGCCTTTTGCCAGAAATTAACTCAAAGTGAATTGCTTCACAATTGAGTAGTTATCTTGGGAGATATATGGTGAGTGATCTTGGGGGTGGATTCTTCCCCACCCTTGCACTATGATATTGCCAATGTTTGGCAACTGACTTGGTTCAAAGTTTCTAATTCTATGGTTCGTAATCAGGCTTCCTATTCGGCCGTCAGTGATAAACTCCCTCAGGAGGCTTCCCAACTTTTAGAACAAAGGCTTTACATATTGCAAGGATACTGGGGGAAGGCTAATCGCTGCGTGGAACCGTTAAAAAGGACTTTCATCACTTTCCACTTTTGATTATAGTGGGTTGGAACACTTGGCATCAAAGTCATTTCCCACTTAGGTCGTTTCCTTCACACCAGCCAAAGAATGGCTTTAAGAGTTTTTCAACCCCTCAAGAAGGCAGGCCTGCTAAAGGATTTATTGCTCGAAGTAAAGAAAGCTTTAAGAGTGGTCTGGATTTTTGATCACCCAGTTAAGGGGAGAGCATATTCCTTCCACTTTCGAGACAAGGCAAACAAGGTTCTTTTTAGCTTTCAAGACAATGATTTGCTAACTTCTATTTGGAGATGTTGCTCCAACAAGCATGATGTTCTTTTTAACCTTTCATAGAAAAGTGTGTATTTCCAAAAACTTTTGAAAAATAAACATGGTCAACAAAATTAAAGTTGATAGGGGAAAGTTTTCCCTCTTTTCTTTGCATAAAATGAAGATGAGGTTCTTTTTCCTTTTGCAATGAATTGAGATTGATCTTTTTAGGCACCAAAGGAAGGTGAAGTTTGTTTTAACCTTGCTAAAAGTAAATTTGCTTGTTCTTTTTAGAGCTTCCAAAATGAAGGGTTTTTCCTAACTTGTAGGAATGAAAGGTTTGCTTTGTTGTTGTTTTTACCATGCAATAAAGAAAGATGATTTTTCTTTTAAAACACCAAAAAGGAAGGCATGAAGTTCATTTTATGCATCCAAATGAAATGATGAGGTTTATTTTCACTTGTGTAAAAAGGAGAGTGGGTTCTTTTTAACCAACTTTTGTTGAAAGAAAGTAAAAAAAGAGACTTAAACCCTCTAAACTAACTCCTTCCTCTGCATAAAAAAAATATTAGAACCTGCACACAGTCCATGATCAAATGTTAGTGTGGGCTTACACAAGCCTAAATTCTGATCTTGGTTACAAATTTTACAATCCTGATCTTGAAATGCCCTGAAATTTGACTAAGTCTGAAATTTGGAAGAACTTCCAAAAACTAAATTTTGCATTATAACTCCTAGAGGTCCGAAATCCCTCTCAAACATCCTGACAATATATATGGAATATAACTTAAAGTATAAAAATATTCCATATATTTGTCCTCCCCCAAGCCTAATTTTTGACTCTGTTACAAATTTTTGCCTCAGTTAGATCTATGTGCTAAAGTATTGCACAGATGCGCTAAGAAATGATGTCTATGCGCTAAGAAAAAGCACCTAATTTATCTCTAATCATAATTTAACCCTCACCCTAATGTAATTGAATAATAACCCTAATTCTAACTCAAATTGAAATATAATTCTAACCCTAACTATAATTAAACCCATATCATAATCAAACACCAACCTTCTCAATACCCCTAATCTATACCTAATTGAACCCTACCAATAACCTAATCTTACCATAACTAAAACCTAACCATAACGTAGCCCTAAGCTAAAAATAACACTCGAATTAAGCCCTAACTACAACTTAAACCCTAATCTAACCATAATTTAAACACTAGCCCTAACCCTAATCATAAACCTAACCTGAACCATGATGAAAATCTTAACCCTAACCATAACATTAACCTTAACCCTAACGCTAACCATAACCCTAATACTCACCATTAAATATAGTTTTATATTATCATTAAATAAAGTTTAATATATCTTAGATTTTAGTATTTTCTTTGATCTTGCAACACATATATTCTAAAAAATAGTCTAAATAGATATATTAAATTTCATATATGTTTGTGTAATAATATAATAATATAATTTATTTTAATAAAAACATACTAAATAATATTATATAGTTCTATTTTGATTTTTTTTAATGTTTCCCATGTTGTGCTGCAACTGCTACTAGCTTACATATTGTATGCGGGAAAAGCGGGTCGATAGAACTCAATATGTGAAAAATAGAGCTATATGGAGCCTTGCTCTCACACACACAGGACTTCTTGGTGCAAGCTATGGAGTCATGAAGTATAACTCAGCTTCCCAAGGTTGGTCCCAAGGTTCTCTATCTTACACGGTCCCTCAAACCAATGTTTTTGCTCTCAGATCACTGAGAAAAATGGTTTAGGGATGGCAAATGCAAGAACGAGGGATGATTTTGTTGGTTTTAATATGAGATGCATCCTAAGCTATGCATAATTCTAGAAATACCATAAACTAGCTATAAGATGAAAAGATTAGTAAACAATACTATCCTAACATACTATATTAGTCTATGATTGAGCTAAATGATAAATAAAATATTCTAAACATGCATATTTAGACTAATTCCTATTGAAAAGAGAGGCTAAATGATGAGCATAAAAATGATATATGAAAGCTTGAATGTATTTGAGCATAAGTGTGATACTACAAACTTGGATTATGATTCTCAAAATGGAGGAATGAGAGCTCTATTTATAGCAAAAACAGGGCAATGGATGGTCAGGATTGAAAGAGTTGATCAAGGGTTGAGTTTGAAAGTTGGGGATCCATGTTTGTAATTTGCACCAATGAAATGGTGACAAGTGTCAACATAGGGTTGGGTTGAGAGAAGGGGTTGGAGGCATTAAATGCCTGAGAAGACCTTATGGTTATCTAGAGATAAGGGTTAAGCTTAAGTTAGGCTTACCCATTGGATTAAGAGTTAATCCAAGGATAAACCCTTGTGCAAATGATTAAGAGATAATCATGGTCAAAGCATTAAAGGCTTGATGAGACCCTTGGGTTGGATGAAGGTTAAGTTAGGCAAAAAGTCTCTAACCATGTAAGAGGGTTGAATTAACCATTAATGGTTTGGGAGACTTTGGGGATATTAAGTGGTTGAAGACTTGAAGCCTTTAATGGTTATCAAGGACTTTAAGGTTTTGAGAAGTGACTTCCCTTTGCTTAGGGATGTGACAAAGTTTAGAAGATGGGTTAGGCTAATTAGAAGCGATTAGAAGAGTCTAGAAGGGATTAGAAATAGGTTTAGGAAGCAAGTGGGAAATGTAGGAGAATGCAAGTGGATGGAGGGATAATAGAATAAAGTTAATTTAATTCAATTTGTTTGCAATTTGGGGAAATTAAATAAATTAGCTTTATTCAATTTAGGATAACTATTTAATTAAATTTGAATTTAATTAAAAGTGGATAGGGAGGATTTAATTGAATAAAATGATTTATTCATTAAATGGTAAAAAGAAGTCTAGTGAATTTAATTTAATTAAATTGAGTAATTTACTTAATTAAATAGAGGAATGCGGGTAATTTAATTAAATTGGATTTAATTAAATAGAGAAATGAACATAAAATATTCATTTAAGAATATGGTCATTTTTATTCGTCTACACATAACCAGCTTTACCCGGATTCCCCTTAGAAGCCCCATCAAAGTTGGCCTCTATCCATCCCTAAGGTGGAAAACACCAAGCCAAACCTTCCCTGCCCTTCTCCTTGCTAGAATTAGTAGTAGAGAGGTTCCACTTGTCATTGAAGTCATCTTTAGTAGCTGGGTCATAATCAATGCCATTGATGCATTCAAAGATACTCCTATAAATTTTATTCACCACCACTTCAAGGTTGGCACTTTTATCCCTGAAAATCCTATTGTTGTGTTCTTTCCAGATATTCTATATGACATTAGGGAAGGTTAGTTTCCAAATCTCCACTATCTTTGGGTTGGAATTAGGGTAGTACCATTGCTGTCAAGATTCCCCTAGAGAATTTGGGAAAACCCAACTCAAGTTCCACCTATTAAAAATGATTTTCCATATTTCCTAGTTGAAAGTGCACTGATGGAGAATGTGGTAGGTAGACTCTTCTTCCCTACAACAAAGAGAACACCTGTTAGGAAAAAAAAATCCTCGCTTTCGGCGGTTGTCTAGAGTTAGTACGTTGTTTTGGATAAAGATCCAAAAAAAGATATTAACTTTAGGAATTAACTTCTTATTCCACACTTTAGCCCAAATAGGAATTTCTTCCAGAACTTTATTTTGAATAGCCACAACCAAAGAGATAGAATACTTCCCATCTAGGGTTTCTCTCCATGTTAGATTGTCCTCTTTGTTATCCCTCAGAATTTTAGAAGAAAGCACAATTTCAAGAAATTTTAACCCCAAACTATGCTAGCTAAAATCAATCCATTTCCCATTTCTCTAGTAATCTCTGACCATACCCCCATGCCTATTTTTGAACCAATATTTCCAATCATAAAGGGTTGGGATTTCCTCCAGAGGTTTATCCATAATCCATCTGTCTTCCCAAAATCTTATACTTCTACCACTCCCCAATTTCCACATTCTTCCAGCTGCAGCCCAACTCTTTGCCAATTGAACTACATTCCAAATTGGAGAACCTTCAACAACAAAAGATTTCTCCAAAAATTCTTCCTCAAAAGGTTGCATATGATGATACTTATTTCTCCAGATTAGATTCCACTCTCTTTCCTCCCCTTTCATTCTCCAAATTTGTTTTGCTAATAAGGCATTATTCATAGTACTTATATTCCTTAAACCCAATCCCCTAGAGGCCTTAGGAGAACAGATTTTAGTCCAAGATATAAGAGGAATTCTATTCTTGTCTTCCACTCCTGACCAAAGAAACTTTTTTTGGATTCTTTCTATTGCTTCCGCAAACTTTCTAGGTATTTTAAATGGACTGAGAGCATAAATAGGCAGGTTTTGGAGAGTAGCTTTGAGCAACATAACCTTGCCAGCTTGACTAAGGATAACCCCTTTCCAACCTACCAATTTGGAGTTGAATCTGTCCACCAACTTAATCTAGAAATTATCCGCAGGCTTAATACAAATGGGGAGCCCCAAATAAGCAGAAGGAAACTCAGCTATTTTGCAACCACGAATTCTTTCTATCCTTAATTGTCCTTGGACAGGAGTACTGATGAAGAAAAAAGAACTCTTATCCCAATTAATTTTCTGACCAGAAGCAGATTCATAGATATTCATTACATTCTTCATTTTTTAGCTTCCCTAATAGAAACTTCCCCCATAGTAATAGAGTCATCAATGAACTATTCATGAGTGCAAGTTAAATTGGAAGAGGAAGGTTTTAGACCTTTGAGATTACCATCTTCCACATTTTAAAAAATAAATCTACCCAAACTTTCAGGTAAAATAGTGAACAGGATTGGGGAGATAGGGTTCCCCTATCTTAGATCTCTAGAGCTTTTGAAGAAACTTGAAGGAGAGCCATTGACAATAATTGTAGAAGAGGGAGTTTCCATCAGTTGAGAGAAAAGTTGTATAACTTTATCTCCAAATCCAAAGGCTTTCATAATCCTTAAAAGAAACTGCCAATTCACTCTATCATAAGCTTTAGCCATATCTAACTTAAGAAAAAAACCCTGATTTTTAGCTACCATGAGGGAATGAATATTTTCATGAAATGAAATAATGGAATCCAAGATCTGTCTTCCGGGGACAAAACCATTTTGCTAGGTAGAGATAATTTTGGGAAGAATATCCAGTAGTCTTGAAGTAAGAACCTTAGAAAAAATCTTGTAAACAGAGTTACAAAGACTGATAGATCTAAACTTATTAAGAGAATTAGCCCCAGAGATCTTTGGAATTAGGACAATGAAGGTCGCATTCAATTCTTTTAGAAGCCTCTTTGAATCAAAGAATTCTTTAACTCCTTTATAGATATCATCCTCCACAATATGCCAAAAGGATTGGAAAAAGAACATTGGAAAACCATCCGGTCCAGGGGACTTATCTCCCTGAAAAGAGAACACTGCCTTTTTGATTTCTTGATTAGAAGGTATACAGGACAAAAGATTGTTGTCTTCCTCAGTCAATGTAGAAGGAATAGCTTGAAGTAGGAGGTTTTGATTATTGATGTCAAGGTTATCCACTTCGCCCAAAAGGTTGCTAAAATAGTCCAGAGCTTCATTTCTTATATCATTACCATCCATTAAAATCCTCCTATTACAGGATAACCTAGATATCCTATTGACCGCCCTATGCTTAAGAGCAGTTAAGAGAAAAAACTAGGTATTTTTATCACCTTCCTTCAAATACAAGGCTCTTGACCTTTGTCTCCAGAATGTCTCTTCATTAGAAATTATAGAGTGGTATTTAGACAACAAGCCATTTTCCACAGACCTCAACTCTTCTGAAAACCCATCCTCTTGGATTTTATCTTGAACTTCTTTGATTTCAGTTTTGATTTAAATTTTACTTTTGAAGATATCCCCAAAAATGTCTTTATTCCAAATTTTGATTTTAGCCTTTATAGTATTGAGCTTTTTGGCTATTCTGAAAAGGGTTGTTCCTTCAACCTCAGAACTCCACCAATCTGCAACACAAGCTTCCAGAGATGGATGGGATAACCATCCTTTTTCAAATCTAAAAGGGAAATTTCTCTTGGCAGAAAAAGAATTGGCAGTAAAAGAAATAGGGTAATGATCAGAACCAGTTTTGATAACAGATGCCAAAGAGCAACTATACTTAGATAGCCACTTAGGATAAATTAAGGTTCTATCTAACTTTACTTGGATAAGATTAGCTCCAGTTCTTCTATTGGTCCAAGTATAGTTAATCCCTTGGAGATCCACATCCATAATAGCTTGATCATTTCCATTGTTCTTGGCAAGCAATTGCGGGGTTTTCATGGGCCCATGTGGTGGATTTGTGGGTGTGGAGGCCACTCCTGAGTTGGATCTAAGTGTTTGGCCTCTTTCAGCGATATGTGCATTTGGCCTTAGGCAGGATGGTGTTTTTTCCTTGCCTATCTTTTCTCTCTCGTGTGATGTTGGTGGAGGGGGTTTTGTCTTGGAGATCCACTGCAGGGTGTGGCCTCTCATGGCGTTGGGTGTTGTCGCTCCTAAGGTCAGGTTTGGGGTCTCTAAGCACGGTGTTGCTAACATTGATGTTGTTTTGGTGGATCTTCCCTCCTTGGGTGCAGCAATGGTTCCTCTTGTTTGGGACCCAGGTGGTTTTCCAAGGTTCTACTTTGTGGGTTTTCGGTTACCCTTGTCTTTTGGGGTTGCCTTGTGCCCTTGGCACCAGATCTGGTAGTGCTAAGGTCTTCTTTTTGGAAGATCCAATGTCTTGGGTTTTTTTTTGATCTAGGTTGTCCTCCAATTGAGGTGGAGGGACTTTTTCTATGTTAGACTATGATTGAAATGTTTGGGATTCTGGGCTATTCTTCTCCTTACCTATCTGAGGTGGCCCTTTCTATTATTGAGGTGGAGATTCGATGGGTGGGAGCGGTCGGGTTTTAGCTTGCTGCTAGAGGATTCTCAGGGTTGACGTTCCACCTTCTATCTTGTCCTATCTAGGTGTACCTCTCCCCTATTGAGGTGGGGAGATGGTGTGAGGAGGCCCTTCACATGATGCTACTACTCATGTTGCTGGTTGAAGTTGCCTTTCATTTCTCTCATGTGTTTCGTCATGGAAAAGTCTGGGTCCTCTGTGTCCCTACTACCCAGATTTTTTTGTGGGTTGTGGGACCCTTTCAAAAATGTCCTGGTTCTGGTTGGAATCAATTGGCTGGTTTTTCTGTTTCAGGTTGTGGGAGCCTGGTAAAACCCACAGGTGAGCTAGTTGCTACTAGTGCTTTCAAATTTTTTTTCTTTTCGATGTGTGTTGGTCATGGGAGCCTTGTTTTTCCCATATGCAAGATGGATGCTAGCAATTTTAAAGGGCCCAATTTGGCCAATTGTGGTTTTGGTTAAGGGTTAGTTGTGTTGTTGGCAGGCTAAATACTATGTTACAAGTTAAGGGAGCCTGGGAAAACCCTTTTTTGTTGGTTTTGAGAGTCAGTTTAAATCCCATGATGAAGGTTAGGGAAGCCTTTCAAAACCCCATTAGTCCAGATTGTGAGTATATGTTGATCTATTGTAATTTGATGTTGTTGAAGGTGATGGGTGCTTGGATACACCCATGAAAACATCTGTAGGTTAAGGGAGCCTTGTAAAACCCTTGTTTATGCATTAGGGACAATTTTATGTCCAGTTTGTGGCTTGGTTGCTAGTTTGTTGTTGTTATTTTCTTTTAGCAACATTGTACTATGGGTTCCAGATCCTACTAAAATCTAAGAGTTTCAGGTCCCTTCAAAATGTATGAGGTTTCAGGTTCCCTCAAAGTCTATTGTATGGGGTTTCTAGTCCCCTCAAAACTTGTTTACCTTTAATAAAAAACAATAAGAACTCAATTTCTAAAATATCTTAAAATAATTCAAAAGAATATAAACCAAATATAATTCTTTTTGAAAATCTATCTTAAAAGGATAATTTATCTGTAGGTCATTTCAAACTCCATTTTCTTAACCCTATAACCCATACACCTATTCCTTGGAGCCCTAAATTACACAATTTACTAGAATGGGGCTTCTAATGCATATGGATAGGTTAAAATATATTAAAAGAACCCTAGTAATATGGGTCGTGACTATTCTAGCTCCAAAATAGACCTTTCGTACAACGTGTTAGTGACAGGTTAGTCAATCGCAGCCGTTAATTGGAAAATCGATGATGTAAAACTCATGACTAACATGTGTGTTAGTCAATCCGTACTGTCTTTTTGGAACCAAAATAGGCATGTCTAGTAATATGT
Organism: Cryptomeria japonica; assembly: GCF_030272615.1. NCBI lineage: Eukaryota > Viridiplantae > Streptophyta > Pinopsida > Cupressales > Cupressaceae > Cryptomeria > Cryptomeria japonica. The sequence continues at coordinate 6,707,426 of NC_081411.1, read as the reverse complement.
GGTTGTAAACCCTAAAAGTGGAACGCCTCACTTTTTATTTGGTTCTTAATACTATGTAAGAAGAGGATGGCAACGGTGCTGCTATCCTTAAGCAACACGTGCAAGTGGTGTGGAGGTAGCCCATTTCTCCATGTCTTCCCACACAAATGTTGAAACCTCCATCAACAAGGATCGAAGTGGCCATTATCAATTTACATGAAACTTCAAGTTTCACTATTATATACTCGTTGCATGTTTAAAAGTTTTTTGTTTCATTGTAAATATACATGAAATTTAAGGTGGACAAGTGGTAAGTTTCTTTATTATATGCCTAAAAGAAACCCAAAAGTGGTATACGAAAAACAATTTATTTGTACTTGCTGCCCACAAAAACTGCATAAGGGCTTCAATGCCCACAAAAGGCAGGCAGTTATGCTAAATTCAAGTTGTTGATGCTTGTGGTTTGTATTGAAAATTCAATGTTCTAAAGCTTAACTACCTTCTCATTTTCTTGTTGCTCACAAACACCACATAAGGGCTTCAATGCCCACAAAAGGCAGGCGGTTATGCTAAATTCAAGTTGTTGATGCTTGTAGTTTGTACTGAAAATTCAATGTTTTAAAGCTTAACTGCCTTCGCATTTTCTCCTTAAATGATATATGAAAGACACGCAGGAGATTGAATATTTGCATCATTCTACAACTTGATAGGGTAAGTCATCAATTACTCAAATGAAGCAACAAACAGAAACTTAGGTTAATAAAGAATATATTTTGCAAAGAAACATTGCATTACTGGGAAGGCATTGAATCTGCATTACAACACTCTGTTTCATTAAAGACCTCACTCAAACAATTCCTAATTCCTATGCAGGAGCTGAAGCTATATTTCAGCACTTGTTTTATTTCTCACTCATACAATTTCTTGTTTGATGAGATACAACAACCCTAATCCTCTGTCCACATCTTTCATTCAACACACCCAATAACATCTTTATTGAAAAACACTCGCATATACCTACAAATAGTAAATAAAATAGAGAAACAATAGAAGGAAAATTTAGTAGTGACATTTTATCTCATCCAAATCCTGACAATGGCGCATTTAATTCCTCCACCAACTTGAATACAAAAGTTTTATCCGATCTCTTGTTTCCACACGCGGTTGTTCAGTCAGAGGCGTGTTATTTCGTAGATTGGTACATACCAGATAGGGCATAGGCATGTCCTGTTGGAGCACTCTTAGGCGTCTTTCCTACAATGGATTGATTTTCATTTGGGATACGGTATATGCACCTCTTGGTGGACTCCCAAAGGGCTTTTTCACAATGGATCCATATCGCATACCAGATACGGCATATGAAGGACCTTCGTGTGAACTCGCAGACTGCTTGTTCGTACTGGCTCGAGACCCCATTTTGGTGTGGTGTACTGCAATTGCTTGTCAACAACCCTGGACCTGCCAATAGTGGGGCATAGGAACACAGTGCAGTAGAGATCAAGGAGCCAGTTATTTATGGTGAGAGACGATAAGGTTTTGTCTCTTAGTAACCCATGCCAATTCTTACACGCTTCATTATTATATATCACCGACATTCCTAAAATTGCTTTCTCAAATTGTTTAATCAAATTAGACAATTACCATCTCATCATACATGATGAGTTATAACTAGGAGCTCACATGCTTTTTGGTGTAACAAAATCTCAAAAAATTGTAATTTTTTTGCAATATTAAATCAAAGCAAAAAACTTAGAATGAATAAGATATCTGATAATATGATCAGCTGTGCAAAATAGAAATCATATTAACAAATAAGACACTAGTTACAAAGCTGATTAAAACAATAAATTGTTGTCATCAATAAATTGTTAAATTTTTCTCTATTCATAATTCATTTTTCATTTGTACTATTTTTTTAATTGAAATAATGCAAGAATAATTAAATAAAGTTAGACAACCAATAAGTGGCAAGGAAAATAAAAATATACACATTCCAACAAATATATGCATTATTTTAAAAAATTAAAAAACATATAAACATGTATTATAGAATGAAATTTCTTTGTGAAATATAGTATCCAATCTAGTCATAAATCAATTCTTCCTTCACTGAATGCATTGCTTTTCTTGTCATTTTTTTTTATCCTCGATGCAAAAAAAATCCAATATTATTGAAAAGATTAGATTTTTGAAAAAGATCATATTTATTATTATCATATAATGATTGTTATAGTCAATGATCAAATATAATTATAATGATAACAATAATAATTCATGATTGTTCATAGACATTGGTGGTTCGTGGTGGAATTTTTGTCAGATCTTTCAATTTTCTGGTGGATGTTGTTCTTCCTAGTGATGCAAAATGATAGTTTATACTTGTATGCCTCTTATGATAGCTTCCTTTATATCTAATGAAAATTTTATGTAATTTGGGAGGGTTTTGGTGAAATGTGCCCAGGGGGATTTTATAATGGGTAAGTAGGCTTGTGTATTGCACCTTCCTTTATATCTAATGAAAATTTTATGTAATTTGGGAGGGTTTTGGTGAAATGTGCCCAGGGAGATTTTATAATGGGTAGATAGGCTTGTGTATTTTGAGCAATACTGAAGGGTTTTCTTACTGGTTCTTTCCCTTCAATGTTCATTGAACCAGACACCTTGTAAAAAATAGAAAATATTAATATAATTTAGTGGTAAATCCACTTTTATAAAAAAAAGTTAAAAAAATTCATGATTGTTATTATTTATTAATTTATTTTTTGTTTGTTTCAATTATAATGATAAAAGAGAGGGTGGAAAAATTCTCCTATTTCTATTAGGAAGTTGAATTTGAGGTAGATCTTGAAGGAGAAATTGCGAGTGCACTTGAAGAACTCGAAAAAGTAAGGAAAGAAAATAGAAAGATCAAGACTGCCACTGCTGAGGAGCAAAGAAAATTAAATAGATGTCTTGAAGAGTTAGAATAAAGTATTACAAATCTGAAAATTCAACTTGAAGAAGCCATGAAGATGATTGAAGTAACAAAATTAGATTTCTATCCAAAGGAGGAGTGTCAAAAGTTGGAGCAAGAAGTTGTGAACCTCATAAATGAACTTGAAAAATGCAAGGATGATCTCAAGAAAAGAATGAAATATGAGGGAAACTCAAACGTATTGGATGAAATGTTGAGCAAACAAAAGCATTCAAAGGATACTACTGGCATTGGATATGAGGATGGTCAATGTTCTACCAGCAAGGACTCATCCAAAAAGGAAGTACACTTTGCTTCACCAAGTGAAAAGGGTAATGGACAAACCTTCATAGTCAAGAATGCTCCAAGAAAAAAGATAGATTTGACTACTACTAGTATTGAAAGTTTGAAGACATAGGTTGTTTCTATAAGGAAGGATGACAGTGATTCAAAAGGAAAAGGTAACCAGAATGAAGATGGCTTCATTAGAGAAAAGAACCCGAGAAGAAGATATAGAAAATCAAAATTTGTTGTTACTTACAATACTGTGAACAAGAATAAATCAACACATATAACTGCTACAAATGAACATCTTAGGATCAACAACAAAGATAGAAGACATAGTGAAAATGTGTCCACAAGGTTTCCACCTCCTTGGAAAAATAAATTTGTAAGTTAAAAGCTCTCTTTCTTTGGTTATTATTTTTCATGCAAAGGATATGGATATAGAGAAAGTGAATGTAGAAATTGATCTAGAATAGGTTAAGTTGTTGTCTCTAGAAATAAAGAAATAATTTTCCAAGGGTGTGGTACATATGGACACAGTATGTCAAGTTGTAGACACATGCACAAATCTTCTCCCATCTATGATAGGGAGAGTCCATTTTCTATCTCAAGAAATATGAATGTGATTTGTTATAGCTGCAATAAAGTTGGCCATAGGAGTAATATGTGTAGAAGAAAAACATATCAGTCTAATGAAAGCTCCTACACCTCTTTCTACAATAAAAATGTAATAAATAACAATTTAATGGTTGGGTATGTGTAGGATCATGGTGGGCCAAATAGGCCCTTAAGTGACAATGAAAATCAACAAAAGAAAGTTAGGCAACTTGACAATTTTTTTTGAATAAGTTACGAATATTATTTCAAAAATATGTAAGAATAAAATCTATAGCAATTTGAATGTAGTTTTTAAGCTACTAGTTATTTTATAAAAATAAAAAATCTATTTGACAAAAAAAATGAAATTTCAGTACAATAGTATTAAGGAAAAAGATAAAAAGTAGGTGCTTGTCTAACCACCCTAACCATAATCAAATCATAATATGTTTTTATAAGATTTTAGATATAAGTAATAGAATCATATCTAGATGTGACACATATTTTTTGTATTCTTTTTAAATAAATAATTAATTATGATTTTTTCACTATAGCTTTTTTAAAATACAAAAACTCGTATGTCTAACCACCACAACTTGGTAATAAATTTATGAAATTCAATCCTTTTTCTTAATCCTATCCTATATGAAGCATAGAATGTGAAATATGTTTCATATTCAAAAAATGTGATACCATTTTAAAGTTATAGATATTTTTTAATCATCCTATCAATCAGGACTTAGTCAAAATATCACCACTTTTTGGCCCCTCATGATCTTGTACTTACCCGGTTATCATGTAAGACAAGTTTTTAATTGGAACAAATCAGAAATGTTCCTAGAATATCAAGAAATCATTTTGTTCCGTGAGTTGGTCACATAAATATGGTTTGGAAAAGGAGAACAAGCCAAGTCATTAGAAATCCCTCTACTCCTTTGTTTAGTAAGAACATAGTTTTCTACACCTGCAACAATTTTGGCCATACAACAAAATACTATACATAAAGGGTGGTCAAGCACAGGAAGATGATAAATGCTACTCCAAATGTTACAAAGGAAGATGATAAATGTTACTCCAAATGTTGCAAATGAGAGATAGAGGGAGACCAAGCAAATCAAGAGGAGAAAGTTCAACCAAGGAGATGAGAAAGACAAAAATGTATTCATGAGCAGGAACTATGCATTCCATAGACATGTGATATCTCCTCAAGATCAGGGAGATGGAGGAACTTAGGGGGAGCTACATATTCATCACATCATCTGCCTCCAAATTTTGTAAAGGACAGGTGTGAGGATAGGATTCTACAAATGAGAGGAAATAGTGACAAGCATATCAATTTTCCTTCTGGCATTATTGACATATAGTTATAGTTTATTATAAAATTGGCTTTGGTTATAGTTGCATATCTGCACATATAAGGTTCTGTACAACTACAAGTGCTAGAAATAATTTTTTGGTAGTCCACATGGCAAAATGGTGTGTTGAATGGTTGTAGAACAAGAAAGGATATCTATGTTGACATGCAAACATGAATCATTGTCAAAAGGAAAAGAAGAGAATTCGACAAACTACAAATAGTTGGTGTGTAGCTGTAGGGCATGAAGAGAAAAATAATAGAGCTAAGAGTATGTGAATAACATGATGATTTATGCAAAGGAGAAAATGTAAAAGGAATTGAGGACTAATCAGCAATATGAAGGTAATTTTAAATGGTTTCTAATGAGGAAGTTTAAGTGGTATATGTAGGCACTAGTAATGATTTTGAGTTTTGTTGTTTAGGGGGAGCTACAATACATACATATCACTCTCTTGCAACCATGCAAATTTGTAAGATCGTGTAGCATGGAAGTTGTAGTTCTTAAGGGGAGATAAGCAATTTTTATAAGCAGTATTGGCACTGGTTTTTATATTGTAATAATAGCTCATCATGTATATAAGCAATAGAGGTGTACAAAATCATAGAGGTGCATTGGCTCAAGGGGAGCTCATAGTTTCATACGGGACATCCTTGAGATCACGTGTGTGCTTCTAGGGTGATTGAGAATTAAGGTTATGGTTCTCAAGGGGAGACTATTGTTGAACAGGGTCAAAAAAATCATAGTAAGTGTTGTTGTTGTGTATGAGGGAGAAGATAAGATGTTGTTGTACACACTATGTTATTTATCATAGGTATTGTAGACGTATAAATCTAACCACTTTCATAAATGAATATTTAATATTTATTTTAACCGCATTCCTCCTATTAATTAAATTCTATTTAATTAATTTCTTCTTATTTATCTATTTGATTAAATGAATTACTCAATTTATTTAATTAAATTCACCTAAACCTTTTCTAGCCTTTAATTAAATAAATCATTTTATTTAATTAAATCCCCTTTCTCTCTTTTTAATTAAATTTACATTTAATTAAATTTATCCTTGCAAATAAATCAATCTAATTTATTTATTAAATCCCCCCACTTGTATTTATTCAATTTGCATCTATTTTGTTGAAATAAAGTAATTTTATTTTAATTAAAATCCTCCTCCATCCACTTGTATTTTCCTACATCTCCCACTTGTCTCCTAAACCCCTTCTAGATTCTTCTAATCATTTCCAATTTAGCCTAATTCATCTCCTAATTATTGTCACATTCCTAAGCAAGGAGAAGTCACTTCTTAAAGCCTCCAAAGTCTTTGAAATGTATTAAAGACTTTATGTCTTCAAAAAGTTAACCCTCAAAGTCTTCCTAACCATTAATGGCTAACTTAACCTTCTTGCATGGTTAGAGACTTTCTCTCTAACTTATCCATCATCTAACCCAAGGGTCTCATCAAGCATTCATGGCTTTAACCTTGGTTATCCCTTTAAACCTTGCACAAGAGTTTACCACTTGGGTAAAATCTTTATCCATTGGATAACCCTAACCTAACCCTAACCCCTACCTCCTAAGGTAACCTTCATGTCTTCTCAATCATTTAATACTTCTGACATATCCTCTCAAGCAACCTCTTGTTGACAATTATCACCATTTCATTGGTAAGAATTGTAAAAATGGATTGATTAACTTTCAATCTTGACCCTTGTTAAGATTATCCAATCTTGACCATCCATTGCCCTATTTTTCCAATAAATAGAGCTCTCATTTCTCATTTTCATAATCTCTGAGTTTTAATGCATCTACATTATAGCCTAAATTACTAAACATTTAGTCTCTCTTTGTTAAATCATCATAATACCATTTAGAAGCATTTAAATATATCATAGAATATTCATGCTAGGATAGTATATCATTTACTAGGATAATTTGCTAATCTTTTATCATATCCTCATCTTTATGCTAGCTTAATCACCATAGTTTCAATATCATACATCTTAGAATGCATTCATGCATATAAATCAAACATCACTCGTTCTTGGATTTGTCATTCCTAAGTTATTTTGCTCAGTGATTCAAGATCAAAACAAACTTTAGGGATCCTATGAGATAGAGAACAATGAGACACCCCTTGGGAAGTTGAATTGATTGAATGAATTCATATACTTGCACCAAGAGTCTCATTGGTGTGGTAGTATTCTGGATTTAAGTTATTCATTTTTTTCACCACATTTCTTTGCATACATTTCTAGCACCCACTATGGGGCACATCCCCATAAATAACATCATTTTTTGTGCAAGACCATGACTACAAGCATGCTAGAATACCCTTTTAGCACGTCTAGAGTATACTTTAGTGCATTTGTGGAAAACAATAGTGCCTTCATCACATTGTTTAGCACATTGGAGCTTCCTTGTAGTGCTTTTGAGCTTACTTTTAGCGCATAACACTTTCTGTTTCTTTCTTGCACATCAAGGTATGAGCATAGCGCATTGGGAAATTAGCGTAGTGCATAGGAGTCATACTTTAGCATTTGTGTATCTTTTTGTACCGCATCTGTGTAGAAGTTTAGCATGTGACTCTAGCAGAAAGAGTATAAGCTCACCTAAGGTCTTAATTTTTTTCACTAAGTTTCTTTTAGTGCAGGTTACTGGAGGTAGATGTAGAAAGTTGATTGTTCTTTTTTTTCCTATCTTTTTCAAGTTAGTTTAAGAGAATTCATTTCCCATTGGTTAAAAAGAACCTCATCATTTCTTTAGTGCTTAAAACAAGACCTCACTTTTATTTTTGCAAAAGGTTAAAAAGAACTACAAACAAACATTTATTTTGCAAAGTTAAAAAGGATCTCACTTTCTTTTTGGTGCAAAGTTAAAAAGAACCTCATCATATTTTTAGTGCTTAAAACAAGACCTTTTTATTTTTGCAAAAGGTTAAAAAGAACTACAAACCAACCTTTATTTTTGTAAAGTTAAAAAGGATCTCACTTTCATTTTGGTACAAAATAAAAATAACTTCATTGACAATTGGTTGCACGATTTTCATTTTGTTGATCAATACACGATTTTACTTTGTTGACTAGGTTTATTTTCCAAAGTTTTGATACACACATTTTTGCTATGAAAGGCTAAAAAGAACACCATGCTTGTTGGAGAAACATCTCCAAATAGATCTTGGCAAATCATTGCCTTGAAGGTAAAAAGAATATTGCTTTCCTTGTCTCTAAAGTGGAAGGTATATGCTCTCCCCTTAATTGGGTGATCAAAAAACCAAACCACTCTTATGCTTTATTTTACTTCAAGAATTTAAATCTTTTCGAAGGCCTACCCTCCCAAGTTGCCTTGAGGGCATCATTAATTGCCGGTGAGAGGGGAATGACCTAAGTGGGAAACGACTTTATCGCCAAGTGTTCCAACCCACTATAATCAAATGTGGAGGCTGATCAAAGTCCCTTTCAATGGTTTTGCTCAGTGGTTAGTCTTTCCCCAGTATCTTTAAGATATATAAAGCTTTTGTTCTAAAGGTTCGAAAGCCTCTCGAAGGAGTTTATCACTAAAGACGGAACCAAAGCTTGATTAAAAACCTTAGCATTAGAAACTTTAAACTGAGTCAGTTGCCAAAAATTGGCAATATCATAGTGCAAGGGTGGGGAAGAATCTGCTCCCAAGATCACTCACCATATATCTCCCAAGATAGCTACTCAAGTGTGAAGGAATTCACTTTGGGTTAATTTTTGGAAAAAGGCAAACAAATGGGCAGCCTCAAGGGGGTGACAAGGTTGTTTGAGCTGATGGAGTATGGAGATTAGTGGGCTATGATATTGTTGATGACCTTTGAATAAAGAGTATGCTTGATCTGTCTTTTTGTAATTCAAACTAGTGAAAACATCAAGGATTTGAAAACATCCTCAAAAAAACATACACTACTTGTTTAGCATAAACAAAATTGTTATCTCTTCTATGCATCATTTTTTCAAGTCATTTTTAGAAAATCATCCATCAAATCACAAGTGTTATTTTTCAACATCATAGTAAAAGCGTCAAACAAAAAAATCAGGACAGTTAGCGCATAAGAGCAACATACTAGCATGTCGCAAACATTCAATAGCACATTTGTACCAAAACTTAGTGCTTTCATCACTCAACCTAGAGCATAATCAGTATCATACTGGTAAAATTCTAGGTAGTGCTTATCAGCATCATTATAGTGCATTCAAACATCAGCCTAGAACATTCAAGGTATATTATAGTGCTTTAATATAAAAAATTAGCATGTAACCATGACATATTACCGCATCACCCATCTAGCCAATTCATTATCGAACAGTCTAAATTAGCACGTAGGGAAGATAACATAATGCATAGTGAACATTATATAGTGCTTTGAGAACTATCTTTAGCACATCAAGTCTCTGTCATAGTGCATGATCAATATTAGGAAAAAATAGTTTCAAATACCCTTTCGGGTCCTTTAGCAAATCCAGCAACAAAACTTCAAATCCAATCATCAGTGAGAAAATTTCCAAATCCAACATGGAACTCTTAGAATGAGTTTTTCAAAACATTAACTAGCTTGAGATCAAACTTCATCCAACAAAATTAAGGAGTATCAGAATAGTGATCAAAGTTTCACCATCTAGTGGATCCTATCAAAACAAATACCTAGTTTGGTCCTTAAGTTGTCAAATTAAGTTTCCATATCGGGAGACTTTATCCATATCATTTGACACACTTTGTCATGGAGGTGAATCAAACTAAACCACTACTTGATAAAGTAAAATCAAGTTTTCAAACGAAGTATCCAACATCAAACATCAACATCAATATCAACCTTTGATCATTTGTGTATGACCACTCCTCATATTTTGAGAAGAACAAGTCTTCATCAAAAGACTAAGTTGAAGAAGAGACAAACTAGTTCTAAGACAATTGTTAAAAGGAATAAATTTTTCTATATCAATCGTCAACTCTTTGCAGCACATAATGCATTCTTGCATCATATGCGATTGTATATCAAAGGAAAAACAAACGAATTTGACAAAGATCCTTTGAGAAGTAGGGCTTACATTTAGAAAGTAGCATTCAACCAACGCCTAAATCATGGAGGAAGGATTAACCTTGCTTTGTTCCCAAATTTCCTTATCACTTATGTTGGCAAACAAATTTATCGCTTTCTGAAAATTTATTGGTTTTCTCTTAACAGGAATATAACTCTTGTACACCCCTTTATGAAAGGAAACAAATTACCAACAGTTGGATGAATTAATTAAAATTCAACCTCTACATTAGAGGGCAGCTCCTCATATGATTCATGATGAATTTAATACACAAATGAAATGTTGACAATTTTTACGAAAAAGCATGGAAAGGCTTTGGCATTCATCCATCAATACAAAAGAATGCCTTCAAATTGAAACAAAGAAAATATTTTGATGATTAAATAGGAGCTTACAAACTCTGATTCACACACACATTCACTTTATAAATTCAAAGCATAGCAAATGCACAACAGTATTGATGTCTAATAGATACTCTCTCATGCCTCACAAGACAAGGGGGATTAGAACAACTCAATACACAATGAATATGATAACAATTAATGGTAACCTTGAACTCAAGAAAAACATAGAAATAACTGATCATAAAATGATATCATGCTCATAGCAGTTTTCTCAAGAAAGATTGATAATCTTTAAACACTCAGATTCAAAGACTGCACACCATAACATTTTATTAATAATTGGTCATTCTAGTTTGAAACAGTTCATAGAAAAGCAAAAATGGATATTGTCTACTGCTCAAAAAATCATAGGTTTTCGGACCCTAACAAAAACAAGCTTTCCAGCTTAAGTAGCCTCCCGGCTCATAGTTTTTTTACACAACAAATTTAAACTTTACTTTAACCAAAGGTTAAAGAAAATGTTTGTTATAACAAGAAAGAAAAAATAAAACAACAACCACTGTGAGGCTGACAGCTCATTCTTGGATTAATCATGATTCCACTGTGGCAAAAGAAGTTACTGATCTATCCTTATTTTCCACATAACCTTGCATTCCATGCCATTCCAAGTGTGTTGCCAAGAAGTTCAGGATGACCTAATAATAAGAAAGTCTGATGTGCTAAATTCTTTGCATCAATGCCTCCTTGTCCATGTTTACTTGTGCCACCCTTCCCTTGTGTGCCTCCAAAGTGGTTGGATCATACCATGAGCTTTGATTCGATCCTAGCCACATTTTAGAAGTCATTTGTGGTCAAGGATTTTGTCATCTAGATGAATTGTATTCTTCCCTGAAAGATTTTGGTCATATATGCAGTTGCTTCAATTGTCTTAGCATCATCTCTCATGAGTTGGATGTCAATGCACTTGAGATCCTTCTGCATTGTATCAATTAAGTCTATCAATCCTATAAGTAGTTTAGTGGACTCCTTGTGGCTCTGTTTACTGATTGAGTTATGCCACTCCACATTCTTCTTTGATACATACAATACATTATCATCCAGATTTTCTACTGGTTTTTCGGCTAAGAACTTCATCACTCCATATTTATGTATGTCATTCATCTGCACAAGAACTGCCACCCATTTGATCCTTTCTTTCTCTCAAGCTACAATCTATAGTTCCAATGCCTTGCTCACAGTCTTGGCATCCTTATAAACCTTCACCAGATTGAGGATGTAGTCTGATCCCTATTGCATTATAAGATCCAACCATTTATTGAACACCTTAATGACTATTTTGTTCCTTTGAACCTGGTCCAACATTTTCTAATTGGCTAGAGATTTGGGATCAAATGATACAGGTACTTGTGACAAAGGTTGGGGATTTGGATTATGAATGGCATTGATATACTCAGCCATCTGAGTGAAGACTTTCTTCAATTCCCTTTTATCTTTCTCATCTTTTCATGTTCTACAAATTATCCTTTTTGCGAATGACTCCAAATGCTTAACATCTACGACATGTGAAGCAACTCCTAGGTCTATCTTTTCAACTATAAAGTCCTCCTCAGTGGCTTTGTCTACATGTCTCTCTGGAATTGGTTTGGCTATCTCTATCATCCAGTGACCTATTACTTCATCTGCTTCTAGCATTGTCTGTGTCTTGAGTTTTTTTGGCTTTGATGCCTTTCCCAAACATTTGCTGACCATGTCTTCCATAGGGATTGTAATCAGCACTATACTTCATTTCTTTCCAATAGCAGCTTCCAACCATCATGGTGTGTTCATAGGCTCTTTAGGTGGAGGAGTTGTCTGTATATCTGGTGAATTGACAATAACTAGGTTATTCATGGGGTCTTGTTTTCTTTCCACTTCTTTACCCATGTCTATTTTCTGCATCACAAGTTCATCCAAATCATGTTGATCCATTGTTGCCTCTATATCTTCACTAGGGTCTAGGTCTACAATAGTCTGTTTCAAAATGCGCTCTCTACTCTTCTTCTTACTCCTGGATAGAGTTACTCAAGCGGCTGTGGAATCTAATGGTGACCTCTTTGATCTCCTAGGTTGGATTTTCTCAACAATAGGGCTTGAAACACCTACAACATTAACAATTTCATTAGTGGAAGAAATGGGAGATTGAGTCACAATGTGTGAATCAACTCTTAGTTCATGTGAGCACATATGAGATCCCCCCTTAAACTTTTGGTTTCTCAACCATCTCTCTATTCTTCTCACAACATTGAAGGTTCTGGCTTGAACATTGTCATACTCCTTTCTATTCCAATCAATCTCTTGAATTGGCTTTCCTTGAACCTTTGTGTCGAACTTAGGGTCTAAGATATCTTCCTCTATATCTTCTTGTACTCCAGATATATTGATTAGAAGATGCATGGTGATTATTTGTTGCAAAGTGAACCTTGACCACAACCTTCTTCTTACCTCATATTCATCATTGCAATTCTCTCAGTAATCCTCCAACTGAGGTTCATGACAAAAATGATTCTCGGTATTTATATTCTTAATGGCATAACCTCTACTATCAAACTTACGTCTTGCCACATATGGCTGCAAGTTCATTCTCTTGAATTCCAATTCCAAGTTTAGAGCATCAGATACGGATATGCAACTGTAGTATCCAAGTTTAATAGGGAATACAACTCCAAACTCACCCTTTGTTCCCAATCTCTTATCAATGTAAGCTAGCTACCTGCTCACCTCTATAAGTACATAGTTGTCGAAGGCATTCCTAGGTAGCTTGAATGTTTGACCCTCAAAATCACCTACCTGTAGGTAAGTGAATCTGGAAAATTGAGTAAAGAAGCTATCGTATATACTTATGAAATCCATTGCTTCAATAGACATTCTCCTATTCACATCCCCTAGAACTCAAAAGTAATTCTTCCCGCAAAGACACCATTCCATCTATCAATTTGCTCAACATATCTTTGTTGCTATAATAGGGGATAATAATTATACACCTTCATCCCATCTACCAAAGGTTCATTAAGAAAACCAGGCCAATCCCTTGCACAAGCTAGTATGTAGAAAAGATAAGAAGACATATAAAAACCTAACATTCCCACAAAGTTACTCAACCCTTCATGAAGTCTTTCCACAATTACCTGAGCCAAATCAATATACCTATCACTAGATAACAACACCTGGATGAAAAAGTATGTCCAATCTTCCCAGTTGAAAGAATGTGAGTTTCCATTTACCCTGTTCAAAAGTATCACAATATCCCGCATTTATGTGATGAAGTTCTCTCTAGTCAGGGGCTTTGGCAACAATGACCCTCCTTTTTGAACTTTTAGGAGCCAATTCCTAGCAATCACACTCCTGTACTTACTTTTCTTCTTCGAGAAATAGGAATACGAGTTCCAAATGGCCCAATCTTCATATAACTTCTTGTGTGGGATTCCCATTGCCATCATTCCTATTTCTTTATTGATATTGACTAGTAGCTCACCGTTACTAGTTTTGATGTATCTGTTCTCTGTATCATACCTATTCATGCAAGCAACCACTAAATCTAGACATGGTGTGACAAGCGGAACCGTAACAGCTTCAACAAGACCGATTTTCACTATTTTATCCATCATTGAACCAGTTCGAGGGTTCTTGGCTCTCTCTAAGAAATCTCCTAAATCAACACGAGCCAAGGAATTATCTTCTAGCTCTGATAATATGCTCACTAGACACGAGGTCTAGCCAAGCTTCAGTAATATCAGCGTCATACTGCCTATCTATACTTCTAACCAAGAAATTCTAAAACAAGGCAGAATTTTAATCCAGCAATTTAGAGATTTTCTTCCTATACTGATAAATCTTCAAAACTTAAAGAAACACAGCGTAGGGAGAGTCATCTGAACTTACCCATTACCACCATGAAAACTAGAAACTTTCTCAGGAAATCAGAGCTGGTTTTACCTTCGGTGCCTCCAATTTGCTCAAGTATAGCAGTTGCAACCCTTACAAACTATGGAAATGAGTTCATACATTCCTTTTAAATAGATGGAAAAATATGAATAAAGCCACACATGCTTCATAATGATTCACTTAAATGTGCAAAGTAATAGTGAAACGACTAAAATATGACACCTTCTTAATTATCCATCACTTCCACACAAGTAGTCGATGTACTCATGATTACTTTCCATATCTAGAATTTTAAACTGCTGAATGCTGGGAATATTCCTCCTTGCCGCGTCGCTCTCATAATCATGAAAAGCCTTATAATCAGTTTTGAAGTGAACTTATGAACCTTGAACCATTTCACCAAGAGTTCAATGATTCAAGTTCATTTAAGAATTACAACAATGAACAAGTGGCACAAAACAATACCAGGAATGAGCAACAAGAGTGATTATTAAGCAGAAGCCTTGAACCATTTGAACCGCTTGAAAATTGGATCAAAGTTCAAGTTCAGAAACTAACTTAAAACATATACACATCTGCTCGTTATACAACAATACGTTGCCGTGACTCACAAAAGACATTTTGAACCTTGAACCAATTTTATTTCATGGGTTCAAAGTTCAAAATGTATAACAATAATGCACTAGTTTTCATGAAGACAAAGACCGCTAATGACTTTTTTCTAAAGCACGCTTTGAAACTTGAATCTATTGAACTTTTTAGAAACAGTTCAACAACTTAGGTTCAAACATGAAGGAGAACAAAGGACTCGACAGAAATAAAGGCACAATAAGGTGACCCGCAAGTATGAACATTCGAAATGAAAAAAAAATTGTAGGGGAGGCTAACATCAGCTCTTACTAGGGACTAGGACTTTGAAGGAACTAGAAATGAACTCCAAAATCTCTGGTTTCACAAGAAAACTTTATTTAAAGACCCAAACAGAAGCAAAAACATAAAAGACACACAACAACCAATCAAACCAAAACACTATGTACAAAACCATGAGGGACTCTCCTTTACAATTAGTATAATTTCAAATCCTAGCCATTATAGTTCAGGGGAAGGGCACTACCATATTGATATGCAATTTTGAAAGATTCAGGACCTTTTACCTCATGAATCACAAATGATCCCTTCCACAATGATTCGAACTTCATATGTGCCCCTTTTGGTTCCCTTCTTCTATCCGAGAGAAGTACCTGATCAGCTGGAATGAATTTTTGCGGCTTGGCCTACTTGTCAAATATATTCTTCACCCTCTACTAATGCTCTATTATCTAGTCTATTAATTTATCTCTCTCTTCATCAATCCTCATTAGATGCATAATCATTTTTTCCAAAGAATCCTGAAAATAAGTGTCCTCAATGACAATCTATAACTTGGTAGCTACAAGTTCCAGAGGAAGTGCTACCTGAGCCCCTAAACCATATACTAGTTCAAAATGTGACATCCCAATAGCCCTCTTTGGTGATGTATGATCAACCTAAAGAGCTTCATACAATTTTTTATGCCAATCTTTGAATTTTTCGCTCACTAATTTCTTCATGATGTTTATAAGGTTTTTATTGCTAGATTCAACTTTAACCATTTTGTTGAGGATAATAATCAGAAGAGTGAGTGAGGGATATCCCATGATCATATAAGAATAATGAAATCTCAGCATAAGAGAAATTAGTGGAATTATCAGCCACAAGTTTTAGCGAAACTTCGAATCAAACCAAGATATTCTCCTTGATAAAGTTACAAACAACCTCAGAACATGTTTTCTGTACCGGAATGGCTTCCACCCATTTAGTAAAATAGTTTGTAGTTGTCAGTATATGCATATGTCTTGCACTTGAAGTCGGTGTCAAATGACCTATAAAATCCAAACCCCACTGTTCGAAGGGTTCATCCATAATCACAAGTCAGAGTGGTAATGCTTCCAATTGTAGCTTTCCTATGAACAACTTACATTTCTCACACTTAGCCACCCATGCATATGCATCTTTGAACATCCCTGGCCAATAATAACAATTCCTTAAAATCTTGTAAGCAGCTTTTTGTTGATGAAAAATGGCCACCGCGGGCTTCATCATGAAATGTTTTCAACAGAGACTCTTGAAGTGATTTATGTACACAATGCAAGAATGTTCCATCTAATCCCCTTGTATATAACACATCATTAAAAATGACGTATTTGGCATCTTTTAATCTCAAGTTTCTCTTTTCTTTTGAAGAAAGATGTATTGGGCAATCTCCATAGGTCAAGTAGTAAGCAACATTTGCAAACCAGGAATCTTGGAGGCTGATAAATAAGACTAAGGGAAATTCCTCTATCACTTCCTCCTTACTCTCAGCAATTAACTTGCACAAATCCTATCCTCTCACCAATTTTGTGGGCTTAATGTCTAAATTGAACTCTTGAATATTTAACATCAGGGAGACTCTATTATTCATTCTTATATCTTCTTGTGTCAATATGCTCTTGAATACGGAATGAGGCACATAAACAATGGCATGGGAATGGAGAATATTGTACCTGAACTGCTTTACGACCTTCACAACTGCATATGCTTGTTTTTCCATTAGTGAATATTTTAATTCATGCTTTTTCAACAGTACACTCATGAATGATATTGGGACTTCTTCATTACCCTCTATCTTTTGTAATAAAATTCCTAACATAGTATGCTCCAAGGCATAATAGTAAATTAGAAATTTCTTCTTAAAATCAGGATTAACTAGAATAGGCGCATGACCAATTGCATTCTTTATTGATTCGAACGCTTTCTTCCCTTCCTCATTCCATTTAAAATCTTGTTTTTCACTCATCAAATTCATAATATACCTGGTAGTCTCTGCAAAATCAGGGATGAACCCCCTTTGAAAATTTACTTGTCCAAAGAAGGATCTAACGGTGTTTCTATTTGATGGTAGACTTAGCTGTTGAATACTTTTACCCTTTCAGGGTCTATTCTCACTCCTTCCTTAGAAACAATATGGCCAAGTAACTTACCCTCTGTCACCCCAAACACTGACTTCTTTGGGTTTAAGGAAACCCCATGCCCATGACACCTTTGTAACACTTGTCTTAGATCCCTCAGGTGATGTTTACTTCTTTTTGAGAAACTTGTTAAATCATCTAGATATACAACAATTATTTTATCCTTCAAATGACCAAGGAAAAATCCATAGAACACTGAAATGTCGCTCCTGCATTGATCAAACCAAATGGCATTCGGTTATAAGAAAACATACCCTAGGGAGTAATAAAGGTAGTCTTATGTTGATTAGCTTCTTGAACACTGATCTAATTGTAACCTGGAAACCCATCAAGCATGGATATCATCTCTGAACCTGAAACTATCTATAAAATATGGTCCATGGCTAGAAATGGATAATTATCTTTTTGGCTAGCTTGATTTAGATTTCTAAAATCTACACAGATCCTTATTTCTCCATTTTTCTTCCTAACAAGAAAAATATTAGCTATCCATGTAGAATGATGGATGGGGTATATAATCCTAGCCTTTAAAATTTTATCTACCTCCTGAAATATGGCCTCAGCTACTTTAGGATTGAAACTTCTAACCTTTTCTTGGAAAGGACTTACTCCATGTTTTAGAGGAATTTGATGCTAGAATTTTACCTCTTTGAAGTTCTTTAGATCATCATAGCACCAAGCGAACACATCCTTGAACTCCAGTAGAAGATTAATGAACCTCTCATTTTCTGTAGGCATACAACATTTTCCCAGATTGATATATTTAGGTTCATCCTCAGTACTGATGTTAATCCTTTTGTAACCTCCAACATCCTGAAGCTCAGGGGATTGGTCACCTTTGTTTTTCTTGTAGGCATCATGATGATTGAATAGACACTCTAATGAAACCAACTCTTTAGGGATCAAGTTACCCTTTAATTGCATGACTCCTTCAGTCAACTCCTTGCCTCATTCTGGTGAAAATTCTTTACACTCTGCATCAGAGCCTTCAAAATATGTAGTAGCAAATGTTTCTACAGTTTGCATAAAATTATTAATTTTTTTGTCATTTTCAAATACCTACCAGAACTCAGAGTTATCTGGGACATTAGGCCGATACACTAACTCAACTCTGTAAATATCATTGACAAATTCAAGATGTGGAACCAGAAAGGAGGCTGACACAACTAACAAATCTTCTTTTGAATTCAGTTCTCTGGGAATAGCCTCAATGGAGAATGCATCAAAATCTTCGATTTCGTCCCAAACTCTATTCCAATAGTGTTTCAATCTTTTGTTTTTTATATTAAACAACCCTTTGACCCATTTTACAATCAATTTGGCATCTCCTTTGACTCAGAGGAGTTTTATTCCCAGTCTCTTAGCTTCAGCTAAACCTAACAAAAAAGCCTTATGCTCAGTCGTATTGTTGGTGTTTTTGAATTCCAATTTAAAAGAAAAAGGAATATGATTACCGAAAGCCAAAATTAACACTACCCCTGCACCTGAACCCGACACTGCACAACTACCATCAAACTCCATTAACCATAGGATTTCCTCTTCGTTAGGCTGTGAAGGATCTCCCACTACCTCATTATCAGACAAAATCATGTAGTTTCCAAATTGACATTAATGATACAAAATTTGAGCTCTTAGATCACCAGAAGGGAAACTAGTGAATTTAGACTTTGGTTCAGGCTGCAGAATGACTCGTTGTTTTCCAACAGGAATTGTGGCTTGAGACAAATCCATTTTAATTTCACCTCCTAAATCTCTATAGAATGTATGACTTAGCAACATGCCATAGCTAGTTGGGATGTTAGTGATAACACAATGATGAACCACTAGTATCAAACCGTTACTGAGAGGGGGGGGTGAATTAGTACCAACACAAATACAGTCAAAAACTGGTTTGACAGCAAACACTCCAAATGACTGATAAACAAAGATACCGGTAAAATAGAGTGCAACTGGTAACATCCAGTATAGCTCAATCAGTCATGAACCGGTCACTCAATAAGCTTTTCTCTTAGCTCAATACCACATTATCATAATATTCACATGCATGAACTAGTAGAATTAACCATCAAATCTTCACAACAGTGAGTTCAATATGTTTTATAGACAGGCATAAAACATAGAACCTTCATATGCATAATAGATAAAACAAAGCATCACAAGACAAAAGCATTTCACATGACACACATATTTTCCATGTGGAAACCCAACTAGGAAAAACCACGATGGGGATGAATACCCACAAGCTACTTTTTGAACTCTTTAGAAGTCCGCTCTATTAGGAGCCTTTTCTAGTTAAGAACATTACAATAGGTTCTGGTAGGAACCGATCCTATTAGGGATCACCCAGTTAAGGGATACCCGGTTAAGGTTTAAACCTAGTAGGGTCACCTTGTTAGAGGATTTTGAGAACTCAATAGCTAAAAAGATCTCCTATGCTTCTCTAGCTTCTTAGAACTCATTAGCTTTGAGTTACCCGGTTAAGGGATTTGAAGCAAGCTGGTTAAGACCACCCGATTTAAGGGATTTTGAATCAAGCCAGTTAAGGCTACCCTGTCAGAGGATTTTACAACTATTGAAGTGGTTCAAGATCAATAGGTATTAAAATGATCTGTTGACAACACTCAATGCTAATGCAGATCCGTTTTGGCTCCTCTTCACCTTCTGCACATTCACTTTGCAGATATCTCTTCTCTCCTTTGGTCTGGCAAGAATCACGTATCACTTCCCTTGGATACACACTCACAAATTTTGCCAACAACCTCAGACAGAAACCTAACATTGACCCTATAGGGACCATACAAGTCGGTAGTAAAAACCCTAAACCCTAAACCTATTAGGTTGAGCAATTCAAACGGTTCGATCTTGACCATTCAATCATACTGCATTAAATGCACCAGTCTTGAGTCAATCTCAAGACATTCTCCATCATCCATTATCCACGATTTTTATGGCAGCTGATAACCCATCATGCATTATCACCATTTGAGAGACTTCACACATTCCCAAGGTAGATAGGAATAGTCTTCTTCATGCAAGATCCTTCACGCGCACAAAGCTTACGTGGCAACATGATCTATCCTCCATCATACTGCTAACTCATCACACAAAGATCATCGATTGAGTCACATAGACTTGAGTTGCTCCAACTGGAAACCCTGAAGTGGAAGCTACCTACCAACCGGTAGCCATAGAATGATTCCATGTGTTGGTTCTCATAACTACATGTCGGTTCACCTTGAACAAATGTGCCACTTCACTTTGGCATATACCAGTTCACACACATGCTAGTACCTCTTTCTTCATTTATCACATGTGCCAGTTCACACTATGTCTCATATTGACATCAATGACAACATACAATATCATTATGTCTTCATGTCGACTCACATAAGGCTCATGCTGGTTCACATAATGCCAACAATCTCCCCCTTTGGCATTGATGGCAATATACAAAAGATATTTCACATCTTCTCCCTATTTGCTGCAGATATCTTTTCGCTTCACTCCTTCTCCCCCTTTGACAACAATGCCAAAGTGGAGGTACAATCATCACTATTTCATCATGCTGCTCCCCCTAAGGAGTAGCATCCTTAAACACACCAATCAACTAAAGATTTGTCTATCCAGTACTTGACTGATGTGGAACACTCCCTTTTAGTTCACCTCCTGAAGGGGCAATACCCCTAATTGACCTCTCAAATGCACAAATGTTGTCTTTGGGAGAGGCTTGGTGAATATGTCTGCTAACTACTCCTTACTGGACACATGCTCTAATGCAATCTCTTTATTCTGAACCTTTTCCCTCAAGAAATGGTACTTAAGCTCAAAATGCTTGGTTCTAGAATGTAAAACTGGATTCTTTGATATATTGATAGCACTTGTGTTGTCACAGAATATACTTACCAGTTCAGATACAGGGATCTTGAAGCCTTCTAGTATGTGCTTCATCCAGATTGTCTGAGTGTAGTTCATGAAAGCTGCAACATACTCCGCTTTTGCTGTAGACTGAGAGATACAACTCTATTTTTTATTCATCCATGAGACCAGTCTACCACCAAGAAAGAATGCACCACCGATTATGCTCTTTCAGTCATCCACATTACCAGCCCAATCAGCATCTGTGAATACTTTCAGATTGAAATTATTGTTGTATGGGTACCACAATCCATAGTCAATTGTTCCCTTCAGATACCTAAGAATCCGCTTGACTGCACTCAAGTGAGATTCTCTTGGACTCTTCTAGAACCTTGCAGTGATGCCAACTGCATGTGCAATATCCGGTCTGCTATGCACTACATAATGCAATTTACCAATCATTGACTGGTATTCCTTCTCATCAACTAGTGCGGAATCATCCTCCTTTGTCAATTTGCAACCGATCACCATCGGTGTACCAACTAGTTTTCTATCTTCCATGCCAAAATTCTTCAACACCTCTTTGACATATTTGGACTGAGTGATGAAGATTCCATCTTTCATCTGCTAGATCTGTAGTCTAATGAAGAACTTAATCTCCCCTATGAGTGACATCTCAAACTCTTTCTTCATCTCATTAGCAAACTCATGACTCATCTTCTCATCTCCTCCAAAGATAATGTCATCAACAAAAACTTCATAGATCTGAATCTGATCTTCTTCAGACTTTAAGTAGACATTGCTATCTTCACTTGTTCTCTCAAATCCAATCTTCACAAGATGGGAATGTAGGTGCTCATACCATGCCCTAGGTGCTTTCTTTAGACCATATAATGCTTTATGTAGCCTACATACCATGTCACTGTCTTTAGATAGGGTAAACCCATCTGGTTGCTCAATATATACCTCCTCTTCAAGTACACCATTTAGGAATGTAGATTTTACATCCATTTGATATACCTTGAATCTCTTAAAAGTTGCATACACAAGAAACAAACGAACTCCTTCCAATCTGGCTACAGGAGCAAAGATTTCCCCATAGTCTTCACCTTCTTCTTGAGCATATCCTTTGCATACCAGTCTGGCTTTATTCCTAATCATTGTGCCATCCTCATTCAACTTATTTCTGAACACCCATTTGGTGCCAATGACATTTTTATGCTCCAGTCTAGATACCAAGGACCATGTACCATTTTTCTCTATCTGGTCAAGTTCTTCTTCCATTGCCTTGATCCAATCTTCATCTTTATGAGCCTCTTTGAATGACTTAGGCTCAAATTCAGAGATCATACATAAGTTTTCTCTGATCTTTCTTCTAGTAAGGATTCCTGCATCCTTATCACCTATGATCTTCTCGGGATCATGATTCAAATTGACATACCGAGGAATGGTCTTAATTGGTTCTTCTTGCTTTTCTTCATCCTCATCTTCATCAGTATCAGCATTCATCGGGTTAGGAACACCGTTACTAGTACTAGGTTGACTGACAACTAGTTCCTAGAAGGTTGCAACTGGTTCATTTACAACTTGCTCACTGTCAGTTTTCTTAGTCTTCTCAGAGGATTCATCAACTCTTACATTGATGCTTTCCATAATTCTCTGAGTCCTATTGTTGTAGCACTTGAAAGCTTTACTCTTGGTGGAATATCCTAGAAATATTCCTTCATCACATTTAGCTTCAAATTTTCCCTGATGTTCACTCCTCTTGATGTAACATTTGCTACCAAATACCTTAAAGTAGTTTACCACAGGAGTCTTACAGGTCCAATACTCATAAGGAGTTTTGTCCTTACCCTTTTTGATGAGTACTCGGATCATAGTGTAAACTGCAGTGCTCACCGCTTCTCTCCAAAAGGTGTGAGCAACCTTTCCTTGGATCAACATAGTTCTAGCTGCTTCAACCATAGTCCGGTTATTCCTCTCTGCTAGGCCATTCTGCTATGGAGTCCAGGGGGTAGACAGTTGTCTCTTGATGAAAAAATTCTTCACAATACTTGTCAAATTCATTGGAAGTGAATTCCCTTCCTTGATCAGTTTTTAAAAATTTGATCCTTTTACCGCATTCCTTCTCCACTAATGCTCTAAATGCTTTGAATTTACCAAAAGCTTCAGACTTGTCTTTCAAGAATGTGACCCAAATCATTCTTGAGCAGTCATCGGTGAGAATCATGAAGTACATATCACCTTGAACACTTCTAGTTTTCATAGGACCACATAAATCAGTATGCACAAGATCAAGCAAGTTGTCAGTAGTGAAAGAATTACCTTTAAAGGTTGAGGAAGACATTTTTCCCAATTGACATTCTCTTCACAGGGTATTATCTGGTTTGCTCAACATCGACAACCCTCTAACTGCCTTGATCTTACTAGCCTTCACAATGTTGTCAAAGTTCACATGGCAGAATCTCCTATGCCATATCCAACTATCATCAATCTTAGCCATAAGACATGTACTTATATTTGCATTCAGATGAAATAAGTTACCAATTTACCATCTTTACCTTTGATTCTACAAATTCCATTCTTGAATTGCAGAGTGAGACCATTGTCATTTAGCTGGGCAGCACTTAGAAGGTTGTGTCTGAGACCATCAAACTAGTACACATTGTCAGCACTACTGTTTCCATTCAAAGAGATGGACCCTCTACCTTTTACCATGCAAGGTGCATCATTGCCAAAGCAAACCACTCCACCATCATACTCTTCCAAGGATAGAAACTTGCTTCAATCACCAGTCATATGGTGAGAACAGCCACTGTCAATGATCCATTCATTGGAATCATCAAACCGGGAGACAAGAGCCTTCTTGTCTACCACATCTTCCTTTATAGCAATGAACAGAATGTCTTCATTCTCTTCCTCTTCTGATTCCTCATTTGTGACACCTTCATCAACTACCACAAAACAATTTCTTCGGTTTCCTCCTTTGAATTTCTTGAACCTTTCCAGTTTATCCTTGTTGTCACTATTAGGACAGTTCATAGCAATATGTCCTATCTGGTTACAGGAGAAACATTTCAAAGGAAGCTTACTTTTGTATTTACCGGTTCCTTTTGGAAATCTCCTAGCAAGAAGAGCTTCAAACTCCATTAGAAAATCCTCATCCTTCATTTCTCTATTCTGATTAGGTTCCCCACTAGTGCTAGTCTCTTTTCCTTTTCTAGATGGTATAGTAGAGGCTTTAAAAGTTGATTCTATCTTTTGAACACTACCATCAAAACTATTCAGCTCATAGGCTGTCAACTTGGCTATGATGGAGTCCAAGGATGCCTTAGACTTGGCTATTGATCTTAGCTCCTAAATAGCAACAACCCTTATTGCATAGATTGGCAATAGGGATCTCAGGACTTTACTTACCACAGTGGAATCTTCTATTTTTCCACCTGCACTCTTTATTTCTCCAACAACTATTTTGATTCTTATTCCATACTGCTGAATGGTCTCTCCTTCAACCATCCTCATATCTTCAAACTTTCCTCTCAAGCTCTCTTCCTTATCCTGTTTAACATGCTCATCACCACCATAGATATTTTCAAGAGCATCCCATACTTCTTTGGGATTTTCCTTGTCTTGAACATCAATAAACTCAATGTCAGATAGACTATTGATGAGGGCTTCCATGAGTTGCCCATATTCTTGTATCTCTCTCTTTTGGTCATCAGTGAGAGTACCGGTAGGAACAACATATACATTTTCAACATAACTCCAGTGTTGAACACCCATACTTTTGATGAATATCTTCATCCTGTCTTTCCATATACCAAAGTTTTCCCTGTTGAACTTTGGACCTTCCCTCTTCATCATTTGGCTAGGATCTTTTCTTCAAGCGGTTAAGCTTACAACATAGAGGGCCTGGAGCACTCTGATACCAATTGATAACTCAATTATGAACCACTAGTACCAAACTGGTACTGAGAGGGAGGGGTGAATCAGTACCAACACAAATACAGTCAAAAACTAGTTTGACAACAAACACTCCAAATGACTAATAAATAGAGATACCGATAAGACAAAGTGCAACCGGTAACATCCAGTATAGCTCAATCAGTCATGAACCGGTCACTCAATAAGTTTTTCTCTTAGCTCAATACCACATTATCATAATATTCACATGCATGAACTAGTAGACTTAACCATCAAATCTTCACAACAGTGAGTTCAATATGTTTTATAGACAGGCATAAAACATAGAACCTTCATGTGCATAACAGATAAAACAAAGCATCACAAGACAAAAGCATTTCACATGACACACATATTTTCCACATGGAAACCCAACTAGGAAAAACCACGATGGGGATGAATACCCACAAGCTGCTTTTTGAACTCTTTAGAAGTCTGCTCTATTAGGAAACTTGTCCGATTAAGAACATTACAATAGGTTCTGGCAGGAACCGATCCTGTTAGGGATCACCCGGTTAAGGGATACCCAGTTAAGGGTTAAACCTAGTAGGGTCTCCTTGTTAGAGGATTTTGAGAACTCAATAGCTGAAAGGATCTCCTAAGCTTCTCTAGCTTCTCAGAACTCATTAGCTTAGAGTTACCTGGTTAAGGGATTTGAAACAAGCTGGTTAAGACCACCCGATTTAAGGGATTTTGAATCAAGCCAGTTAAGGCTACCCTGTTAGAGGATTTTACGACTGTTGAAGTGGTTAGAGATCAATAGGTATTACAATGATCTATTGAAAACACTCAATGCTAATGCAGATCCATTTTCTCTCCTCTTCACCTTCTGCACATTCACTTTGCAGATATCTCTTCTCTCCTTTGGTCTAGTAAGAATCACGTATCACTTCCCTTGGATACACACTCACAACTTTTGCCAACAACCTCAGACAGAAACCTAACATTGACGTTATAGGGAACATACAGGTTGGTAGCAAAAACCCTAAACCCTAAACCTATTAGGTTGAGCAATTCAAATGGTTCGATCCTAACCGTTGAATCATACTGCATTAAATGCACTAGTCTTGAGTTGATCTCAAGACATTCTCCATCATCCATTATCCACCGTTTTCATGGTGGCTGATAACCCATCACGTGTTATCACCATTTGATAGACTTCGCACATTCTCGAGGTAGATAGGAATAGTCTTCTTCATGCAAGATCCTTCGTGCGCACAGAGCTTATGTGGCAACATGATCTGTCCTCCATCATACTGCTAACTCATCACACAAAGATCACCGATTGAGTCACACAAACTTGAGTTGCTCCAACCGGAAACCCTGAAGTGGAAGCTACCTACCAACCGGTAGCCGTACAATGCTTCCATGTGTCGGTTCTCATAACTACATGCCGATTCACCTTGAACAAATGTGCCGCTTCACTTTGGCATATACTGGTTCACACACATGCCGGTACCTCTTTCTTCACTTATCACATGTGTGGGTTCACACTATGTCTCATATTGACATCAATGACAACATACAATATTATTATGTCTTCATGCCAGTTCACATAATGCCAACAGTTAGCTATCAGAATAGTCAACTTAATTTTTTTGTTCAGGTGGCCAACAAGAACCACTTGAGCATTCTTAATTTGTCCTAACAGAGGAATCTATTTTGAATCCATAGAGTAACATCTGCCAAATGTTTTTGTCAGGGACAACCCTAATTCTTTAGCTACTGCAAAAGGCATTATATTATCAAACATAACTAAATCTATAATACAATTATTTAACTTATGACCATTTATGAACAATGATATGTAAAAGGGTTCATTTGACTCAAGGGTAGACAAAGAATCATCTATTTGGAGAGCAACTATTTTAGGCACCTTTTCATGAGCAATAGGGTGAACTGATTCATTACTCTGTGTAGGCAATATGGAGTTCACTGACTGTTGTGTTCCTTTAGCTTGTAGCACATTATTTCCTTTTATGAACTGAACGAGCCTATCTAGTTATTTGGGATTTAGCTAAAGGTACTTGGTAGGTGTAATTTGAATTTGAGAAGATTTACAAAATTCTACAATATCAAATGAACTTTCCTTTTCAATAGACCTTAACAATGGAGACTCTTGTAGTTTTTTATCATTGTTGTGAAATTTTGAAATAATCTCCTTACCTTTGAAACTCATATAAAAAGATGAAGAGACACCCTTTGGTTTCACATTTTGATGATTTATTGTAAGCACAACACACAAAGGATCTTCTAAAGTAACCAAAATATCACCTCCTCTTTCTGAATCTCACTCATACTCTAGGAAGTGGATTTCAGAGTCACCAAGTTGCTTTAAAGATTATTCTTCACTCCACTCATTTGGGGTATCTTTATAGTTCATCAATTATGCATAATTCACCATCTGAGGACATGAACTACCTTCATGTTCATCGGTGAGATGAAAAATACACATACTCCCTTTAGGTGGTGGTGTAGGAGCACCTCATTGAGTAAAACTCTCCTTTTTGAGTATTTAATGCTTTCATGTTTGTAATGTCTTCTGTTCGGTTTATAATGTTGTTTTAGGTTGTTATGTGTCTTGTCTAGTGGTTTGGATCTAATTTTGGGCTCAAGGGGTCAAGTTTTGCCTTTCAGGCTTTGAGTTGACAATTTTGGCAAAAATGTGCAAAATTGCCAAAAAAAGTCTTCTAATGCTTTCCAAAGCATTGAAACATGTTTGATAAGTGTTTTGAAGCATGTCTAAGGTGTTTAGATTAGTTGATGAGGTTAGGTTGTCAAAAATGTCTTTTGGAGCAAGAAATGTTGTCATTTGGGCTTGTAAAAATTGTCAAAGTTGTTATTTTTTTTACTTTTCTTGCAAAATGAAGTTGTGGAAGCCTCATGTCCATACAGGGATTGATAACTAACTTTATGGACTATAAAAATACCTCCCTTTACCTTGAAGAAGGTTGGTGATTATAATGATTAAGAAAGCTCAATAAAAAAAAGATGAAATTCTGGCTCTTTTCTGTGGTTTTTCCTTCCTTGGAGTAACACTCCGTATTGTGCCTTTTGGAAAGTGTGCATAGTAGTAGTACAATTCTCTCTAAGTGATTGTTGTTCTGGTTTCCTTTGGAAAATTAGTTGTACAAAATTATTTCACGTTTGTGTGTTCTCTGCCTTGTCAAGGGTTTGAGGTTACAAAATGCAACAACTTGACTAATCCAGGTCTGGGATCCCATAAAATGGATTTAGTCAAGTTGGTACGCATGTATATAGTGTACATATACTTTGTTTTGTCCCAGAATTGTGTTTGGAAGAAGGATTTGAGTGAATACTAGGCAAGTATTGATTACTCGGCTAGTAGCATGATCAAAAACTCAAAATTTGCATCCAAAAGCAATTTGGAGTGAACAAATGTATGAGGTAGAGGTTTGGACATATGGCCAAGGGTGTTGAGAATCAACTTGGTTTGTTAGAGAATCTTGTTCCTATTAAACATTCTCAGTTTGTAATAAAAACAGTGAGTTCACTGTTTTTGTGAATTTATTAATATTGAGTGCAACAAGTTCTTCAAGTACCTTTCAAGTTTTGAAAACTCTTCAAACTCATTTCTATAGGGACTTTTATGAGATTTTTGATGTTGTTCCATGCCATGAAGCGTTTGGAGTGAAGTGTTAATGTTTTAAGAGTGCAGATTTAACAGTGAATTAATAGTGACAGTAGCATTTTAACTTCTATTTTCAGTTTGTGCACCATGTGTTTCGACTAATGCCTATAGGACAATAGTATAGAAAGGCCCTACATGATATGGTAGAAGGTATACTTCAGTTTGGAAGCTTGGTTAATAGAGTTGCAATGACTTTCCAAAGTGATTGGTTCTAAGCCCTACCAAACCCTACAAAAGTGCCACAAATAGTGGACAGTCCTCATTTTTAAATAACAAAGGCCTAAACCATGAAAATCCATTAGCATATACCTCTAAAACACCATCCAAATCAAGTTTGTTGGAGGATGTGGCCATCATTGAGCAGAATAAGCAAACAAGTGTCAATTACCCCTCCAGGAGCTAGTAGCCCTTTTTGATTGTTTTTGTCAAAAAGCATGAACCCAATTGCAAGGAGGAATTTGGGACTTAACAAAATTTGGGAGATCACTCTAAAATAGTGAAACAAGTGACATTTGAAACCTTGGACAATGTGTAGTCCCATTTGGGGGTTTTGACCTTTGGTTGCAGAGCTGAGCAAGTTTAGGCCTATGAGCCTTAAACTAAGTTGGTTGTCGAATTTTGAGTAAAACCTTGTTGCCTCTACATAACCATGTTGAAATTGCTTAGTGCACTCTAAAAACAATAAGTTGAATGTCAAGAGAATCAGGGATTGAGAAATGTGTAGATGGGTGAGGTGAGGAATTGGAGTAAGTTTGAGCAAGGGTGTGAGTTTTCACCAAAAGGGGAGGTTGATGGTGAAGTATTGTAGGGAGGTCTGACTATTGTAACTAAACTTGATATTTGCAAACATAAGGAGCAGACATAAACAATACTTTTGTTTCCTATTGTAACTTCTTGACCAAAACTGGCCTTTTGAGCACTTACCTATCAATCTCCCTATCATAATGGTATCAGAGCCAACAAAAGGTTCAGCAGAAAAGGATCATTAGGAAAACATTGTGAATAATGCTAAGTTAGCCAAGAAGGTCGAAGACCAAGAGGAGGAAAATAGGGCACTCAGAGAAATATTAGATCAACTAGCAATGAAACTAGCTAAAGTAGAAGTCAAGACTGAAGAAGTCCATGATAAGGTTGGAGAATAGGGTAAAATGGTAGCCATAGAAGATGAGGTTCCCATACCTGACCCTGTTATTGAGCAAGAACCATTCTTGAAAGCCTTGAGAGCTATGAGTGGTAAAACCTTAGAAGGAGTGGCCTTTTTCAATGGAAAGATGGATCCAGATGCTCTTATAGAGTGGATTGAAGGTCTAGAAAACCATTTTGAATGTGATGGAATAGCTGAAGCACAAAAGGTTAAGGTAGAAAAATCAAGGTTGAGAGGGGAAGCCTTAACTTGGTGGAAGTTCATCCAAGATGAAAGGGTGAAAGAAGGTAAGCAACCAATATCCACCTGGAAGCAATGATAGCCAAAATAAAAGAAACCTACCTTCCTGAAGACTATGAAGTCCAACTTCATAGGAAAAGACAAAATTTGAGACAAAAAGACCTAGATGTTAGTAGCTACACTAAGGAGTTTCAAAAACTGTGCATGAGATCCAGAGTAGTAGACGATGAGAGCATAAAAGTGGTAAGATATTTGAATGGATTAAGATGGAACATCCAAGAAGAGATGAGTTTTTTATGCCCACAAACAGTACACAAGTGCTATCAACTAGCACTTAAAGTGAAAGAGAAAAGTAGGAGAAAGCAAGAACAAAACAACAAAGGAAGAGGTAGGGGAAGAGATGGTAGAGGCCATGGAGGCAGTTTTGGGGGAAGGATCATAGATCAACAATCCCAGGGAGAGTCTAAACTTATAGAGAAAAGTGGGGATTCTTAGAGAAAACCCAACTATAGGGGTAGGGGATCAAGCAACCCGAGTAGGGGCAGATCTAATGGACCAGGGAGAGGGTCCTACTTCTCAACCATGAAGTGCTATAACTGTCAAAAGTTGGGCCACCCTACCTATAGATTCCCAGAGAAGCCTACTTCATCCTATGGAAGTGAGAAGAGGGTAAATTATGTTTAGATAGATGGAGGGAATACTAGAACTTCTGCATTGAACCTGGCTTCAGAAGATGGGGAGAGTTTAGTGATCAAGAGAGTGTTAATGAAGAAGCCACATAGTACAAAGGTCTCATAGAGAAGAGCATTGTTCAGGATTAAGTGTAAAATCATGGGAAAGGTGTGTAAGGTGATCATAGATTCAAGATCCACATATAACATCATATCAGAGGAAGCAATAAGCAAATTGAAACTACCTAGGATACAACATAAGGAGCCATACAAGGTCACATTGTTAAATAAGGGACAACATGTGTTAGTAAATGAGCAAGCCTGGGTAGATTTCCACATAGGTGGCTATGCAGATAGAATCCTATGTGACATCCTTCCTATGGATGCTTGCCACCTACTATTGGGTAGACCATGGCAGTTTGACAGAAAAGCACAACATGATGGCGAAAGAAACTCCTACTCATTTCAGAAAGATGGATTAACCTATAAAATTCAATCCCTCAATGAGGAAGGATAGAGCAACAATAAAGTGCCTAATATCTTGTTAGTGAATGAGAAAGAATTCATAAAAACACTAGAAGAAGGTGAAGGTGGGATTTGCACTCATAGTGAAACCCAAGGAAGAAAAGGTAGACAAGAAAGTTGAGATACCATATGAGGTGCAACAAATCCTTGATAACTTCAAAGAAATAATCAGTGATGGTACACCTGCAGCCTTACCACCTCCTAGAGCCATTAGCCATCAGATTGATTTCATACCTGGATCCTCTTTAGCCAATAAGGCAGCCTATAAGATGACCCTTGAACAAAATGAAGAGGTAGCAAGACAAATATAAGAACTCTTAGACTAAGGGCTGATTAGGAAAAGCATTAGTCCTTGTGCAGTACCTACAGTGTTGGCACCTAAGAAGGGTGGAACATGGAGACTTTGCATAGATTCTAGAGCCATAAACAAGATCACCATTAGATACAGATTTCCCAAACCACGGATAGAGGATTTGATGGATTGTTTGGGGGGTGCACAGTATTTCAGTAAGATTGACTTGAAGAGTGGTTACCATCGGATAAGAATCAAGGAGGGTGATGACTTGAAGAGTGGTTACCATCAGATAAGAATCAAGGAGGGTGATGAATGGAAGACGACTTTCAAAATGAGTGAGGGTCTCTATGAGTGGCTTTTCATGCCTTTTGGACTCTCTAATGCTCCTAGCACATTCATGAGACTCATGAATGAAGTTTTACATGATTTTATTAGCAAGTTAGTTGTTGTGTATTTAGATGATATTCTTATTTTCAGTAAAACTAAGGAAGAGGATTTGAAGCATTTAGCTAATGTTTTGAGAAAGTTATCTGATGGACAACTAACCATTAATCTTGAAAAGTGTGATTTCTTGAAGAAAGAACTTGTCTATCTTGGTTTTGTTGTATCAGGAGGAAATATGAAAATGGATCAATCTAAAGTTGCAGCAATAACTAGTTGGCCAACTCCTAAGATAGCGAGTGATGTCAGAAGTTTCCATGGTTTGGCACAATTTTATAGAAAATTCATCAGGGGATTCAGTGAGATTTGTGCTCCAATGTTAGACACCATCAAAGGGGGTGTAAAGGTAAAATTTTAGTGGACAGATGCAGCCAGTAAAGGTTTTGAATTATTGAAACTTAAAGTAGCTTCTCAACCAGTGCTCATTTTACCTAGTTTTGAGAAACTTTTTAGTATTGAATGTGATGCTAGCAATATTGTTGTAGGAGTTGTTTTAAGTTAGGAAAATAGACCAGTTGCATTCTTTAGTGAGAATTTGAATGATTACAAGAAAAAGTACTCTTCCTATGATTTAGAACTCTATGCACTAGTACAGGGACTTAGGAAATGGAGACACTATCTTCTTCCTATAGAGTTTGTTGTATACACAGATAATCAGGCACTAAGTTTCTTCAACTCACAAGATAAACTGAATCATAGGCATGTTAAATGGGTAGAGTACTGGCAAGCTTAGACTTTTACTCTTAAGAATAAGAAGGGTCAGTTGAATAAAGTAGCAGATGCTTTGAGTAGAAGGTTGTTAATTGTTCATGAGATTCAAGTACAGAGCATTGGTATTGATAGTTTTAAAGATATGTATCCTACTGATGATGATTTTGCTAAAGCTTATAAAGTTTGTCGAGATTTTGAGAATAATTTCCATGGTGCATATGCTAATTTCACTTTGTAGGATGGTTTGTTATCTAGGGGTGGAAAGTTATGTGCTCCAAAGGGTTCTATGAGAGAGAACCTCATTCAGGAGAAGCACAATTGGTGTTTAAGTGGGTATTTTGATCTCAACAAGACCATAGAGTTGGTTCAAAGGTTCTATTATTGGCCTAAGATGCAAAAAGACACCAGGAGGTATGTTGAGCAGTGTTTGGTATGCCAAAAAGAAAAAGGTAATTCCTCCAATGCTGGTTTATATCAGCCTCTTCCCATTCCACATAGGCCCTCGGATTGCATTAGTATAGATTTTGTGGTAGGGTTACCTAGAACTCAAGCAGGATTTGATAGCATCTATGTAGTAGTTGACAAATTTAGCAAAATGGCTCATTTTATTCATTGTAAGACAACACATGATGCAAGTCATATTTCTTACTTGTTTTTCAAAGAAGTTGTTAGAATACATGGTTTTCCTACTAGCATTGTTTCAGATAGGGATGTTAAGTTTCTAGGTCATTTCTGGAAAATATTGTGGAAGAGATTGGGTACTAATCTCTCTTTTGGTTTAGCTTATCATCCACAAACTAATGGCCAAACCAAAGTTGTGAATAGGTCTCTTGGAAACATGCTTAGGTGCTTGACAAAGGAATATGGGTAGAGTTGGGATCAACTCATTCATCAAGCAGAATATGCCTACAATGATAGTGTCAATCGGTCTACAGGTAAAAGCCCTTTTGAAGTTGTTTATAGTATGCATCCAAGGGGTATAACAGAGTTGAGGGATATCACTAACTTGAAGCCTAAGATTGGAACAACAGATGACATGGCTCAATCCATGAAGGAGGTTCATGAGCAAGTGACAAAGGCTCTTCAAGATACCTCCCAAAAAGTCAAGGCAAGAGTGGATGCTACAAAGAGAGATGTTCAATTTTCCATAGGAGATTATGTGATGGTTCATTTGAACAAGGAAAGGCTACAAAAGGGAGTTCCAGGCAAACTTTAGATGAGGAGAATAGGCCCTTGCAAAATCTTGGCTAAGTATGGATCTAATGCTTACAAAGTTGATTTGCCTACTGATGTTTCTTTGTCTCCCATTTTTAATGTTACAGATTTGATTGCTTTCAAAGGGTAGACACCCTAAGGAGATTAAAAGAGTTTCATATGTTCCACAATCCCTTTTTGATCTATCTCTCCCTTCTCTTTCTATTCCCCAAGCAGAATAGGTTCTAGACTCTAGGATTCTCAAAAAGACAAGGAATCACACCTATATGGAGCATCTAATCAAATGGAAGGATAAGCCTATCTCAGAGGCCACATGGATACCTCAAATTTACTTTCAAAATTTTGGCATCCCTTCTTCTTTTCTACCTCAAGGAGTCACATGACTTCTTTGTTTTTGGGGTAGTATGGTGTAGGAGCACCTAGTTGAGTAAAACTCTCATTTTTTAGTATTTAATGCTTTCATGTTTGTAATGTCTTGTGTTAGGTTTATAATGTTGTTTTAGGTTGTTATGTGTCTTATCTAGTTGTTTGGATCTCATTTTGGGCTCAAGAGGTCAAGTTTTGCCTTTCAGGTTTTGAGTTGAAAATTTTGGCAAACATGTTCAAAATTGCCAAAAAAAGTCTTATAATGCTTTCCAAAGCATTGAAAAAAAATTTCTAAGTGTTTTGAAGCATGTCTAAAGTGTTTAGATGAGATGAAGAGGTTAGGTTGTCAAAAATGTCTTTTGGAGCAAGAAATGTTATCATTTGGGCTTGTAAACATTGTCAAAGTTGTCAGTTTTTTGACTTTTCTTGCAAAATGAAGTTGTGGAAGCCTCATGTACATATTGGGATTGATAACTAACTTGATGGACTATAAAATGACCTCCCTTTTCCTTGAATAAGGTTGGTGATTGTAATGATTAAGAAAGCTCAATAAAAAAAACATGAAATTCTGGCTCTTTTCTTTGGTTTTTCCTTCCTTGGAGTAACAGTCCATACTGTAGCTCTTCTAGTTCGTATTGTGTCTTTTGGAAAGTGTGCATAGTAGTTGTACAATTCTCTCTATGTGATTTTTGTTCTGGTTTCCTTTGGCAAATTAGTTGTACAAAATTATTTCACTTTTGTGTGTTCTCTGCCCTGTCAAGGGTTTGAGGTTACAAAATGTAACAACTTGACTAATCTAGGTTTGGGATCCCACAAAATGGATTTAGTAAAGTTTCTACGCATGTATATAGTGTACATATTATTCATTTTGTGCCAGAATTATGTTTGGAAGAAGGATTTGAGTGAATACTAGACAAGTATTGATTACTCGGCTAGTAGCATGATCAAAAACTCAAAAGTTGTACCCAAAAGCAATTTGGAATGAACAAATGTATGAGGCAGAGGTCTAGACATATGGCCAAGGGTTTTGAGAATCACCTTGGTTTGTTACAACAACTTTTTCCTATTAAACATTCTCAGTTTGTAAGCAAAACAGTGAGCTCACTGTTTTTGTGAATTTATTAATATTGAGTGCAACAAGTTCTTCAAGTACGTTTCAAGGTTTGAAAACTCTTCAAACTCATTTCTATAGGGAATTTTATGATATTTTTGATGTTTTTCCATGCCATGAAGCATTCAGAGTGAAGTGTTAATGTTTTAAGAGTGTAGATTTAACAGTGACAGTGGCATTTTAACTTCTATTTTTAGTTTGTGCAACATGTGTTTGGACTAATGCTTGCAGGACAGTAGTAAAGAAAGGCCCGACATGATATGGTAGAAGGTATAATTCATTTTGGAAGCTTGGTTAATATATTTGCAATGACTTTCCAAAGTGATTGGTTCTAAACCCTACCAAACCCTACAAAAGTGCCACAAATAGTGGACAGTCCTCATTTTTCAATAAAAGAGGCCTAAACCATGAAAATCCATTAGCATATACCTCTAAAACACAATCCAAATCAATTTTGTTGGAGGATGTGGCCATCGTTGAGCAGAATAAGAAAATAAGTGTCAATTACCCCTCCACGAGCTAGTAGCCCTTTTTGATTGTTTTTGTCAAAAAGCATGAACCCGATTGCAAAGAGGAATTTGGGACTGAAGAAACCTTGGGAGATCACTCTAAAATAGTGAAACAAGTGACATTTGAAACCTTGGATAGTGTGTAGTCCCATTTGGGGGTTTTGACATTTGGTTGGAGAGTTGAGCAAGCTAAGGGCTATAAGCCTTAAACTAAGTTGGTTGTCAAATTTTGAGTAAAACCTTGCTGCCTCTACATTACCATGTTGAAATTTCTTAGTTCACACTAAAAATAATAAGTTGAATGTCAAGAGAACTAGGGATTGAGAAATGTGTAGATGGGTGAGGTGAGGAATTGGAGTAAGTTTGAGCAAGGGTGTGAATTTTCACCAAAAGGGGAGGTTGATGGTGAAGTCTTTTAGGGAGGTCTAACTATTGTAACAAAACTTGATATTTGCAAACATAAGGAGCAAACATAAACAATACTTTTGTTTTATATTGTAACTTCTTGACCAAAATTGGCCTTTTGAGCACTTACCTATCAATCTCCCTATCAGGTGGCAGTGCCTCAATTGCCAATCTCTGCTGAGCAGGGGGCAATTGCAAAGTCTTGATCCCAAATCCCAAAGATTTATTTGTATTTCTCCTAGGTACATCTTGATAGGGAGATGGGTATGATGTACTGGCTTTAGGTAATTGTCTTTTAAGGGTAATCACATCATTCATCAATCTCTAGATCATAGGGTTAGAAGAAGTAGAAGGTCGAGAAGTGGGAGTCTGTACTTCTCTTTTCCATTTACCTACCAAGATTAGATCATCTTCCAAATCAACGACAAGAGTCTTGGTAGCACTTAAATCTGCAACTCTTTGCCTGTGGATCAGGAAACCTATTTCTGAAGGCATAGAATTTATGGAAAAACACTTCAAATTATCATCTCAAGGTTTTTGATTGACTGGAATTTTATGCACAATTTTATCAAATTTTGCTACAAAGTCCCTCATAGACTCCGAAATCTCGTTCTTTAACTGGGCCAATTGAGCCAAGAGAGAGTGTTCATCTTCAACCACTTTAAATCTTGCCTCAAACCTTGTTTTCAAACTCTGCCAATTTGTTAGCACACTCTTTGATAAGTGATAGAACCAATTTGCTGCTACTCCAGTTAGTGTTTGAACAAATAATCTTACAACAACATCCTCATGTTGAAGAACTATTATCCCACAAGCTACATTGAATGCATTCAAGTGCTAATCAATGGTGATTTTTCCATCCCCACTGAACTTTGGCAAGTGATCTCTAGCACCTTTGGGTAAGGGGTTCAAATTTGATCCTAAGTTCAAAGGACCTACAACAGCCCCCCAAGGATTATTTACTGCCATTGGAAAGATGATATTGAGTAGGCTCGGGTTGATTATATTTAATAAAGTAATACCATTCAAGGTTAGAGATTGACAAACTGAGGATACAGGAGATGATGCGGATGGGGAAGGAGGCATACTTGTTGCTCATCTTTGAGGTGGAAAAGTGGGTTGAAAATTTAGGTTCTGTAACTCTTGAAAGACAGAATCAACTATTCCCTCCCTTCTTTGGGACCTAGTATATATTTTCACTCCAGTCTTGCAACTAGGCAACTAGTCCTATAATTTGACTCCCTAGCAGAGTCGCCAAAAATATGTTGGTAAATAGATTTGTCCCTTTCTTGAAATTTATTGGTTTTCTCTGAACAGAAATATAACTCTTGTAAGCCCCTTATGAAGGGAAACAAATTACCAACAATTGGATGAATTAATTAAAATTCAACCTCTACATTAGAAGGAAGCTCCTCATATGATTCGCGATGAATTTAACGCACAAATGAAATGTTGACACTTTTTACCAGAAAGAGTGGAAATGCTTTGGCATTTGTCCATCAACACAAAAGAATAACTTCAAACTAAAATAAAGAAAATATTCTAATGATTAAATAGGAGCTCATAGTCTCTGATTCACACACACATTCACTTTATAAATTCAGAGCATAGCAAATGCATGGCAGTATTGATGTCTAATTGATATTCTCTCATGCCTCATAGGACAAGGGGGATTAGCACAAATCAATACACAATTAATCTGCTAACAATTAATGGTAACCAAGAACTCAGGAAAAACATAGAAATAACTGATCATAAAAGGATATCATGCTCATAGAAGATTTCTCAAGAAAGATTGCTAATCTTTAAACACACAGACTCAAAGACTGCACACCATAACATTTTATTAATAATCAGTCCTTCCAGTTTAAAATAGTTCATAGAAAAACAAAAATGGATATTGTCTACTGCTTGAAAAATCATAGTTTTTTAGAGCCTAAAAAAAACAAGCTTTCCAACTTAAGTAGCCTCTCGGCTCATAGTTTTTTTACACAACAAATTTAAACTTTACTTTAACCAAAGGTTAAAGAAACCATTTTCTATAACAGGAAATAAAAAATAAAACAAAAACCATTGTGAGGCTGACAACTAATTCCTGGATTAATCATGATTCCACTATAGAAGAAGAAGTTACTGATCTGTCCTACTTTGTCACAGAACCTTGCATTCCATGTCATTCCAAGTGTGCCACTAAGAAGTTTAGGATGACTTGATAATAAGGAAGTCTGATGTGCTGAATTCTTTGCTTCCACACCTCCTTGTCCATGTTTACTTGTGCCACCCTTGTCTTGTTACTCAGCGATCTAAGTGATGACTTGCTTCAATTCCCTTTTATCTTTCTCATCTTTCCATGTTCTAGAAATTATCCTTTTTGTAGATGACTCCAAATTCTTAACATCTACGGCATGCGAAGCAAATCCTTGGTCTATCTTTTCAACTATAAAGTCCTCCTCAGTGGCTTTGTTTACATCTCTCTCTGGAATTGGTTTGGATATCTTAGTCATCCAGTGACCTGTTACTTCATCCACTTCTAGCATTGTCTACATCTTGAGTTTTTTTGGATTTGATGCCTTTCCCAAACATTTGCTGACCATGTCTTCCATAGGAATTGTAATCGGCACTACACTTTGTTTCTTTCCAAAAATAGCTTCCAACCATCGTGGTGTGTTCACAGGCTCTTTAGGTGGAGGAGTTATCTGTATATCTAGCAAATTGACAATAACCAGGGTGTTCATGGGGTCTTGTTTTCTTTCCACTTCTTTACCCATTTCCATTTCCTACATCATAGGTTCATCCAATCCTATTGATCCATTGTTGCCTCTATCTCTTCACTAGGGTCTATGTCTACAATAGTCTATTTCAAAATGGGCTCTCTACTCTTCTTCTTACTCCTAGACCGAGTTACTCGAGCGACAGTGGAACCTGATGGTGACCTCTTTGATCTCCTAGGTTGGATTTTCCCAACAATGGGCCTTGAAACACCTGCAACATTAACAATTTCATTAGTGGAAGAAATAGGAGATTGAGTCACAATTTGTGAATCAACTCTTAGTTCATGTGAGGACATGTGAGATCCCTCCTTAAACTTTTGGTTTCTCAACCATCTCTCTGTTCTTCTCACAACATTGAAGGTTTTGGCTTGAACACTGTCATCCTTCTTTCTATTCTAATCAATCTCTGGAATTGGCTTTCCTTGAACCTTTATGTCAAACTCAGGGTCTAAGATATCTTCCCCTGTATCTTCTTGTACTCCAGATATATTGATTGGAAGCTTCATGGTTATTATTTGTTGCAAAGTGAACCTTGATCACAACCTTCTTCTTACCTCATATTCGTCACTGCAATTATCCTAGTAATCCTCCAACTGAGGTTCATGACAAAATTGATTTTCCACATTTTGATTCTCAATCGCATAACCTCTTCTAACAAAATTATGTCTTGCCACATATGGCTGTAGGTTCATCCTCTTCAATTCCAATTCTAGGTTCAAAGCATCAGATATGGATTTGTAGCTATATTACCCAAGTTCAACAGAGAATACAACTCCAGATTCACCCTTTGTCCCCAATCTCTTATCAATGTAAGCTAGCTGCTTGCTCACCTCTATAAGTACATAGCTATCGAAGGCATTCCTAGGTAGCTTGAATGGTTAACCCTCAAAACCACCTACCCATAGGTAAGTGAACCTCAGAAATCAAATAAAGAAGCTACCATATATGCTTATGAACTCCATTGCCTCAACAGACATTCTCATTTTCACATCCCCCTGGAGCTCAAAAGCAAGTCTTCCTGCGAAGACACAATTCCATCTATCAATTTGCTCAACATGTCTTTGCTGCTATAACAGGGGATAATAACTATACACCTTCATCTCACCTACCCAAAGTTCATCAAGCAAACTAGGCCAATCCCTTGCACAAGCTAGTATGTAGAAAAGATAAGAATTCATATAAAAACTTGACATTCCCACAAAGTTACTCAACCCTTCATGAAGTCTTACTGCAATTACCTGAGCCTAATCAAGTTCAAGTTCATTTAAGAAGTACAACAATGAACAAGCGACACAAAACAATACCGGGAATGAGAACCAACAATGATTATTAAATAGAAGCTTTGAACCATTAAACCGCTTGAGCCATTTGAACCGCTTGAAAATTGGTTCAAATTTCAAGTTCAGAAACTGACTTAAAATGTATAGACATTCGCTCATTATACAACAATAAGTTGCTGCGACTCACAAAAGACATTTTGAACCTTGAACCAATTTTTGATCACGGGTTCAATGTTCAAAACGTATAACAATAATGTGCTTGCTTTCATGAAGACAAAGACCGCCAATGACCTTTTTCTAAAATGTACTTTGAACCTTGAACCTATTAAAATTTTTAGAAAGAGTTCAACAACTTAGGTTCAAACACGAAGGAGAACAAAGGACTCAACAGAAATAAATGCATAATAAGGCAACCCGCAAGTATGAACATTCAAAATGAAAAAAATTGTAGGGGAGGCTAACAACTTATAACAAAGCTCGATCTGAGCCACCAACTCTACCAAGAACCCCAATAGAAGAAGAAGAATTCATCATGGTAGAAATATATTAATGCCCATTGTCACTCGATGTCAGAGAAACAAGCAAAAGGAATCACAACCAGAATCAAGTATGGGTCGTAGACTGTCCAATCTATTGGCATATGAAGTGGTATGATGATATGATGATATTGTATGATTGTCATTGATGTCAATATGCTAAAGAGAGAACTAGTATGATGTTGTGAACCGGTATGTTGGAATGTAAACCGGTATATGGAATGTGGTATGACTACCGGTTGGTAGTCTTAGCTTCAGGGTTTCCGGTTGAAGTGTTCCAAGCCTATGTAATTCAACTGATGACATCATGTGATGAGTTAGCATTATAATGAAGAACATATTGTGTTTCCACATCAGCCTTGGGCACATGAAGGATCTTGCATGAAGGAGATTGACCCTATCTACCCCGGGAATGTGCGATGTCTCTATAAACGATGGATAATGCCTGATGGGTTATCAGCCTCCTAGAAGTGGTGAAGAACGAATGATGGAGAACGTCTTAAGATCTGGTCAAGATTGTTGTAATCAATGTAATATGTTCAATGATTAGGATTGAACCGATTGAATTGCCTAACCTAAATGTTTAGGGTTTAGGGTTTATGCTACCGACCTATCTGTTTCCTATAAGATCGATGTTGTTCTTCATGTTGATGTTGATGGAAAATTTTGTGTGTGTATCTAAGTGTAGAGATACGCGATTCTTGTCAGAACAGATAAGAGAATGGATACCTGCAGAGTGTGATTGCAGAAGGAACAAACTAAAGTGGATCTGCATTGGCATTGAAGTTCTATTACATCTAACAAGGTAACCTTTAATAGGGCTAACCCTTAACCAGGTATTTTAGCCATCCCTTAATCGGGTGATCCCTAGTAGGATCGGTTCCTAAAAGAACCTATTGTAAAGTCTTTAACTAGACTAGGCTCCTAACAAAGTGGACTTCAAAAGGGTTCAAAGAACAGCTTGTGGGTATTCATCTCCACCGTGGTTTTTCCCAATTGGGTTTCCACGTGAAAAATATGTGTGTTATGTGTGATGTTTTTCATGTGATGCTTTGTAATTCTTTGTCAAGAGGTAAAGCATGTTGAACCAGTAAGTCTTTACATTTTTGTTGATGTATTACTAGTGTATGCATATGGGTGAATTGGAAATAATATGTTAGATTGTGTGGAAAGCTAAGAGTTATAGATTTATGTCTTTCACATTCTTACTGTGTTTAACCGGTAGTAATCTAGTTTAGACCGGTGTTATTGCTTGCCAGTTAAGTGTAGTGTTCTCAGTCAAACTGGTTCAAGGAAAAGTGATTTTTGCTAGTACTAATTCACCCCCCCCTCTCAGTATCGGTTTGGTACTAACTGTTCATCATTGATTCATCAATTGGTATCAGAGCTTCCTCCAAGTCCTCTATGTTGTAAGGTTAACCACTTGAGGAAAAGATCCTATTTTAATGATGAGGAGGGAAGGTCCAAAGTTCAACACAGAAAACTTTAAGATATGGAAGGACAGAATGAAGATATACATCAAAATCATGGGTGCTCAACACTGGAGCTATGTTGAGAATAAATGTTATCCCTACTAGTACTCTCTTAGATGATCAAAAGAGAGAGATTCAAGAGAATGGGCAAGTCATGGAAGCCCTAATCAATAGTTTATCTAACATTGAGTTTATTGAGGTTCAGGATAAAGAGAATCCCAAAGAAGTATGGGATGCCCTTGATAATATCTATGGTGGTGATGAGCATGTGAAACAAGCTAAGGAAGAAAGCCTTAGGGGAAAGTTTGAAGACATGCGGATGGTTGAAGGAGAGACCATTCAAAAATATGGAATAAGAATCAAAACCATTGTTGGAGATATCAAGAGTGCAAGTGGTAAAATGGAAGATTCCACTATTGCTAGAAAAGTTTTGAGATTCTTATTACTAGTCTATACAATAAGGGTTGCTGCTATTCAGGAGTTGAGGTCTGTAGACAAGACAAAGGTATCCCTAGACTCCATCATTGCAAAGTTAACAACTTATGAGCTAAATACTTATGATGGCAGTATTCAAAAGACTAAATCAGCCTTCAGAGCATCTGCTGCATCATCTAGAAAAGGCAAAGAAGCTAGTACTAGTGGGGAACCAAGACAAAGTAGAGAAATATATGATGAGGAGATCCTGATGGGATTTGAAGCTCTTCTTTCCAAGCGACTTCCCAAGGGAACCAGTAAATATAGAGGTAAGCTCCCTTTGAAATGATTTTCTTGTAACCAAATAGGACACATTACTATAAACTACCCTAATGGTGATAACAAGGACAAACCGGAGAGGTTCAAGAAGTTCAAAGGAGGAAACCGGAGAAACTGTTTTGTAGTAGTTGATTAAGGTGTTGTAAAGCGGAAAAATCGCAATCGAACCCTAGTTGCTCTCCCCTCTTCCAACTCCGAGGAGAGAGAAGGGAGGTTCGCTAGGGTTGATGGTTTTCACTTAGGAGAGAGACTTTACATTCAAAAGAGGGGTTGGAACCCACAAGATCCAATCCCACGCAATGCAAGATTGGATGCTAAATGAGTTTCAAGGGTTAAGACAGCAAGGCTACCCTCTTTTGTAAAGAATGTTGATAGAAGAATTAAGCTAGGAATGCATAGAAAGTGATAAAGATTCGCTTATAAACTAAGATAGGGATATAGGATGAAGCTGCGGACCTGGAATTAGCAGTAAAATGTCGATACAGCGCTGTCCTGTAAATTTGAGCAAAAGTTGTTGGGATGATGGCGCTCGGCACCATGGTCCTCCGAAAAATCCGCGAAATGAAGGGGGATCTGTTCGTCTCTGCACAAGGATTCCAGATCTTCAATTTCAGCCGCGTACCTGCGACCTTGTTCTAAGGATGTTTGTATCCTTATGTGCGAAGGTATAGATGTTGTATGTTGTTGTGTGTAGTATGTTGTAGTATGTGATCTCCTCTTCAATGGTTGAATCCTTATCTTGAATGCAACACTTAGCCTTGAATGGAGACTTGAAATGATCAATTACTTGAATGCTTGAATGCTTGAATGTTTGAATCTTGCTTTCACCTTTTTTCCATCTACCCAAATGAGAGAGGAAAATGTAGTTTATATACTTGTCATTTAGGGATGATAGACTGATTTTCCCGACCTTAGGCCGACCAGGAAAGATAATTTCCAAATTGCAAACAAAAAGACCCGAGACCCCTTAGGAGACCAGGCCCAAAATAGGACCCAGGGACCACGGCGCTGGGCGCCATGGTCCTGGGGACCAGGGCGCTGAGCGCCCTGTTCCTGAGGGACCAGGGCGCTGGGCACTCTGGTCCCACCTCCCGGGACAGTAGGGTGCAAGGAGGTTCAGGCCAAGGTGCTTGAAAAATGCAATTTTTAGTGTCATAATCAAGTTTTGGGGTCTCCATTCAGGTTGCGTGTTGCGTCGCCATCGTGAAGACCGAAATGCAGTCGAAATTGCAAGTGTCACAATTTTAGGACACTACATTTAGCCCCCACTTTAGCAGGAGTATGTATGCTCATACTTCCGGTAAAGTACAAGGAAACAACATTGAAAGACTTTCACCACGTCAAGGAGGCAAGATACACCAAGCCC
Source organism: Cryptomeria japonica (assembly GCF_030272615.1). Classification (NCBI taxonomy): domain Eukaryota; kingdom Viridiplantae; phylum Streptophyta; class Pinopsida; order Cupressales; family Cupressaceae; genus Cryptomeria; species Cryptomeria japonica. Next base: position 6,662,622 of record NC_081411.1, on the reverse strand, counting down.
CTAATGGACTAAGGATCTTACGACTTCGATTGACAAAGTAAAAGGGAAGATCACGAGGGAGAACCATGACTGTCAGTAGTAAGGTTCCCTCACTATGAGTCATGCAAGAGAAATACCAAAAATTTTCAAGGCAAAGCTAAGTTTGTCAAGAAATTTTCAAGTATCTTGAAAGGATAGACAGGGTGTATGCCCCCCTACGTTAAAGCGATCACACACGCCTTAACAGGGGTGATTGTTTTAACGTAGTGATACACATAAGAAATGAGAAAGGAAAGGAGCACGTTATCGCAAAGATTTAGCCCCCAAGTGTGAGATAAACCCAAGGATAATAGACACAAAACACAAAGCACGAGGTGACTTCGCTTTCCTCGGGGTTAGTATGCTGTATGATAAGTCATGTATATATATCATATGTATGTATGCATAATTGTTCTTCATTCCCCAATCAAGGAAGATCACCTAGAAGAAGGGAACACATGTGTCTTTTGAGTCAACATGAGAGAGACCAAAAGAGATCTCAATGCTTTGCATCATCCTCAAGTAGACAACACTAAGGACAACAAATAGATGAATGAGAATAACATATAGAAGAAGTAACAAAAGAGAGGAGGAGAGAATCTGCTATGCTAATATAACTAGTCTAGCACGTCATCTACCCCTCGATCTTGCTGATCAATGTTTTGTGAAGGCAGGGAACACGCTAGAGGAGGAACATCCAACACAGCAGATGGAGCTATCACAAGATCCAAACAAGGGCTATGTTCATGTTCCGAGCCACGTTGTTCTTGTCTAGGAGCTAGGATAAGTGCTTTAGAAAATTCATTAGATAAATGGTTATCAAAATCAACAAGTTCATATTCACTGTCAGAAGCAAGAGGAGTAGCATTTTCATCATGAATAACATTTTCATCTATATCATCATCAAGATTTATAAAAATAGGATCTTTAACTTGCACAGGATCAAGACCATCATGCATCTTATGTTTAGGAGATTTAGGTTCAATGTCCGGCTGAGGAGAAAATGGAATAATGCTTGTTGAGGGTGTTTTTGGAGACTGTAAAGTTTGAGAAGCAGCTGCTTGAGCCCTAAGATGACGCTTTCGTCGGCGTTCACGTGCAGAACGATTACGTCTAGTCTTAGTAGGAAGTGGAGAAGATTGAGGAGGAGGAATGTTCTCATCCTTATCACTTGGGTGTTTAGGTTGTGGTCTCTTAGGCTGGATAATAGGAGAAGAAGAAGGTCTCTTCTCTCTATAAAATGAAGGAGGAGGAACTGCTCCATATAAAGGAGGAATTTTTGGTTTAGGGAGAAGACCAAGTCCATCGTGACGAGGAGGTATAGGTCTACTCTTAGAAGGTTTATTAGGCATAGCCATAGTCACATCCATAGGGATGGGTTGGGAATCTTCTTGAGGAAAGACATTAGTTTTATCTTTCAAAGGAAGAACTTCCTTCTCAAGAATGATAGGAATGTCAAGTTTAGGTGTTCTAGGTTCACTTAAAGATAGGATCATATCTGTTTTCCACTTTTGATAAGATTTGAAAAGATGATCACTTCACGGAGGAAGGGATTGAAATTGTTTAGGCCAAAAATAATCAATAGGAACACTAGAAGTTCTTTCAGCTGGTTTAAAGAGACTATGATTAACAGTAACAACTTCACCAATATGGGGAAATTTCAAACACTTATGAATAGGAGAAGCAATAGCTTTCATGGAAGATAGCCAAGGATAGCCAAGCTTCACACGAAATTGTTTGGATGAAGGGATAATAGGAAAGTTCACATCAAGGGATTTGTTATGGACCTCAATAGGCAATGTAATAAAACCAATTGCAGGAGAAGAAAATGCATCAAATAATTTCACAATCACATCTGTTTTCTCATAGATCACTTGATTCAATTGCAAAGTAAAAAGAAATTCTTCAGTAATAACATTAACCATGCACGAAGGATCAATAAGCACTCCATGGCAAGGTGTATTCTTGACTTTTGCAACTATGTATAAAGGACCATCAGGTGCCCTAATGGTTTCACTAGAATCAAATGTGATGGAAGGTTCTTTAGGGATTTCTTGTTGCTCTACAAAGTTAATCACATTCGGAGTCATAGACACAAGACCATAAGATGAGAGAGAGGAATCATTAGCCTCAATCGCATTAGAGGTGTGAGAAGGTAATGGATCAGTAAAAATCTAAAGATTTTGGTTAGGAGGAGCTATAGATGTGTTGCCTTTATCATTCACTCCAGAAACAGAGATAGTATTATTATCAATCAAATCTTGAATTTTACCCTTTAAAGAAAAACATTTTTCAGTATCATGCCCAGGCTGATGATGAAAGTGACAAAAAGCTTTATGATCAAAATAAGGTGAAGTAATCTTTGTAGGATCAATTTGTCGTACAGGAGGAAGAGTAAGCACATTTTGTTCCAATAACTTATTCATAATACTATGCAATGATTCATTCAAAGGAGTATACTTTCTTTCTTTCTTGAATAATTTAGAAATAGGAGGCACACCTGATGCTGCATTCACATTGTTGTTGATGATGTTTTCATTGAATTTAATGGAATCTCTGTTCGGTTTAATCTTCCCAAATGGTTGTTGACTGCTATCACCCTTATCACTCGGAGCCATAGGATGAGATTGTTCCATTTGACTCACAGTCAGTTGATAATTGTGAAGAGTGGCACACAACTGTTGGAAAGAAGTAAACTCAGAAAACAGAAGTTTGTCTCGAATATCTTTTTGCAAATTAGAAATAAAAATTCTTTGAATATCATTGTTAGGCACTGGAAAAGAAATTTGAGCATACAAATGCTTATATCTACCAATGAAATCAGTCACTTTTTCTTTAACACCTTGTTTACAATGCATTAAATCAATCAAAGTAACTTTAGGACTTATATTGTTTTGAAATTGTTGAATGAAAGCATTTGCAAGTTGTTCGAAAGAAGTAATAGAATAAGAAGGCAACGTGCAATACCATTGTAGGGCTTTGTCTCTTAATGTTCTAGTAAACAATTTTGCAAGCAACCTTGGGTCATAAGCAAAATTAGTACTAATTGTTTGAAAAGTCTTAACATGTGTTAGAGGATCACCTTTACCATTATAAAGCTCCAAATGCGGGAGTTCAACATGTTTAGGGGGAATAGCTTGAACAATGTCAAGAGAAAGTGGGCTTGCAACATCAAATGTGGGCACACTAAACTTAGATTGATTCATAGAGGCAATTTGTTGCTGTAAAGAAGAGACAGTTTGTGCAAGATTGTTAATGGTCACTTCAGTCAAAGAATTCATATTAGATGTGTTAGATTGAGATGGAGGTGTTATGTTATTGAAAGAAGGTAAAGAGTAAGGTGGTGGGACTCTATCATAATTAGTCATAGGAGATGATTGGACAGGAGGAACACTACAAGGAGGAATGGAATGATTGAATGAATTGCCCCCTTGCGTCGTTTTCATTTGTGAAGATATAATAGGAACACTCATTGAAGGAATGAATGACGAAGTTGGATTGAATGAAGGAATAGGATTAATTGAAGAGGAGGGATTGCCTCCATGACTAGTGATCATGGGAGGAATGTCTTGTATAGAAGTAGTCATTATGTTTGATGTAAAAGTAGGTATGCTAGCAATAGGAGTTGTCAAAGGAATAGAATGATTGACTTGAGTAGGAGGTTGTGTATAACCTAAAGATTCGGCACAACTCTTCATTGGCATCACATTCGAATCCACAATGTGTGCAATACAACGCAAAATATCAATTCCATTCTTATCACTTTGAAGCATATGTTTTAGACCCTCAATTAAAGGAAGAGCTTGACTATCGGGATACTCATGAGACATCCATTGGTGAAAATCATCAAATTGGTTATCCAATTTCAAAAGTTGTTCTACAGAAACCTCATGGAGAGCTTCTTCATCATTAGGAGGATTAGAGGAATTACCCATGTCCTCGTTAAAAAGGCTATTCAAATTAGGTTCCATCTCCTCGGTGGTTAAACCTTGGAAAGACTTAATTCTACGGCTTCGTCTAACGGAAATAGTGTAAGTAGGACTTATTGTTGTAAAACTCATGCACTAGAGAGAAAGAGAAAATTTTGAATTTAGAGGTAGCAATTTTTAGTAGAATCAGCCAATTTTCCAGATTTAAGCTGTTAAATGCAATCACGACAGTCTCCCGAAATTTCGGAAAAATCCGGGACCGTGGCGCTCGGAGTGCAACACGGTCCTTGCAACTTTTTTCGAAATTTGCAGGGATGAAAGGTATGATGATTTTAGAGCTAATCTGAAAAAATTGAGTGATTATACGATCTGTAGATAGGCCAAATTAAAGTTGCAATTTCAAAATTGAACCCTATCAAGATTGTCGAAAAATGCAAAATTTTGAATTTTGAAAAAGAGAGGGAAACTGAAATTTTGAATTTTATGATTTTAGAGGGAATGCCAAAAGCAATGCAAATTTGGAATTTTAAAAATTGACTCAATTTCACGCAAAATTCAATTTTGAAAGCGGAAATTAAAGTTGTTGTAATTAAGCACTTAATTTCAAAAGTCACAAAATGCAAGAATTTGAATAAAGCACTAAAATTTCGAATGAATACAAACACACTTTTCAGATTTAGGACAGTAAGAAACACAATTTTGACATGAATTTCAGTTTCAATGATTTTTGAATGATTAGGAGCCTTAAACCAAGCAATCACAAGACCAACTTTGACTGTAATTTTGAAAGTGTTATAATTGATAAAAGCAGCCAAAATTCTGGATTTTAGCAGGAAAATACAGTAAGATCTTGCTCCCAAAATTTCAGAAAAAATGTCGAGGATGATGGCGCTCGGAGTGCACACGGTCCTCGCAACTTTTTTCCAAATTTTCAGGGATGAAAGATATTGTGATTTTATTGCGGAATCCAAAGTTACCGCTGATTTGGAGATGTTTTGATCGGTCAAATTGTCGGACAAAGGTTGAATCAAGAGGGTTTTAAAAATTAGGGTTTTGACACTTAACCACTTAATTTTCAAAATTAAAGCATAAATATGAATTGATGATTTGTAACAGAAGGGCAGATCTGAAACAAGCATTAACAATTAAATATTTCACAAGTTCAATTACTAAAAAGAAATTTTAGGGTTTTCATGCAATCACCTCTAAAATTTTGCAAAAGATCAAACATGGAAATGTAATCAAGGAATCCAATTTTCAGATCTAATCATGAATAATCAGAAAGGATGTTCACGTCAGGTTCACCAAAATGTAAAGCGGAAAAATCGCAATCGAACCCTAGTTGCTCTCCCCTCTTCCAACTCCGAGGAGAGAGAAGGGAGGCTCGCTAGGATTCGATGGTTTTCACTTAGGAGAGAGACTTTACATTCAAAAGAGGGGTTGGAACCCACAAGATCCAATCCCACGCAATGCAAGATTGGATGCTAAATGAGTTTCAAGGGTTAAGACAGCAAGGCTACCCTCTTTTGTAAAGAATGTTGATAAAAGAATTAAGCTAGGAATGCATAGAAAGTGATAAAGATTCGCTTATAAACTGAGATAGGGATATAGGATGAAGCTGCGGACCTGGAATTAGCAGTAAAATGTCGATACGGCGCTGTCCTGTAAATTTGAGCAAAAGTTGTCGGGACGATGGCGCTCGGCGCCATGGTCCTCCGAAAAATCCGCGAAACGAAGGGGGATCTGTTCGTCTCTGCACAAGGATTCCAGATCTTCAATTTCAGCCGCGTACCTACGACCTTGTTCTAAGGATGTTTGTATCCTTATGTGCGAAGGTATAGATGTTGTATGTTGTTGTATGTAGTATGTTGTAGTATGTGATCTCCTCTTCAATGGTTGAATCCTTGTCTTGAATGCAACACTTAGCCTTGAATGGAGACTTGAAATGATCAATTGCTTGAATGCTTGAATGGTTGAATGTTTGAATCTTGCTTTCGCCTTTTTTCCATCTACCCAAATGAGAGAGGAAAATGTAGTTTATATACTTGTCATTTAGGGCTGATAGACTGATTTTCTTGACCTTAGGCCAACCAGGAAAGATAATTTCCAAATTGCAAACAAAAAGACCTGAGACCCCTTAGGAGACCGGGCCCAAAATAGGACCCAGGGACCAGGGTGCTGGGCGCTCTGGTCCCACCTCCCAGGACAGCAGGGTGCAAGGAGGTTCAGGCCAGTGTGCTTGAAAAATGCAGTTTTTAGTGTCATTATCAGGTTTCGGGGTCTCCATTCAGGTTGCGTGTTGCATCGCCATCATGAAGACCGAAATGCAGTCGAAATTGCAAGTGTCACAATTTTAGGACGCTACAGGTGTCACTGATGAGGAATCAGAAGATGAAGAAAGTGAAGATATTGTGTTTGTAGCAGTCAAGGAAGATGTGTCAGACAAGAAGGCACTTGTCTCCCGCTTTGATAATTCCAATGAGTGGATTATTGATAGTGGTTGTTCTCACCATATGACTAGTGACTGGAGTAAGTTTCTATCTCTAGAAGAGTATGATGGTGGTGTGGTTCGTTTCGGTAATGATGCACCATGTATGGTAAAAGGAAAAGGGTCCACCTCTCTGAATGGAAGAAGCAGTGCTGACAATGTGTATTGGGTAGAAGGTCTCAGACACAACCTTTTGAGTGTTGCTCAACTGAATGATAATGGACTCACTCTGGAATTCAAAACTGGAGTGTGCAAAATCGAAGGAAAGAATGGTGAACTGATGGCTACCGGTATGCAAACCAAAGGTAACCTATTTCAGCTCAATGCTAATGTCAGTACATGTCTAATGGCTAAATTTGAGGATAGATGGATATGGCATAAGAGACTCTGCCATGTAAACTTTGATAATATTGTGAAGGCTAGTAAGATCAAGGCAGTTAGAGGATTGCCTATGCTGAGAAAACTAGAGAATCCTTTGTGCAGAGAGTATCAACTGGGGAAAATGTCTTCCTCAACCTAGAAAGGTAAACCTTTCACTACACACAATTTACTTGGTCTTGTGCATACTGATTTGTATGGTCCTATGAAAACTAGGAGTGTGCAGGGAGATAGGTATTTTATGATTCTTACTAATGATTGCTCAAGAATGATGTGGGTCACATTCTTGAAGGACAAGTTTGAAGCCTTTGAAAAGTTCAAAGCCTTCAAAGCACTGGTAGAAAGAGAAAACAATAAGAGGATTAAGTGCCTGAGAACTGATCAAGGAGGAGAATTAACTTCTAGTGAAATCAACAAGTACTGTGAAGAGAACGACATCAAGAGGCAACTATCTGCCCCCCAGACTCCACAACAAAATGACTTAGCACGGAGGCACAACCAGACTATGGTTGAAGCAGCTAGAACTATGTTGATCCAAGAAAAAGTTGCTCACACCTTTTAGAGAGAAGCGGTGAGCATTGCAATCTACACAATGAACCAGGTACTTATCAAAAAGGGTAAAGACAAAACACCTTATGAGTATTAGACCGGTAAGACACTAGTGGTAAGCTACTTTAGAGTGTTTGGTAGAAAATGTTATATCAAGAGGAGTGAACATCAGAGCAAGTTTGATGCTAAATGTGATGAGGGAATATTCCTAGGGTATTCCACAAAGAGAAAAGCTCTCAAATGTTTCCACAATAGGACTCAAAGAATTGTTGAAAGCATCAATGTTAGAGTTGATGAAACCTCTGAGAAATCTGAGGAAACCGTCTGTGAGAAAGTAGGACATGAAGCAGTAGTAATCTTCTGGGAACCGATTGCAAAACAACCAAGCACCAGTAACAGTGCTCCTACACTGGTAGATGTTGATGCTGATGAAGACGAGGATGAAGAAGAAAAGAAAGAGGAAACAACTAAGACCATTCCTAGGTATGTAAAGCTAAATCATGATCCAAAGCATATCATAGGAGACAAGGATGTAGGAATTATTACAAGAAGAAAGGTCAAAGAAAACTCTTGCATGATCTCTAAATTTGAGCCTAAAACATTCAAAGAAGCACATAAAGATGAAGACTGGATCAAAGCAATGGAAGAGGAACTTGACCAGATAGAAAAGAATGGTACATGGTCTTTGGTACCCAGACCTGAGCATAAAAATATCATAGGCACCAAATGGGTTTTCGAAAATAAACTGAATGAAGATGGCACTATGGTAAGAAACAAAGCCAGACTGGTTTGCAAAGGATATGCTTAAGAAGAAGGAGAAGACTATGGAGAAACCTTTGCTCCTGTAGCTAGATTGGAAGGAGTTCGTATGCTTCTTGCATATGCAGCATTCAAGGGATTCAAAGCATATCAAATGGATGTAAAATATGCATTCCTGAATGGAATACTAGAAGAGGAGGTGTATATAGAGCAACCAGATGGGTTTTCCCTATTAGAAGATAGTGACATGGTGTGTAGGCTACATAAAGCCTTGTATGGACTAAAGTAGGAACCTAGAGCATGGTATGAACACTTGCACTCCCATCTTGTGAAGATTGGATTTGAGAGAACAAGTGAGGATAGTAATATCTACCTGAAGTTAGAAGGAGATCAGATTCTAATCCATGAGGTATTTGTTGATGACATAATTTTTGGAGGAGATGACAAGATGAGTCATGATTTTGTAGATGAAATGAAAAAGGAATTTGAGATGTCACTTATAGGGGAGATTAAGTTCTTCATTGAACTACATATTCAACAAATGAAAGATGGAATCTTTATCACTCAGTCCAAATATGTCAAAGAGGTGTGGAAGACCTTTGGCATCGAAGACAGCAAACCGGTTGGTACACCAATGATGACTGGTTGTAAATTCTCAAAAGAGGATGACTCAGGGTTGGTAAATGAGAAGGAATACTGATCAATGATTGGTAAATTGCACTATGTAGTACATAGTAGACCAGACATTGCACATGCAGTGGGCATTACTACACAGTTCTAGAAAAGCCCAAGAGAATCCCACTTGGTAGCAGTCAAGTGGATTTTGAGATATCTGAAGGGAACTATTGACTATGGATTATGGTACCCATACAGTAATGATTTCAACCAGAAGAGCACAATTGGTGGTGCATTCTTTCGTGGTGGTAGACTAGTCTCATGGATGAGTAAGAAGCAGAGCTGTATCTCTCAGTTTATAGCAGAAGCAGAGTATGTTGCAACATTTATGAATTGCACCTAGACAATTTGGATGAAGCATGTATTAAATGGCTTCAAAGTTCCTGTATCTGAACCGGTAAGTATATTTTGTGACAACACAAGTGCGATTAACATCTCCAAGAATCCAGTTCTACATTCTAGAACCAAGCACTTTGAGCTTAAGTATCATTTCTTGAGGGAAAAGGTTTAGAACAAAGAGATTGTATTGGAACATGTTTCCAGTAAGGAGCAGTTAGCAAACATATTCACCAAGCCTCTACCAAAGGCTACCTTTACCTATTTGAGAGGTGAATTAGGGGTGTTGCCCCTTAAATAGGTGAACTAAAGGTGTGTGCTCCACATCAGTCAAGACTTACATTGATATATCTTTTTTAGGATTGGTGTGTTGAAGGATGATACTCCTTAGGGGGAGAAGCATAGTGGGACATAGTTGTTTGTGCCTCCACTTTGGCATTGTTGTCAAAGGGGGAGAAGATGTGAAGCTGGAGCAAAAAGATATCCTTGTATATTGTCATCAATGCCAAAGGGGGAGATTGTTGGCATATGAACCGGTATGATGACATGATGATATTGTATGATTGTCATTGATGTCAATATGCTGAAGAGAGTACTGGTATATTGAAGTAAGAAACTAGCAAGAGAACCGATATGATGTTGTGAGCTGGTATATATGAAAAAGTGAAGCGGTATGTCTATCCAAGTGAACCGGTATGTTGGAATGTAAACCGGTATATGGAATGTGGTATGACTACCGATTTGTAGTCTTAGCTTCAGGGTTTTCAGTTGAAGTGTTCCAAGCCTATGTGATTCAACCGATGACATCGTGTGATGAGTTAGCATTGTAATGAAGAACGGATTGTGTTGCCATGTCAACCTTGTGCGCGTGAAGGATCTTGCATGAAGGAGATTGACCCTATCTACCTTGGGAATGTGCGAAGTCTCTATAAATAGTGGAGAACGTGTGATGGGTTATCAGCCTCCTAGAAGTGGTGAAGAACGAACGATGGAGAACATCTTGAGATCTATTCAAGACTATTGTAATCAATGCAATATGTTCAACGGTTAGGATTGAATCGACTGAATTGCTTAACCTAAATGTTTAGGGTTTAGAGTTTATGCTACCAACCTATTTGTTTCCTATAAGGTCGATGTTGTTCTTCATGTTGAGGTTGTTGGAAAATGTTGTGTGTGTATCTAAGTGCAGAGATACGTGATTCTTGCCAGACTAGTTAAGAGAATAGATACCTGCAGAGTGTGATTGTAGAAGGAACGAACTAAAGTGGATCTGCATTAGCATTAAAGTGTTGTTACCAGATCATTGTATTACCTATTGGCCTCTAACCACTTCAACAGTTGGAAAATCCCTTAACAGGGCAGCTTTAACTGACTTGCTATAAAATCCTTTAACAGAGTGACTCAAAATCATTGAGTTCTTAAAATCATCTAACAAGGTAACCTTTAGTAGGGTTTAACCCTTAGGTGGGTTTGTGTTTTGGTTTCTTCTAGGTGTGGCTAGTAGTAGGTTTTTGTTAATGGTTTCTGACTCCTCATGAGTCCCTAGTTTTATTTCCTTTGCTAAGGTAACCTACATTGGTATCAAGTTGGCAGTCTCTAGTGCCTATAGAAAGGTGTAGTTAGAGAGTGATTCTTTAAATATTATTAATTGTGTAAGGGGTTTTCAAACCCCTAGATGAACAATTATATGTTTGATACTAGATTGCATTGATATTCCTAATTCATTGAAAGAGTATAAAATTTCCCATGCCTTTTGCGAGGCCAATAAGGCTGCATATGTTTTTCTAATTTTGGTGTTAAGAAACATCAAATTGCTTGGTGGGGGTCTCTTGATCACTTCCCCATGGAAATTAAGCATCTCATTAATAATGACATTATATTATGTTGAGCAGGTGGCATTCTTGGTTATGATGGTTCATTACTTTTGTCTCATGTAGACGAGATTGTTGATGTGTTTGCTTGCTCCCCATTATAGAAAGTAAAGGCAGATCTATTAATTTTAATTTCACTTGGCTTGAGTTATTTTCTAGCCTATTTTTTCCATACCTTCTTGGATCCTACTTCTTGTTATCTAGTTGTGGGCTCTCCTTTAACTATAAAATATCTATGGGTGGAGAGAGAAATAAACTCAATCCTACCTTCTATAAAAAAATGTAGAATAAACACTTTGTTTGGGATAAGCTGTCGACTAGTGGTATTACCCCTACCTAGAAAATCTTCATGTCCATGATCATCTAGTTACTAAAGAGTTTTTGGATGGCTGGAAGAATGGATTTTTGTGGGTGTATAAGGTTGAAATCTCTATTACAGAAGACCTTATTGTTGTGGTTACAGGAATGTTGATTGAGGGAAATGAAAATTTATAAAGATCACAATATGTTTGATGAGGCAGTTAATCTCTTCTTCAAGGGTGCCAAATAGAATTTGGTAAAGGGAATGTCTGCTGGGGGTGAGTTATCTAACCCTTGACGGTCATTTTTCTAGTTTGTTTAGTTACCATTTCATGATTTTGAACCCTTTTAGGCATGATAGATGGATTTCTCTATCTTTTACCTTTTTTCATCACTTAGCCATGAGATTTCTATTCATACAAAATCCCTTACTCCTTGGTCCTTGATGCAGAGGTGGGGATAACACCCATCAACATACAAGTTATACTTAAATGAATTCAAGGTGCATCCCAATTACACCACTTGGACACATTGCTTCTTTGGTATATTTCACACATGAAATCTAAATTTTTGAAAGGAAATATAATATTTGCTTGATCATGGCCTCTGACTATGGATTTTGATGGCACACAAGTCATCATTACATCAAACATCTCAACAATCTATTATTTTATTAAACCCTCATGATAACATTTACTATGAAAGGACACACAAAAAAATTCATATCTTTCCCAAATGATAAAATACCCAAATTCCTTTTTAGGAGCCTTGTGCAGAAATGTAAAGAAGGTGCTCACCAATTTTGATCCTTTTGGCATGATACAATATAAAGACTTAGTTTTCATAATGCTTGCTAGAAATCCTAGTTTTATCACAGATCTGCTCTCATAAAAAAATATCATAACTGATTCAAAACTTAATGAAATTGGATCAAATCAAAAGGAAATATAACTAGACTTAGTTGACCACCTTTTCCTATTGGTTTCACACAATTATTGTATCATACCTATATGTACCATACATTTCTTTCAGACTATTATAGTAAAATAAGTCATTCAAGACAACCTGCACCAAATTGCTTATAAATTATGAAAGTCTTAATGAAATTGTATCAAAACACTTTTAGCTTAAACTAGAATCAGTTATTAAAGTTTTATAATTATTTTTATGGCTATACTGTACCATCAGTTTCTATACCACATATTTTTGTAGACTGTTATCTTCACCAAAAACTGTCAAACTAGACAACCCTAACTAAAATTGCCATATATTTCACAAAACACAATCAAATTTAATGAGAAAAATATTTGAAAACTAGAAACAAATATATTTATATCCATATATTACAATACTCAAGATGAGGCCATCAAAAGGTCATACAATGGCATGTTTCAGATTGCAAATTCTGAAAACTTTAGAAAGCAATGTAAGGATGCTACAAAAATAAGTTCCTTCTTTTTTTCATCTTTCTCCAACCCTCTCCAGCCTCCAAATTCAAGTTTCTAAAATTTTTTTATACAATTTACATCTTATCAACTATATAACTAACTTACAACTATCCATAAAAAACTTTTAACAAAATTTTTAAAAGTTATCAAGTTGCAAAAGTTGTCACAACAATTTTGATAACTTTTGAGCAGCTTTTACATTTTTTATCCAAATGATCATGAATGGTTATAAATGACCTTACAAACATTAAAAAACATGAAACAAAGAAGAAATATAAAATTGTCCTCTTGTAGGCGTATTAGGTCCTAAGGGTGCTCCTGCAACAGTCCTTCATGAACACGTCTCATCCTCCTTCTCATCAAACATGCTAGAGCCTTAGCCATTCAGTCTTATACCTCAAGCTACAAAATTGGTTTTACTGAAAGTGTTTTCTAGCACTTTCCATATTGAAACCTATAAATGATCTAGGAAGGAAAATACTGCTCCCAACTGAACCTATGGGTATGAAACTAACAAAGATGATTCTCAGTATGTCATTTTGGAGGAGATTGTCCCCAATTGTCTCTCCCCTGGCTTTTATAGGAAGGGTAAAACCTTGGTGGGGGAGCCATCAAAATCTACTAAAAAGGTGAAATCAAAGAAAAATGGTCTAAATATGTCTCATTTGAAACCATTGGGGAAAAAAAGTGTCCAATACTTACCATGTCAAAAACCCTTGGAGAATTTAAATGTTAAAACAAATTTTTTGATATGATAGGGGACAAGGTTGGTATTCCTAATTTTTAGGGGGACCTGCAAGGGATTGATTTTCATATCAAAATCCTTATTGATATTGTGCAAGGTACCCCTATGGGTATGGATAAAGGTTCCTCTACCATGGGGTTAGGGAATAAAATAATGATGGTCAAGAATGTGACAAAAGGTTAGCATGATCTCTTTTAACTGGACAGTGTTGGAAGTGAATGTGCTCAAAGAAAGTGTTAATTCTATTTATGAACAATTGGAACAAGGATAGATGAGTGTGAACAAGACCATGGTTGTGGAAAATGTAAATAAAATGATTTCCCTCATTCAGAATGTTGCTAAATATGTTAACATAATGAAGCTGGTTCATGAAGAAAATATAAGAGCCCTTCGAAGCCTCCATTGAAAAAATTCATGAGAAGATTAGGACCATGGTGGTTGTGAGAATAACTACCATGCAAAATAGTTCTAAGGGCCTTAGGCAATAGAATGAGAAGGTGATGACTTTCAAAGATCTCTCTAAGGGTAATTCAAAACCCCATATTACCAGAAAGGATGATCAGAAGAATGATGCAGTTATTCAACATGATGGAAATATTGGACCTATTCTTGGTCCCTCTTATAAAACTCGAAGCCGAAATAAAAGTAAGACTGTTCAAGCCCAGGTTTTCATGATATGCGCAATATCAATGAAAATGTTATCAATGGGAATGATGAAATTTTTAAAATGATGAAAAATCTTCAATAGGATGTCAAGTTATTGTACCCCTTCTTGTGTCTTTTATTTAGCTACTAGTTGGTTGTTGTCTGTCTTTTTGGTTTTTTCTCTTAGTGTTGGTTGTCTTCTTTTGTTAAGGGTTTTAGGTCCCTTCAAAACCCATTTTATTATAATAAAAAAATAATATTTAATTCACCAATATGAATTAATATTTCAATACCCAACTATATTTTATTATAGTTAATTTGTTATTTAGTTCTAATTTTTATTATTTTTACATGTCGACTCTTTAATACTTTTTGTTAACATGCTCACATCTAGTTCCTGTAATTGTCTCTTTTTATTTTAGAAATTTAATAAAATCTTACAAAATAAAATAAACTCTCAATGAACTTGCACATACATATATTTTAAATAATAAAGTAAATTGGAAAATTATGACAATGAACTTTATAAGAAAATAATATGCTTCAATTTGAATTTGATGGGTAAAATATTGTGAGTGTGTTTTGTCTAGTAATCTTTTCATGAAGAAGCTCAACTCTATGTAGATTGTTCACAAGCATAGATATCATCCTTTCCACATAAAATATGGAATAATTTTCTACACTTTATTTCTCATTAAAATGCATAAAGAAGTAAGTTCCCTTTTTATAAATTAGTTGTCAGTGAGCTACTCATACATCTTGGAGAGTGCAACTCACCACATTCAACATATTCATCTATTAGTGCAGCTAGAGTGAAAACCACTCCTAGCAACTCTTCAACTACTAATGTGATTGCATGTATCTCACAGGCATACCCCAGAAAAGAATTGCATCTCCCTTTTTTGGTTTCACATGTACACCTTTGTCCATCTTGCAACCACAATTGCACTCCATATCTCTAGCCAAAGAGAAATTGGTTTCTCCTCTTGTCTCATATCGTGGAATCGACATTAGTTTACCCTTTTTTGCTGGTACTTGAGAGTAGACTACAATTTGTTCCTTAATTTCCTGGACCATAGGATATTTGATCTAAATTATGGATTCGGATGACAACACCTGAGTGAGAACTTGCGGTATTGTAAATTCTGTTACAAGAACTAGAAATCATAGAATTGAAGCAAGCCAAAAAGTAATCTATTTCATTCAAAAACCCAACATATAGAAGTTCATGAGATTCCAAGAGTCACAAAAACATCTTGAGAATCGAAGTCCAACAATCACATTTGTTCATTACATTATAAAATCTAAAAAACTATGAAATTTTCAAAAAACTATATGAAATTTTATCCTAACTTCAACTAGACATAACTTTCTGCTCGAGACTCAAAATTACAAGCCGTTGATCTCGTTGGAAAGGTCTCCAAGAGTTGTAGACACAAATTTGAAAGAGTCTCACTTTCAAGGGGTAAAAATTCCCTTAAGACCTTCAAAAATGCAAATTACTAACATATATATAAACTAAAGTAAAAAAAATATAATTCAAATTTTCTTCTGATCAGTACTTCATCACCTCATGATTTAAAAACATTCCAAAACTTGTTCGAATGTCACTTTTAATGCCCTTAACTATTTTAGTATCAACCACATGAAGTTAAGGTTGAAGCATTGCAATCAGATAAGCACACTTCACAAGACTCCACAAAATTAAGGAGAAGAATAATTCTTGGGAACAATTATTTCATGTTTAAAAAATCTAAACACCTTTTCAACTTTCCTATCAGGATCATATCTTACAAAAATTTCATGACTATTGAAATTTAGAAAGTTCTCATTAGGATCATATCTTACTGAAGTTTATTATGTATTGAAATTTAGATAGGACAATTCCTTTTCAGAGCCTATAGCACATACAATACTTTTCTACATACAGTAGCTGAAAGAAAGATGAAATTGAACTCCATGTGCATACTTTTGTGCAAATTTCTTTTCATTATCAAATTTTTTATTGGTAACAAGATGACCTTATTGCTGTAAAATGTTTGAAACTAGACAAGTTCTTTAAAAATCTTAAAATTTTGATGTAGTTAGACTCAAGGAATTGAATGAACTGATGTCTACACCTGAATATTGATTATTTAGTATCATCTAAAATTCTAACCATGTCCCAAGACAACTTGTTTATAATAGAAAAAAATGAAAGCATCATTAATCCTCTTGAAATGCTTTAGTATAGTTAATAAGTTTTTTATCATAGTTAATGAGTATAACCTTCTTATCAGTCAATGCAACTTAGATGGATAAGTCTTCACATGTTTGATTTCTAATTCTAGATTTTAATCCTTAGTAAATAACCATGGGAATTATGGTTTGTGTGTATTATTAGCGGCATTCTACAAAATATTAGTCTATTGTGCTAGATAATATTGACTTGAACTTACAGGATATTTTATTTGCATTCAAATCTAATACATTAGTATCTTCAATGATCTCTTAATATAGGAATATATATTTTATAATCAGGTAACTCTACAATTAACATGATTTGAGTAGGTTGTAAGCCCATTAAATTTCTTACTATGAATTGAGATACATTGTTATTAAAAGACACTTGGTAATGCGAGGAAGTAATTATTTGATTTATGTAGTATTTGATTTATGCATATTTAATTTACCTATTCTAGTGACACTTGATTGAGGCAAGGGTTGGCGTTGTCCAAGTAACACTTGGTTGAGCATTTATAAAATTGGATTAGTAAAGTGCTTCAAGAAAAATATCTCTGGTATATTTTCTTAAGTTAAATTCTTTCCTCTAAGAAAAGTCATGATAATTCTTCACCATGTATAACATAGTCCCACATGACAAAGATGAATGAGAAAAATAATTTAGAAGAAAATTTTAAAAATTCACAACACAAAATGAAATAACAGCTAAATCAATAATATACTAAATAAATCTTAATGTGATTTTTTATTTTTTTAAAAATAAAAGTGGCAAGCCTCCATACTTAATTGATTGAGAAACTAGTTCAAGAGCTCAAGGAGGAAAGAAACCAACAAGAAAACCTCCTATCCTTGCTCAAATACATCCGAGAAGTCACACCCAGCCAAGTGGGGCATTGTGGAATAAGCATTATACAAAAAGATAGAAATTGGAAAGATATTGCATACCCCAACTCCAACATAATAACATAATTAAATCTTAATGTTATAAAAAAACTTAAACTAATATAATAATAGCCATTAAATTTATATTTTATAATTTAAATATACTATAATAATATTTTAATATATTTTTTGAATTAAAGATAAAGTATCAAGTACATCAAAAGACCAGCATGCAGTGCATCAAATGTGCACGGTATCAAAGTTCATTAGAGAAATGTCAACTAACAATAACTAACAACATCAAAAGAGGATCATATATAGTTGATCCATCGCCACTAAAGGTGTGAAGAGAACATGAAAAATAAATACACATTTATATCACAGTGTCAAAAAAGAGGGTACATATGGATCAACAGTTAGGAGAAAATGAATTCTTCGTCTGGGTCTCTAGCATCCCCAACTGGAGGTAGCCCAATAGTCCATCCTTGGCTGCCATCCTGCCAAACTTCCTGTTTACCATCCAAGATCTATTGCCCCTAAGGGTGATCCGTATGAACACTAAAGAGATCTGCCTTGGCCTATAGAATGTCAAGGTTCAACTGTCATTGTTCTGGCTGGTACATGAAGCTCAGTAGTACCTATTCAAATGGAGCATTCTTCCCCTCAGCTCTATCCCAGGTGAAGCCATGTGAAAGTTCCTTGAGATAGACAATGGTGGATCCGTCATTGATTCATCTATCAAACTTCTCTTCATCTAACCGGAGGACAATAGTGACCTGCAAGGAAACCAGATGCATAGTGAGTCTCCTAAGAGACTCAGTGAGGTTTCTAGAAGAACCACCAAAAATATCACCATTCCTAAATTTCCATATCAGCCATAGAATTTTAATGGAGAGACTAGACCAAAATAGCTTAGCAATATTCTTACACCCATTAATGAACCCAAAAAAATCATAAATAGGAGGGATGCCATTACCACCCATTTTAATCCCAAACAACCTCTAGATTTCTTTGGCAAAATGACAGTCACAAAAGACATGTTGGATAGTCTTAGGTAATCGGCAAAATTTACAAATAAAGTGCTTACCAGCATAGTCTTTTTAGAGGGAGTTTGTTGAGGGCAAGTTTCCAGGCAAAAAACTTCTTCTTCGGTTCAGTGGGGTCATTCCAAAGTTTCTCCAATAATTTAATCCACATTTTACAATCCCAGCCAAGGTGCCAAGAGGAGTTCAAATGGGAGAAGATATAGTCAAAATCAACAAGAGAGTTATAAACAAATTTTCCCTTAGTATTGTGGAGAGGGGAGCGATCAGTCCAACAGAAAGGGAGAGGAGAGGAGAAGGCAAGGGGAGGAAGCATAGGTGGAAGGAGGGGCAGTAGGGCATCCATGAGTACCATATAGGTGTGGAAATGTGAAGGTGGAAGGTCAAAGGAGGAGAACAACTCCTCCCAAGAGATGAGAGTTCCATTATTTATAATATCAGCAAAGCACTAGATCCCTCTGTTATGCCAATTGAGAGAAGAGAACCCTTGTAAAATGGCCAAGTGCTTATTGTTATGAAGGAGGTTCCACAAAATCGAACTATCCCCAAAGATTCTACCATTAGAGTCTTTGAACTCATTATCCCTGAGAAACTGAGTAACAAGGCCCCAAGCTTTCCAAACAGACTTAAAAACAACAGATCCAACAGGAGACACTTCAAATTTGCCAGCTAATAGGTCCCCAATAGGAAGGTTTTTCCATTTTTTTGCATTCTTGGGGATAGCTCTTGTAATATTGTTCCTAATAAGAAGTTTCCATGGTTCATCCCATGATAGGGACCTAGTGATCCATTTAACAGCAAGGGAAACAACATGTAGTTTGAGGTCCTTCAACCCCATACCCACTCTCATTTTATTCATGATACACCAATCCCACCTTACCTCATGTCTCTTCATATTACCTCTGCCATCTGACCAAAGAAAATTCCTAATTTGTTTCTAAATATGGTTGTATTGATAATTACAAAACAACCAACAGGAAGAGAAATAGATATTATAGGAAGATAGGACTTTCTCACAAATTTGGAATCTCCTTGCAAGAGATAGGTAATTGCTGTTCCTTTTGGCAAATTTTTTGTCAATCTTCCCCATGACCCATTCCCACATCTCCTTGAGATTAGGGTCAACTGAGAATGGAATACCAAGGTACCTAATAATAGTGTTGGGGCCTTTCCATTTCAAATTAAATCTAGGAAACCATCTTGGAGGGTCTCTTTCCCACCCCAAAAGACAAGATTTGTGAAGGGCAGTTTTACTTCTTGAGGCCTGGCAAAAGATCTCAATATTATCAATGAGAGCAGTGAGATTAGAATCATCTAGTTTCAAAAGAATAGCAGTGTCATTAGCAAATTGGACATTCAAGATATCCTCACTATTTGGCAGAGAAATGTCCTGAACCCTGGGGGAACACATCTGATCATTGAGGACATAGTACAGAGCATCGACAACAATAACATATAAGGCGGGGGCAACGGGACACCCCTACCTAATAGATCTAGAGAGATTAAAACTATTAGATCTCAGCCCATTGACTTCCATAGTAGCATTAGCATCGGCTAACAAAGTATTGACCAGTTTACAAAAGAAAGAGGGGAATCCAAGACTGATGAGCATCTGATTGATAAAACCCCACTCAATCCTTTCGTAAGCCTTTTCGAAATCAATAAACAACATTCCACATTGCTGCCCTGATTCCTTATCCCAGTGAAGAGACTCCCAACAGGTAATGATATTGTCTAAAATATATCTATCTTTGATGAAGCTCGTTTGCATGGGATTGATAATCTTGGGAAGGATCGCCTCAAGCCTGACTGCCACAACCTTAGCAAGAACCTTATATGAAACATTTAGTAGTGTTATAGGTTGCCAATTTTTAATCAGGAATTTATCTCCTTCTTTACATATAAGCTTAATGAGCCCTTGATTAATGTCTTTCCCAAGGGAACCCTTGGCAATGGCTTCCTCATACAAGTTGAGAAGGTCCTCTGAAATCCAATTTGAGTTCCTTTTATAAAATTCAGCTAGAAAACTTCACCTTTCACATAGCCGATGTTGAACTCATGTGGATACAACAATAAACATTTATTGCTTACAATTGCACCATATAGGACTGACCATTTTAATATTTCTTTTTGTAAACACTCTCAACATAATTAATCTAAACTAAAAATATACGATTAAAATTATTTTATTTAGAAATTAAAGACATACAAAAAGGAACATGTAAACTAAAATCAATTTTAAAAATCCCATTCAAAAGTGATTACACGAAAAAGTAGAAATCAAATACATCAATAAACAAACTTTTCAACATCAAATAGTCAAAGAAAATTCATCACACTTACCAATTCTTTTGCTTTCATTTTCACTTTACCACGTCATATGCTACCAAGTTTGGTACCCTACTCTATCTCTATAATCAATCAAAAATTATTTGAAATATAGTTAAAGCTTTCCCAACTTTCATTGTGGCCTTAAATCACTTATTTATTCTCATGAGCTAATATAGAATACGTTCACTATCATGTTGGGTGAGTAAAATTGCAACCAGTTATTTCCTTTGAGTTGGGATCCAATAGGTGTATTAAAATTTGAATGTTATATGATACTTGAAATTCGACACATTATATAGTCGTTTTTCTCTTTTAGACCATATATGACAACTTAAAAAATTACAAGACCATATTTATTGACATGCTATTTTTTTCTAAAAGCATATATGTGACACTTCAAATTATTAATACCGTAAAAAAATATAATAGGTATTATATAATATATAATATTTTAATTTAAAATATTGATATGTATTATTTTAGAATGTTTACTATAAAATATAAATTTATTTAAAAATGAGTAAGATATATTTGTTTCTAATTTTATAATATTTTAATATAAATTTTTAAAATAATTTCTATTTTCTTATATGAATTTAAAAACTTAGTCAATTTGTTTTTTATTATTTTTAAGAAGAAGATTGTCTCAAATATCATTTTTTTTTTATGAGTAGGCCTTCTCTATTAATTAGAAATATTAAAGTACATATTCACAAAAAAAAGGATGGGGGATACAAGATCATCCCGCGAGAGTCACTCGACAAAAAGCTATTCATCAAAAACTTCCTCAGGCAGCCAAAGCAGTGGTTGCTGAGGGTGGAGGATCATGATCAGCTATTTAGAAATTTGTCATAATTGAAATACTAAAATATAATTATTTCTAATTTTTAAAATATTTTAATATGAATTTTTAAATTTATTTCTATTTTCTATTATAAATATGAATTGTGTTATAATTCTTTTTATTTATCATAAAATATATGTTGGTAGTTGTACTTCATTTTTCTTTTTAAATAATATTTGACACATAATTAATATATCAATTTTTATTTAGGTACTTCAAAAATATTTGTTGAAAGAGAAAGAGACAAGCTATTATTGGAAAAATGTATAGGTGGACCAAAGAGAGAAGGGTTTTGGTAATTCAATGTTAAATCATCAGTCTCATAATAAGCATTTGAAAGAAAGAAACACTTAAAAAAAATTGGGACCACTTGACATAATGATTCAAATGAAGAAACATATCAATTTGGGGAAGGAGATATCGATATTGATGAATTTGGGTAGGGCTCAAATAGTAATGCAAAAAGAAAAACAACATCATAGTAAGATAGTAATGAAATGTAGTTACTGTGAGAAGGATTTTTTTTTTGACAATTAATATTTTTCTTAAAAGGTAAAATGAAAGGTATTGAATTTACCAAACCCTCAAAAAAATTTATATGACATGTAGGAGTGGCCATCAAATTCCAATCCTATATGAGACATATGAGATGACAAGATAAGAAAAGCATATATTCAAGACTTGATGAGCGTTTCATCTTCAACATATTCTCTCCTCGCTCAATCTTGAGATTGCTTCTGACTTCAGAAAACAAATTTGCATTCAATTTTGACGATGCTTTGCCCATTGCCTTTTGTATCAAAAATGATTTTATTTATGAAGAGCCTCTAAAACATTTAAAATACTGTCACAAAGAGAGAGGGTAATAAATAATGATAAAAATATTAAAGGTAAAACACAAATTTTAAAACACCACTTAAAAAGAGCAACATTAGTTTTTCTTCTTCAACACAAAATAAAAAATCTTTATTCATAGTAAATAAACTTTCTTTCCACTCAAAATCAATTGATTGCATCGAGAAAAACTATTATTACTTACATGCAGTCCATTAATGTAATTACCAATCTAATGGATGCAAGATATTCATCGTCAATCATTTTAATTACCAATCTTTCAAATCCTAAATTTTCCACCCCTTCTACATTTTCCAGTTGAGGATATTGAATAATTGTAATTTTCTCCAGACAACGGTTGCTGCGCAAGCGTCGACAACAATTTCAACTATGCATAGTCCTCTACTTCGAACACTTGAAGACTTGATAGAGTCGATTAAACTTTTGGTGATCGAAGTTTGGGGTAAATCTCTCCACTAATTGCTAACTTGGGGATATCTTGAAAATACAATAAAGATCGGCTATTTGAGAAGACATGCAGAAAAGAAACATTGTATTTTGTCATCTACCAGAAGATTTGATATTGTAGAGAGAAGAAGTCGTTGGAGATCTACAAAATGCACATTTGAGAAAAGATCAGTGGCGTGGAATGAAGGCCGCCATTCTAAAAAATAGGGACCACTGTCAATAATTGCAGATGTTTGAGAATGCTAACCTGCCATAGTTTGGTAAAGTTTATAGTCAAAGAAGGAAGCCACATTTACGAGTGTGAAGAAAGTAGCCAGAGAGAGGTTTTGGCCAAGAAAAACTTTGTAGAAGTAAAGGAAGTGTTTAGAATTATTGAAGAAGCTCTCAAATAGAAAGATCTGAAGATGTGTTAGGTAAATTTAATTTGTTCAAATGGAAAAAACAGGTAAAAAGGTTAAAAAAAAATGTATGTTTAATGTAATTCAGATTTGATAGAAAAGGTAAAGGGGTTAGGAATCATTTGAAAATGATATTCTTAGAAAATAATTGAAAAAGTTAAACAAGAAAATGGAGAATTAAAAGAAAAAATATTGTTGTTCATGAAGTCCATAAAAAATGAAGAGATTAGAAAAAGAGAATAGTTCATACAAGAAAGAAATGTCTAAATTAAATGAGGAAAATGAAAGTCTGAAGTCAAAGAATTTGGTGTCTGATGTTTCTTTTAGTAGAGAGGATTTAAGTTTTTCATTTGATGAATGCAATTTTGCTGAAGTTGTTTCTAATAAATCACGTGAAAATGAACACATAAGGTGTAATAATGAAAAAGTTACTAGTTGTTTTGATAAAATTATTGGTTTAAAGATCATGAAAAGAATGAGTTATAAAGGTCAAGGATTGGGAAAGAATGAACAAGGAATGAAAGATGCAACTAAGCAAACAATGACACCCAAATATGAAGGTCTTGGGTGTATTGTAGGTAAAGGAAATAATGATATATGTGTTCCATGTACAAAAAAATTAGTTCAAAGGATGTAGGGTATGGAGTGTTCATATTGTAATAGGAAAGGACACACAAAGGACAAGTGTTTGGATTTACATCTTGTAGTTATTGTGGTTTGAGAAATCATTATGAAAAGACATGTTGGAAGAAAGAGTAAAAGAATTATTATATTTGAAAATGGATTGTGGATGGTGTTATGGATCAAGTTGGTAGAAGATTACAAGTGTGATAAAAAGGGTTTTTAAGTTTAAATATTCATATGTTTATGTTAATCAAGAAAGGTTTGTTCTAGTGTAAATTATTTCTCATAATTACACTTTACTTAAGTTGACTTAGGATAATGCATTTCACAGTAGTTTGCATATGAGACACTTAGGGAAATGTGCACATAGCGATGATATATGTAGGAGAAATTTCACCTTTTGTGGTCTTATCTTGTTACATTCCACCTTCAATGGGTGATCCACCTTTTGTGGAATATTTTATTATTTCTTCTACCTACCCTCACCAACCCTTGTATCTCATTGAGCCACATGTCACGTTCGTCTGCTCACATATCCATATAGCCTAGCCTTTATAAGAAAGCTTGTTTACATTGTATGTAATCAACAATCAATTTCAATCCATCAACTGAATTAGTTGGGTATTTTGCATCTTGATAGGAATATAGTTTACTCTTGTCACATTTATTCTCTTTTGTTTGTGCTATCAATTGGACTCTTGATCTTGGCAAATTCTAACATGGTATAATAATAAAGTTTTTCATGTTTTTCTAAATAAATGTTTTTAAAAAGATTTTTTAAATCTTGCAAAAACAAAATTTTAATAGAAGTCAAATTGGGAACAAAAATTTTCTTGCACACCTTCATACCTGTTTGTAGTGTATCTAATCAGTGGCCAACGAGGGGGTTAGTTTGCTCCTTTATATCTCTTGGCATCATCCTAATCAGAGGCATCTTCATCTGTGGTCTTCAACAAGGCATCTTTTTGGTGGCATCATCTTCATATTTCTAGGTTTGCATCTTCATGTTGTATTCTCTTGCATGAACTATGTTATAATTCACTAATATAAAGTGTCATCACACCTCTTTGTACTTTGTCGTTGATGACATATTTGATGTAATCCTTTTGTACACCATAGATTAATTAGGAAATATCTTGTGAGACTTGGTGCATGGCTTCAGTTGAGACTTGGATTGTACATGTATTTATGCATGGCTCTGATGAGAATTTGATTGTACCGGTATTTCTACCATTGACGAGTATTCAGTAGATGCTCAAAGAAGCTTCCTCCATATCCGATCTTCATTTTATTGTAGTGGTTAATTCATCATCATTAACATTGGTACCTAGTTTGGTCACACTTTGACATTCTTGATGCAACATTGGCTCTATTTCTTCCTAATTGAGAAGTATTTTGGTCAACATCATTGGACCATCCTTGTAGGAGATTCTACATTGAGGGGGGGCTTCATGGTCTCTCTTCTTCTCTCTTATGGGGGGACTTTCTCTTAGAGGAATAATCTAAACTCCCTATAAAATATGTAAGTTTATTTTTTGAGGGACAAATCCCAAAACAAATTGAAACATCTAGTTTCTACAAGGATATATTTAAATCCTTTTGCTTCCTACATATAAGGATCAATATTAAACATATGGTTAGTTGGAAAAAATATGGAAAACATATAAATTGAAATGTTTTTTTAAAAACTTTCTATAGTAACAATAACTTTAGAAATCTCAAGGAGAATCACATCATAGATCTAAGAATGTCTGGTCTCCATAGCTAAGGAGATCCCAACTCATTTGCCATTTGTCTTCCCAAATCACGGAGGTGATTGTGCATTTCAAAGTGTAGATTGTATTGCCCCTCAAATAGTTCAAGCAGGCACTTATCTTGCAAGGTTTGATCTACATGCTCAGTAGAAAACACTCCAACCAGATACCTTTGAGATTGACATAGTTGTACTTTTTCAAATATTTTTTGTCCTTTTTATTGAAGAAACAAGCTATATCTATAAATATATGTTTCTCCTCTTTGTTGAGACCATCAAAGTTGACTTTAAGCTTTTGCATTACATTGCATGGCTTGATATTCTGAAACTTTTTTAATTATAACTCGCAAGAATCCTCATCCTTATCATATAGATTTGTGCCCAAAACTTGTAGTGGATTGAGAGAGGTCAACCTCCATAGAATTCCATGAAGATTTCAACCAATCTCACACATGCAATGGGTGGATCCCATCCTCAAAAAGCATGGCTACAAAAGAGATCCTTGGCATTATACTTTTCCATATCCTTCATCTTATAACGGATATTTACACCCCTTAACATACTCTGGTCACGAGTTGTAATAATTACCAGACTACCAGAGCCCAACATGTCATCAAGTAACAGGGCATCCAATTGATCTGGATGATCAATATCATCTAAGACTATAAGGAAATACAAATGCAAATCCTTTTCCCTTTATAGATTATCATTTAGCCTTTTCTATTCCTTCATAAAAAATCTTATGATTCCATTCTTCATGGAAGAGATCTTTCAAGAGCTAGCTTTGCAAGGAGTGCAAATCACCATTGGCATGTGATTTTCTCACATCATAGAGAAAGCATGATGAAGTGTAACTTGAATGTTTCTTGTTAAACATTTCACTTTCCAGGGTTTTCTTTCCAACCCCGTCTTGACTAAAGATCCCAACTGTCCATGTTGTCTGTGAGCAAGAATTTTCAAAATCTTGGACAAATTTAGCAAGTGAAACTGGATATTTAGAAACTTGTAACGGTCTCCTCTTTCTCATTTCTCATAGCACACATGACACAATCTTTTAGCACAATCCTATGTGATCCAAGACCAATAATATGTTTAGAATGTCATTCTAAAGAGGTAAATTGAATTTCATATACTACAGAAAAAGGGAGTTTACTCTCTATGTTTGTTGTGTTCATAGCCGGATTTGTTTGCAGCAGATTTGAGAGCCTTTTTACAAACCTCAACCTTGTGGAGGTACTTTACTTCTTTGATAATAAGAAAGTGTTGCACCATACACTCCCCTATCTGTGAAACGAAGCTCCTTAGGCTCCACATCGTATAACATAGGAATAAATAGGACCCCTACATCACTTTGTTCTAACATAAGAGCAATCTCATTTAAACACCACTTTGACTTTGTATATCCTTTAGAGAAAATGGCTATTTGGACAATAAATGAGCATATGCCATTTTTAATGGCAAAAGGAATAGAATCTCCCTCTTCAATCTTTTGACGGTAAGAAATGCCTGACACTTTCTAGCCTCATGAAGGTCATACAATCTTTTAGTAAGGGTGTCCTTGATGTCAGGGACTCGATGGATGATGAATGCATCATATAATTTTGGAGATTTAATCGATCTTTAGTGAGGAGATGAGGAGGAGGAAGCCATGGTTGCAGGACTAGAAATTCAAAATGTACAAAACATTCTAGAGTAGAGTGGGTTGTATTTGGTAAAAGGATACAACAATAGCTAATATTTAATAGAGAAACATAAGTAAATGCAAAGTATCGTCAATTGTCCCCAACGAAGGAGGTTTACATCATGTATCAGCACATCATCTTTCGCATTGAAATGGAAAGATGTCTCCAACAGTTTGACGCTTTTCTAATTGGATAAGGGTAAAGTCTTATGGAGGAGGAATTCCAAAAAAATTTAGTAGTTACTGTTGAGATTTTTTTTGATATATTTTAAAGTTGACCATTTTATGATTTAGTGGTGCATTTCAGTTTAAATTTTTAAACTTTGAAATTTAGGAAAGCTGATGATCTCATGAAACACAACAAAATATTCAGAATTCTTGGTAGAAATAGTATTTTTTGTGCCTTTAAACCCATTTCCACTAGTAGAAAGCTCATTCCCTTTGTCAAAGACCGTCTACCTGGTCTCCTCCACTCGGAAGTGTATAAGATTAAATGTTCATGTCGCACTCTATATATAGTGGACTGACAGTCAAAGTTGACTGACATTCTTTAAGATTAATATATTACTTAATGTGTGTGGTTTAAGGCTGGCCCTTCTAAACACATTTTTTTTCCCCTAGAGTTTTCACTCTCTCATCACTTCGCTTCCCATCTTATCATCTTGTTCCTATTTCCTTTTTCCATTTGTCTTTGTCTTTATCTTTCTTCCATCCTTGTCCTTCACTTAATTTTTTTTTACTATTATTTTAATCCCCTCTATTTTTTTCTTTCCCCTACCCACCCCTTTTGTTCTTTTATTTCCTTTTTTATTTATTTCACTAGTTTTTTCAACCTCTCTCCCTCCCCTTCCCCCACCCTTTATCATCAATAGGCTTGGTTAATTTTTGTTTTATGTTCTATAATGGTCTAGATTCTAGATTCATGTATTTAGTTTTTAGTGCTCTTTCATTTTTTCTTTTTATTATTTTCCCTCTCAAGTTATCTTTGGAGGAATTCGGGTTGTCATTTTTCTTATTTTTTTCTTGTTTTGTTTTGTTTTGTTTTATAGGCTTTCTAGACTCTTGTTTTATATAATTTTTGTTTTGTTTTATGTTTCAATATATATTTATTTTTATAGTAACTTTTTAATAAATTTGTATTCACTTCATTTTGTGTTTATTTTTATATTTTATATTTTAAATTATTTTCATTATTTATTTTTTATCAATAAGGAGCTATAGCCAATATATTTTATCTTAAATATATTAAAACATTTAATAACATTTTTTAATTTTAAAAGTTTGAAAATGTTGAAAATGAAGCTAGAGACCAAACCTAACCAATCCTCTGGACTTCACTATCTAATCCCAACCCATGGCTGAAGAAACAAAAAACAAATCGAACATTTTAAGAGACAATTATTTTCATTATTATATTGTTTTATCTTTATTCATTTATTTTATTATTATGTTTATTTTTACATTTTTTTTTATATATTTATTCTCATACTAACTTTTTAATAGATTTCTATAATTTATTTTAAAAATATATTAATTTTGAAATAAAATTATTTTTTCTTTAAAATTATATATATACTATATATTGTTTTATTATCTAATTTTTATTTATTTTAATAATTTACATATTAATTTATTTATAAAATATATTTTCAATTGATACCTTTTGATAGAGTGTGAACAGAGAGGCAAGAGAGGCGGTAGGGTTTCTACAAAAGGTGTCAAAGATGGAGGCGATGATGATTTAGAATAAGACAAAGATGGTGGGTGGTGTCAGCTCGGAGGTCCTCTCTCTGTTTTGTGGACTGGGTTGTTCCTGGCTCAATTTGGTTTTCGGTATACAGAGGTGTGTGTTGGGAGCTGACGACTTCCCTTCTTGTTTCTTATGGCCCACTCGCTTACTTCACATCTAAGACAATGGAGAGCAGAGGGAGAGGTGAGAACGAGGGTAGGGTTTCTGTAAAAGATGTCGAAGATTTAGGAGGTGATGTTTAAGACGAAGACAACGATGGTGGGTGGTATCAGATCGAATGTCCTCGCTTTGTTTCGTGGACTCTGGGTTGGGCCGTTCTTGGCTCAGTCTAGATTTGGGTCTGCAGAGGTGTTTGTTGGGAGGCGACAACTTCCCCTGTTGTTTCTTGGGCCCCTCTTATTGTTTCCTGGATGTGGGTTCCCTTTCTAGGTGCCTTATTGTTTCCTGGATGTGGGTTCTTATGGAGGGTATGCATGGCTTTGTGGGTATCTGTTCGGATGCTGCTCTGGGTTCAAGATGGTGGTTTGGCAAGATTTCTTTATGCCCCTGTTCTAGGATATGGTCTTCTTCTTGGTTGAGCCTCTATTCTTTTTGGGTGGGTTGTTTAGCAGTTTCTCTAGAGGGCCTTGGCTCCCTCCTTTTGTGTTATTGTTGGGTTTGATTATGTCGGCTCTCTTTGGGTTCTCTTTCGATTTTCCTCTTCATGGATTGTGTTCAGCTTCGTCTATTGAGGTAACTCCATCTCCTATTGAGGTAGAGATGTTTTTTGCTAGTTTGACTTTGAGTGGATGCAGGGAGTTGCTCTAGGTAGCTATTTTGGTCTTGCTCTGGGTATCCTTTTGGAGATGCAGCTCTCTTCCCTTATGGTCTTGGGTGCTATTGTGGGTTTATGGTTTTGGGATTCTGGTGAAAACCCATGCTCTTCTATTTTAAAGGAAGGTTAAGGGGGATGAAGCGTAGTCTTCCATGGTTATATCTTTTGACTCCTGGATCTCTTTATTTGGTTACTTCTTCTTTCCCTCTCTTACTTGGTTCCATGAAAACGATTGTTGTGCTTCATGTTCTTCATCTGAGGGTTATCGTGGCTATTCCTATTAAGGTGGTCTTGTCTTCTATGGAGGGGGAGATGGATGTGGTTGGTGGTGACCTACCTCTTATTGAGGTGGAGTTGGACGTTTCTAGATTTTCCTACAAGTGTTGGTGGGGGAATGAAGAAGTCAAGTTACTTGGCTACGTGTAAGCCTTTGTTGGATTTTCTACTTTCTTATCGTTTGGAGGTGGAGTTGGTGAAATGGAAGTGGCCCATGGTGGTGACTTCTCTCAAGGATAAGGTTGTGGGTGCCTAGATAAAACCATTGGCAGGTTGTGGGAGCCTTATAAAATCCACTCTCATGGTTGAGGGAGCCTTGAAAATCTCTTTGTTTTTTGTTCTTATCTATGATAGGATGGATCCTAGCAGTTTTCAAGGGCCTAGTTTGACCTCGTTTTGGTTTTGGTTAGGATCATTTTTTTCTTTTGGGGGCCTAGGAAAACCCTTCTTGTGGGTTGAGGGTGCTTGTTATAACCTCATTTCTATTTATAGATCCATAGTTTGTTGTCTTAGATCTACTATATTTGCTAACTTGGTTTATATTAGCTTACTTTTGTTGTCTAGATGTTTGGAGTGGCTTCTCTGTTTTTTGCAGCTTCTTTACCTCTAGTTCTATAATGTTTGTTTTGTTTTGTGAGGTTATGGCTGGGCTTCTATTTATCTTTGATGTATCTTTGTGAAGTGTTTTTTGTGGGTTCTAGATCTATGAAAAATCTGAGGGGTTCAGGTCCCTTCAAAATTTGTTGTATGGGATTTCTAGTCCCCACAAAACCTATTTTGCCCCCTAATAAAAACGAATATATTTTTAGTCTCTTAATTTTTATATTTGCATAACATTTCTTTCTTTGTGTTCTTTATATTTCTTTTTTTCTTTTTTAACAATTTACCTATGATTTATTTATATTATGTCTAAATCATTTTTAAATTTGTTCTTTTTTTTTAATTCATATAATTTTGAGACTTCTTATTTTGTTCTTTGTGTTCCCTTTTTATTTTATTTATTATCATTTTCTCTTTTTCTTTCTGTTTTATTTGAATTTTATTTCTTTTCTCAAGATTGATTTTCTTTTCAATCTTTCTTATAAAGTTCTTTTTCAATTCAATTTCTCACATTATTCTTCTCGATGATAAAACAATGGGTGTGAATCAAAATATCAATCAAATAATCTTAGAAAGTTTAGCGTAAAAATATATTACATTCTAATTCACGCACTAAAAATATTTAATCCCATCTATTTTATGAGTGGGACGAAAAAAAAATATTTTAAAATATTATGAAAAAGGTTAAAATGAAGGTACATTTGTTGAAAGGCAATTAGCTAATTGATAAAAATAATAAAATAACATTATTTTTTTTATTTTTAATGATCTTTGAACAAATGCAATGCAATAACTATCTTTATCTGAAGGAAAAACATTGAATGAAGATGTCAAACAATTCCCACCCCCCTCTGACCTCCCATCTAGATTTTCATGACAATTAAATCAACAAGCATTGCATGTTAGCGTAGTTCCTACCAAATGTTGATAGGACTACATTGCATAAGTTGGTCAAATGGGATTTTGACAAATGAATTTCTAAAATTTCTAAAATAGAAGATAGCCTAAAAAGCCACATACTACTTAGGATGATTGAATTCTAACTAGAAAAATATTAAAAAAATGTTATATTTAGTTGTAGATTTAAAGTTTGTTTAGCACTAGCACATGCTTTAAAATTAAAAAGAATAATTTTAATTGGCTATATGAATATGGATTAATCATGGTTAAAAAAATTTCCACTTCTTCAATAGCTTGAGGAAGATGCTACTAAATGTTAGCAATATACTCATTCCTCTTGAATCAAGAAAATAAAAGCACAAAGATATTGAAAAACCATTGTATATAACAAAAATAGTTTAATATAATTTCACTAAAATCATAGTTTAATGAAAAATGAATTATCCGAAAATAAACTTAGAAGCATTTTCATAATCATCTTAGATCCGTTCAATTCAAATCCCACTACTAGTCTTTGTCTCGACAACTCAAAGTCAACATATATATTCAAGTGGAAGATGTTTACAATCTTGTGCCATACATGAACAATACCTTTCATTTTTTAACTTGTATTTTTTATTACTCAAACATTATGGAACATTAGGATCAAATGCACTCTCCAATTGAACATTCACTTTTTTTTATAGTGAAAATGATGATGATAAACTTTTGCAAAATCACAAAGATCCAACAACAAACAATCTTGGTTATACAATACAAACATTTACCATACACCAATGAAGACACCTAAGAGCATGCAAATGAACAAATTGAAACAATAATACCATTCACATGTCAAGTAGAGTTTTATCTTTATTGTCTCCTATCTCCATTGATCATGCTTGATATATTTGCTCTCAGTTTTTTATGTACACAGGAGCTCAACAAATAATGGATTGTGGTTGAAGTCGCTTGATTACATTGGCTTAGTTTGTTTGCTTAGGGTTGACAAGGATGAAAGTATCCTCTTATATAGAAGACACTTAAAGAAATGGAGGGATAAGATTAACAGGTGAAAGAATAAATTGTTGACTAAGATTAAAGGGTAAGTAAAAGAAATAATAAAATAATGAAAGGGTTAGGTAGAGGAAAATTAAGATATAGATGGCATTTGTCATGAAGAGAAAAAGCTAATGAATTAATTAATCAAATAAATAAAAATTCATCTAATTAATAGAGAAAGTGAGACTAATTAAATAAATATAAATCTATTTAATTAATAAAAAGTTTAGGATAAAATAATTAATTGAATAAAATATTTATTTAATTAAGATAAGACAATTTTAAGTGTCTACACATATTATGAAAGAAAAAATAAGAGAATAAACATATGCAAAATCACATGCATTATATTGTAGGACTCTGACCTGTTTGACAACACTAATATAAGCAAGTTTAACATGTCCATTTGGATGCACCAATATATTCACACATATAAAATCTTTGTTCAATGAAGTGAATCAATGCCTTTGATAGCTAGAATCTTAAAAATAGATGTTCTACACTAAATTTAAATATCAAAGACTTCAATGATTTTCAAATAATTGTAATTTAAGCTCTGAGTAAAGTTCAGCTGTATAATTGAATATTTTGATGGTTAGACTTTATAGTCAAATAAGCTAATTATAAAACCTATATCTTGACTGTGTTAGTAGGAATTGTTTTTAAACAAAATATAATTTAAATAAAAAAATAAAAAATTAGAACATATAAATGACCTTAAAATAATTGAAACAAAGAAAATTCAAATCACTCCCAAAGTGCAATAATTGAAAGAAGAGATTATATATATATATATATATATATATATATAGGTGCGTATACATTTTTAAAAAAAAAGAAAAATGAACTCAAATGAACATATGATATTTGCAAAGACAAATCATCTGTAGTTCCACTTTGAAACCTACATCTTTCTTGTCTAATTAATACAACTTAGCAGTACAGAGAACACATTAGAAAAAACTCCAATATAACATCGAATACAGATTCCAATTTTGAAGTGTTCCAATACCTGCTGATTTGGATTCAACATTGTCAATTGAAATCATTTTAAGAAGTGGAACTACAACTTCCTCTGTCGCCAATGTAGCCTTGCTTTCATCTATTGAACCCATTTCTGGCAGATCACTTGCCATTACATTTTTTACTATGATAGATCATAAAAAAAATCTCTTCAATTATACTCAGTCTATTACGATTCTATTCCAACCGATGGTTGTGTTAATTAACAAGAACGTAGAATTCTCATTTTAACAAATTTTCTATAGTTTAAAAGCAGAATAAAAGTAATCTGGCGATTCTTTTCTTCTAGCTGGCTACTCTGTATACAATATGTTTTCTATTTTAGAAGGTTCTTCACACTATTTATACAATTCAAAAAATTATTTATATAATTGTGTAGGACTTCCAATAGAAGGGATGAGTTGTTACAAAGTAGTTATTTGTTCCCCAACTTCTCTTTCCTCACATGCCAAAATAAAAGACAATTAAGGGAAGATTTTAGTTTATCTCAAAAAATTTAGTTTTTGTTTTTGTTGATAACATTTGTCTAGGATTTGGTATTAATATGGCTAGAAGAATCAGAGGGACTACAATGAGATTTTTGCTGCTGAACAGTAGGAGTAACAAGATGAGGGTTTTAAATGGATAACTGGTCATTTCTAATTTGTTCATATAATTGTGAAAAGTTAGAATATTGGAGGACTGAAACACCTTGAAAGCTTTGAAGGCACTAGATTAGTTGAGAATGCATCCATTACAAGATCTACTTAAGTGTCAATAAAAAAAAAAGTAAGTCTAATGAGAAAAAGTCCTAAAATTACCAACGAAATAGAAATAGAGAAGGCAATCTAAATAAGTTGTGGGGAAATCTATCCTGTCAACATATTACTATAGAGTTCTAGAGTGTTCAACAATGAAACACCTCCCACAAAAGGAGATATAGTACCTTGTAATTTCAGGTGAGAAAGATGTATACAGATCAGTCTCCTGGTGTGCAATCTGGAGGAAATGCCAAATCACTAGTAGACATTGGATGAATTCTTTACCCTCCAGCTTAGTAGTGATGTAGATGGATGAAGTATAATGCCCTTTATGAATGACAAGAGAGCTTTTGTATTCCTCTCAAAAGGGAAATTGTTGCTATTGAAAGCTGTGGTCGCCAACATAATTGGCAAGGAAAGAAAGAGAATGCAAATACAAACAAGATACATGGGCTCTTTGTTGTTGCACATGGACTATTTACATAGTTTGCACAAAAATGTGGGAATATACACAAGGTACGTTAACTAGACAGTGCATGTGTCAGTGGGAAATAATAAGGCTAGAAGCAACATAGCTTGATTCAAGCGATGACCCCAATAAAACCTATAAAGCCTCATGCTTTGTGATTCTGAAAGCTGTTTGTAATCCCTGTTCGTCTACGACACACTACCAAAGTCCTCAGGAGACGTGCGTTCTCTTACGTGAAAATTTGTAATCACCGATTTTTGACCAATCAAATCTAGAATAAGTATTTTTTATATTTTATGAGTTTAAAAAACATGCACTTCTCTTTGCTCAAGCATAGTGTAGAAACAAAACTAACAAAAATCTACTGTCATTGGCTAGTGCAATTAAACAACAACTACCACACTTTCAAATACTTTCACTTTGCTTTCTGCTTTCATTTGTTCCCATGTTATCTACTCCCATACTTGGTCCGTATAATCCATCAACAATTCTTTGCATTACAGTTAAAGCTTCCCCTTCTTCCTTACCTTCTACTATGGCTTTAAAGCCCTTATTTATTGTCAAGAGGTCTAGGCTACCTTCACTATCATGCTGGGTAAGTGTTACCTTGTCATTCATCCCTCATAATAAGAGTGAGTAAAATAGTAACATTAAAATAGAGGAAAATAGATAATTGATAAAAATATTAAAGGTAAAATGCAAAGTTTAAAACAAGACTTAAAACAGTAACATTCGTTTTCCCTCTTCAACACAAAAGGAAAATTCATTATCCACAACAAATAAACTTGCTTTCCACTCAAAAGCAATTGATTGTGTGCAGAAAAATAGTATTATTTACCCTCACTCCATAGATGTAATTTTGTACCCATTCATATCCATGGTCAGCCATTTGAATTAGCAGGCTTTTAAATCCTGGTAACTCTTCCACCCTTCTGTTGAAATTAATCTTCAACTGCCCACCTACTCCTCCGTAGACTCCATGCTTAAAGGTTATTGGGTGAAGTGACTGAAGAATTTTTTCAAAGAGATAGAAGGGTTTCTCACAGTCTATAATGGTAGCTCCAAGCACAAGTTTGACAAATCCACAGATCCTACAGTTTAATGGGAAAAATTATGATTATTGGGCAATCACAATGAAGGCATTATTTTGTGCACAAGATTTGTGGGAGTTTTTTGAAAGTGGCTACCAAGAACCAGTAGATGCAACAACATATAATGCATTAACTCAAGCAGAGAAAGACTTATTGAAGGAAAATAAAAAGAAAGACTCAAAAGCCCTTTTCCTCATCTTTCAAGGAGTGAATGAAAGCATTTTTCCAAGGATTCAAGGAGCAACAAAGTCCGAGCAAGCATGGGACATTCTTCAAATAGCCTATCAAGGAATGGAAAAGGTAAAAATAGCTAAGTTGCAAATGTTAAGAAGGGATTTTGAGACCATCTACATGAAAGAATTAAATACAATAGACTCATTTTTCACTCAAATCATTGGATTGGTAAACCAAATCAGATCTCATGGTGAAAACCTTGAAGAAAGAAGAGTGGTTGAAAAGATTTTGAGAAGTTTGCCTACAAGATTTGAATCTATTGTGGTGGCCATAGAAGAGACAAAGAATCTCTCACAATTTTTAGTGGATGAGCTTCATGCTTCACTCATTTCTCATGAGCATAGACTAAGTAGGTAAAAAAATTCAAATTTGGAGCATGCATTCAAGACACAAGTTTCAATCAGCCATGGTAGAGGCAGGGGAAGAACAAATTTCAGACGTAGAGGAAGAAATTCATATAGAGGTGGAAGAGGCAGCCCATCAAACTCAAGTGGAAGAGGTAGCAGCCCATCAAGCTCAAGTGGAAGAGGCAACTATCAAACATCAACTCAAAATCAGCCCCAAAGACAAAGGTATGACAAATCCTCAGTCCGATGTGATTATTGCAAGAAATTTGGGCATTACATAAATGAATGTAGAAAGAAGCAATATGATTCTAGACAACAAAGTGCAAATTTTACCAAGGAAAATCAAACTCAGGATAGCATGCTCATAGCTTGTAATGTTGCACAAGAAAGTGAGAAAGATATATGGTTTTTAGACTCGGGTTGTAGCAATCATATGACTAGAAATTTGGAAATGTTTTCTAGTTTGGATGAGAGTGTAAAATCAGATGTAACATTGGGGAATGACAACAAAGTTTCAGTTATGGGTAAAGGTAGTGTCAACATTCTAACCAAAATGGGGGAGAAAAAGTATATTTCAGATGTCTATTTTGTTCCTGGACTGAAACATAACTTAATGAGTATAGGGCAGCTCATTCAAAAACGGTATAGAGTTTATTTCAAGAACAAAGAATGCACAATTTAAGACAAATTTCCAAGCAATCATCTCATAGCAAAAGTCCAAATGACAAGCAATAGAATGTTTCCCCTAAGGATAAAACCAGATTTGAAAGTAGAGTTTTCTCAAGAACATAACACAATGAATCCACGAGTGCATGAAGGAAAAGTTGCAGCAGTCCCCCAAGTAGTTTATCAAGCTGAAATTAAAGATGAAAATTGGTTATGGCACCTAAGATTTGGGCATCTAAACTTTGGAAACTTAAACTCATTGCATAAGAAGAAAATGGTGATGGGGTTTCCACTAATAGAAAAACCGGATAGAATATGTGAAGGATGTATTTTGGGTAAACAACATAGAGAATCATTTCCAACCGGAAAGTCAATTCATGCAAACAAACCATTAGAGATTATTCATTTAGATTTGTGTGGACCAATGCAAACACCTTCCATTGGTGGGAGCTACTACTTCTTGACATTCATTGATGACTTCACAAGAGAAATATGGGTCTACTTTCTAAAACATAAGCATGAGGTGTTTCATTATTTCCGTCAATTCAAGGTTCTTGTTGAGAAACAAAGTGGGCACTACATCAAAGCATTGAGAATAGATAGAGGAGGTGAATATATCTCAAATGACTTCAGAAGATTTTGCAAAGACTGTGGAATCCACAAACAATTTACTACAAGGTATACCCCACAACAAAATTGTGTTGCTGAAAGAAAAAATAGAGCAATAATGGAAATGGCAAGAAGCATGTTGAAGGCAAAACATTTGTCAAATGAGTATTGCGTTGAAGCAGTAGCATGTGCAACATATATAATTAATAGATCTCCTACTAAAAGTGTTATCAATATGATTCCAGAAGAAGCATGGAGTGGAAGAAAACATAATGTTTCTCATATGAGAGTATTTGGATGTGTGGCATATGCACATGTGCCAGATGAGTTGAGAAGAAAGTTGGACAACAAAGGAGAAAAATGTATATTTGTGGGATATAGTGATGAGTCAAAGGCATACAAGTTATACAATTCAATCAGCAAAAAGGTTATAATCAGCAGAGATGTGTAGTTCGTAGAAGATGAATCATGGGATGGAACTTTGGACAAAACAATCAATATTGCAGCCAACATAACACAAGAAGAAAATGAAGATTTTATATCAGCAAGTACTCCTTCAAATGTGACTCCTCCTATAGCTGTTCAAGGTCAACAAAGTGGACAACAAATGACACCATCAAGTGTAAGGAAAACCCCACACACTCAAGCAAATACTCCATCAAATGCGCAATTAACACCATCTTCAATTGACAGTCTTGATGCTGGACCATCAAGCCCACATTCAACAAATTCAAGTGACATGTCCAATCCTATATTAGCAAGCTTGAGGAGACAAAAAATCAGAAGTTTAAGGGAGATTTATGAACAAATTGAAGGTGAAAATAATGCAGGTCAGACTTCTCTTTTTGCTTTATACTCGCATGTAGATGATCCAATTCATTTTGAAGAAGCTATTAACGAACAAAAATGGGTGCAAGCAATGGATGAAGAAATTGATGCAATTGAAAAGAATGAAACATGGGAGTTAGTTAGTCTTCCACAAGGAAAAGAGGTGATAGGAGTGAAGTGGGTTTACAAAACAAAATTGAATGCAAATGGAGATGTGCAAAAACACAAGGCAAGGTTGGTGGCAAAAGGTTATTCAGAACAACCTGGGGTAGACTACAATGAGACATTTGCATCGGTTTCCTGCTTAGACACCGTGAGAACAGTACTAGCCATAGCAGCTCAAAACAAGTGGGCAATATATCAAATGGATGTGAAATCAGCTTTCTTAAATGGTATTTTAGAAGAAGAAGTCTATGTGGAGCAGCCACCTGGATATGAGATTTTGGGTCATGAAAACAAGGTTTACAAGCTCAAGAAGGCACTTTATGGACTCAAACAAGCCCCAAGAGCATGGTATAGTAGAATTGATAGTTATCTTTTACAAAATGGATTCAATAGGTGTAGCAATGAGCCTACATTGTATACCAAGATGAATGAGCAAGGTGAGATCATAATTGTTTGTTTATATGTTGATGACTTGATATTCACTGGTGATCTTTCAATTGACATGTTCAAATCAGCTATGAAGAAAGAATTTGAGATGACTGATTTGGGTTTAATGAGATATTTTCTTGGCATTGAAGTAAGTCAAAATGATAAAGGTATTTTCATTTCACAATCTAAGTATGCAAATGATAATTTGAAGAGGTTTAATATGATGAATTGCAAATCAGCACCAACACCAATAGTGACAGGTTTGAAGTTGAGTAAAGATGACAAAGGAGCTAAGGTAAATCCAACTTTGTATAAGAGACTTGTTGGTAGTCTCATGTATCTAACAGCCACAAGGCCCAATATAATGTTTGGAGTTAGTCTCATTTCAAGGTTCATGGAGTCTCCAAAAATTACACATTGGAATGCTGGAAAAAGAATTTTGAAATATGTTAGTGGAACAAAGAATTATGGAATATTTTACTCAAGGTCAAATGATTTCAAGCTGATAGGATACATGGATAGTGATTGTGTTGGCAGCATAGATGATACGAAGAGCACTTCATGCTATGCTTTTCATTTTGGATCAGGCGTAGTATCATGGGCTTCAAAGAAACAACCAATTGTTACTCTTTCATCAGCTGAAGCAGAGTATGTAGCAGCTACAAGGGCAGCGTGTCAAGCCGTTTGGATGAGAAGAATGTTGAAATAATTGAGGTATGAACAAGAAAGTGCAACAAAGATATATTGTGACAACAACTCGGCTATAACATTGTCAAAAAATACAGTATTTCACAAAAGGAGCAAGCATATAGACACAAGGTATCACTTCATAAGGGAGCTGATCAACAATGGAGAAATAATTTTGGAACATTGCAAGTCAGAAGACCAATTTGCTGATATCTTCACCAAACCACTGGGAAAAGAAAGTTTTGTGCATCAACGAAACAACTTGGGTATTATAGATGGCAATTGCAATTAAGGGGGAGTGTTGAAATTAATCCTCAACTGCCCACCTACTACTCTGTAGACTGCTGTCCATCCCATCTACTCAATCTTATTGTGCCTGTGCCTTCTTCCTTACTCAAAACAGAACTAAAAAAATGTGATTGTAATCTATCTATGATATCCTTGCACTAGAAGTACCACATAGAAGTAAATGCATTGAATAATTTAGGAGTTTTTTTTTCTTGTTTCCCTGATGCATATGTATGGAAGAGTCTAGAAGTCTTTTGGTAACTCTTAATAGACTAAGTATGGTAGTTATTGGAAGGAGTATGAAAAACAAGGACAAATATATATAGAGCTGTAGCAGCACCCAGAAAACTAGCAAGAAACAGGGGAAGCTTATTGTCTCTATTTGAGTTCAAATGTTGCAGCCCTGTTATGTAAATCAAACTGTATGAGTTTTTGAATGATTCTGAAATATAAATACATATATGAATACAAATATTAGTTTTTTCTCTTGTTTGGGTTAATCTTTGTTATTATTTGTTTGTTTTTGTCCTCTGCCTCTCTTTCCAGTAGGAGCATTAAAATTGAGGAAAATAGATAATTGATAAAAATATTAAAGGTAAAATGCAAAGTTTAAAACAAGACTTAAAATAGTAACATTCGTTTTCCCTTTTCAACACAAAAGGAAAATTCATTATCCACAACAAATAAACTTACTTTCCACTCAAAAGCAATTGATTGTGTGGAGAAAAATAGCATTATTTACCCTCACTCCATAGATGTAATTTTGTACCCATTCATATCCATGGTCAGCCATTTGAATTAACAGGCTTTTAAATCCTGGCAACTCTTCCACCCCTCGATGCCGTACAGCTCAAGAAATCCTACAATCTTGATATCCTCTAGACAATGTAGATGTGCAAGGCTCGGCAACAATTTCAGCCCTGGACACTCCTCTACTTCCAACACTCGAAGCTCTGATAGAGTATATATAGAATATGTTAATAATTGAATAAAGAGTTAAAAGAAATCTTGATTTTGAATCTTAGAAATATTTTGTATATAATCCATAATGAAAAATAAGTTAATAAATTTAT
The DNA here is from genome assembly GCF_030272615.1 of Cryptomeria japonica. Classification (NCBI taxonomy): domain Eukaryota; kingdom Viridiplantae; phylum Streptophyta; class Pinopsida; order Cupressales; family Cupressaceae; genus Cryptomeria; species Cryptomeria japonica. The sequence continues at coordinate 6,621,370 of NC_081411.1, read as the reverse complement.
GAAATATTTAAATAGAAAATTTATTAACTCGTCAAATTATATATTATTTATTAAATTATTTATATTATTTGTATAGACATATTTATTCAACTTGTAATTATTTAAAAACATAATATATTCAATATATAAGTTTATCTATTCACGGCAATTACTAATATCATTATGTTAATTATATTCAAACTGTACTTTATTGAACATTGTATAGATTCAAATAATTTTTAATAAAAATAAATAATAAAACTATAAAATTTTCAAATTTCTATCAGTTTTTTAATATTTAAAAGAATGACCAGAACACCAAAAACTTTAACTATAACCATTAAAAAATAAAACGAAGCCCTTCTCATCCCTTTCTTGCAAAGTAATACAACAATTAAAGAATTATACTATACATCATTGTAGTCAAATAAATGAATATATTGAATCAAATACATCATTATTTCTATATCAAATATTTAGTTGGATTGAGCGGAAACAATTGTGAAGTTCGTAATGCTTTGTTTCTGTATTCAGATTGTTTGAAATTCTGCACATTGTGGAGTCCATAATAACTTTCTCAGTACTAAATAATGTTTGCCAAAAAAGTATTCTGAAAGGAAACTTAATTTCCATCCAAGGATAGTGAAATACCTGGGTATTGGTCTGCAATTGTTGCTGAAAACTACTCCACAATTCTTCCATGTAGTCAATGGATAAATAACACAATTTTCGTAGAGGAATCCATGATGAAATATTATTCAACAAGTTGGCACTATTGGAAGCGAACTTATAATCTCTTTTTATTTCAAGCCACGCGAGGTCTGTCTAATCTAAAAAATATGTAATTTTACTTTTAAGGGACGAATCCTCCAATGAATGGAAACACCTGCCATTTGTTTCTACCAGGATTTGCTTAAATCCTGTTGCTTCCTACTTATAAGATAAGTGGCTCAGTGTGTGGTTGGCAAGAATTAATTGTAAAGATGTCAGTTTGGGATCTAACCCTAAACTACGTTTTATTCATAAATAAACTTAAAATTTCAATCTCTAAGTCTATTTTCTACAAAATATACACAAACATCAAATATATCATATTAATGCTCATGAATAATACAATATCCAATATAAAGAAATTCAGATTTTCTACTTAGGCTTTCAATTTAGCCTTAAGATTATACAAGAAGATACATCCGTCGATCTTCAGTCTGAGTTGCTTCCTTCTGTCTTTCGAACGCAGACAAGAACAAGAGTCAGGCACTTTTTCCGCCCAACCTTGAAGCTTACGCTTCCCCGGAATTCTTGGTCAATCAAGAATACCCGACCCTGCACGAATTGGTTTAACCAAAGAATTCGAAAGCAAGAGGGAATCTGGTGCATGCCTAGATGATATATGCATTTTCATTTTCCTACTTCATTCTAAGAAACAAGCATTCACTATCATACTAGGATGTGGTAGAGAGTATAAATAAGGAATTTCCATCTTTTTCTACTGAAAATTCTAACAATAACTCGGCCGAGTATATGCTATGCACAGCAAAATAATAGTTGGAAAAAGCAACTATTCTCTCTAAAGCATCCGCATTCGGCACCCGTCCTGAAAGGTAAATTTTTCCATCTCGAGCTTAACCCTAGCTTGATTCCCACAAACACAAATTCTTTTGAGAATACAATCTTTCTTTTAAAATGGAAATAGAGATATCATTTTTGTTGCTTACTAATCATTACTTGTCTAATCTATCTTTCGAAGACAATCTTTCAAAAAAAATGATAATAAACCTTTTATAAGCAATAATCGAAAAATCAATCTTTCGTCTAAAATAAAGTACTTAAAATAGAAAGTGTTAAACATGTATGAGAGTAATCTCATATGTTAACAAAAGTACGTAAACACATTCAAAAAAAAATAAAATAGAATTAAAACTAAATATTTCTGTGCAAAGTATGATATTAACTACCTCTTTCTCTAAACTCTTTTCTTTTATTCCATAATGGTTTAAAAAGCTTTCCAAATACAATATTAATAATCGATACCCAATTGGATGTACGTATCTATTAACTAAACTTCCTTTTTTAACACATTTTATACCAAATTTAATGAATAAAGTAAAGCGAAATGAAAAACAAAAGATGCTAACCTCTTGGAAACTTAGAATGGAATTTGAGCTTTCGACCTTGGCGTTCTTCGTCAAATGCTTTGATTCCTTGATCGTACATCTCTCTTTCTCTCCAACTGTTCTTCTTATCTATCAACTAATCTTCTTATCTATCAAACTAATCTTTCTATCAAATTAATCTTTGTAACTCTCAAACTAATCTAACTCTTTATCAAACTAATCTTTCTAACTCTCAAACTAATCTAACTGTTTATCAAACTAATCTTTCTAACTCTCCCTTCAAGAATTTCATTCTTCTAACTTCGTGTGAGAAAAGAATGTGATTGTGAGAGGGTGCCTACGTCTATTTATTCAAATTTGCTGCTAAGTTTTCTGCTATCCTCTGGGTTATATTAATTGTTCCACTATTGCGGTTGCAACTATATTCTCCATGCATGAAATTTGTCGACTACCGCAAGAATATTGCATGCTAAGTCGTGAGAGAGAGTTTTAAGTTTCCATCGTGTTGTGTATTGCTTTGACAGCAACCACCAGATGGAAGGAGACTATTTTACACATTGCTTTATGTTTGATAGTGGAAGTGGTGGTAGGCGGTGGTCTCTCCTTAAACTATGCCTTCTAAACAACCTTGCCTCCACATTAACCTGTGTTTAAAGCTCTGTTAGCAGCCACAGAGGATGGAGGAAGACTGGTTTTAAATCTCTTAACAGCAATCACCATGGGTGGAAGGGGGTTCTATGTCCAATACGGCTATCATGGTGGAGGAGTCTTTACTAACTAAGTCGGCCACTGTAGGTGGAGGGAGTTTGTTAAAACACCGACCAAGGTGGCTTCTATCATTTACTTTACACGTCGACCTGGTTTAATACTTGGATAGCAGCTATCGTGGGTGAAGGGAGTGGTGGTAGGCTCTCCCTTAAGCTACGCCCACTTAACTAACTCTGCCTCCCACCGTTTGCTCTATGTTTAAAGCCTCTAACAGCAGCTACCGAGCATGGAGGAAGACTGTCGTGGGTGAAGGAGTTTACATCGACCCAAGCGACTATTTCATAAATGGTCGACCTCCTTTATATCCCGCCACCTTACGTTATAATAAAAGGATATCTATATTACAATACGGTGTTTTATTAACTTATTTAATAAAGGAATATGTAATATGGTTTATAATGACACTCTTTTTCTTTTTATTAATATTAAACAATAAACTTGTTTTTAATAAAAGGATATATAATATGGTATGTCTTATTAATTTATAATTGACTTTTCTTTATTATATAACATTAGACTTTGTTTTTAATATATTCTTGGATTAACCTTTTCTTTAATGACAAATATATTTATCGGGTTTTTATTTACTTAGTTTAATTCCATAAATACAATACATTATTCAATATTTACGAAATTTAAACTCGTAAGTACTCTTTTCATATATTTACCTACCTGAACAATAAGGACATAAAAACCTAAGGTCGGTATTCATTTTCGACACATTTATCTCTTTTAACCATAAAACATACTATTTCACAATTACTCAAGACAACTTATATTTATTTCAAACACTACTCACATCATGCAATTAATGCACCTATATAAACATTTAAATTAATCTACTACTTATTCGAATTTCATCATTTTCGTTTGAACAAACACTCAATTAAGATCATTTAAATCATCCACACTTTCAAGATGCAAAATATAAAATCTAATGTGGTGTGTGAAAGATTCCCTTTTCTATCAAAGTCGTTTAGTTAAAGCAATTCTACCTGATTCGTGTTCTCGCCTTCGACCTCCTTCACCTCATCCTGCATTACTTACACTCAAAATTTTATCAGCAATGACAAACCCCAAAAGAATATCGAATTTCTTATCATTTGCAGGAGTAAGAAGCATATTATATTTCCTCATAATAGATTATGAAAGATCTAATCTATTTGAATTTCAAAATCACATTACATCTTTAATTTGCACAATATTAAATAAAACGATTCGTGACATTAATTTTATAAAAACACATCAAGTGAAATGATTTTTTCAAAAGCTTTCTACAGTTTTAATTTTTTAAAAAGAAATGGACCATACATCTTACGGATTCTGGTTGTCACAGGTGAAGAGGGCTCAAGTCATCTGCTACTTGTCTACCCAGATCGCGGAGGTGATCGTGCATTTCAAATTTTTAAACAAGGTGCAAACTCCTTTCGTCTTCCTTGACGATTTCAATTAGACACTTCTCTTGCAAGGTTTGAATAGCAAGCTCAGCATTCCAACAGAATTCCTTCCAGATTGCTAAAGCTTTACTGTTCAATCAAGTAGTTCTTTCTTACTAAAAAAACACGCGCTGTCTATAAATATCTGTTTCTCCTCTTCGTCCAGACCATCAAAGATAATTTTGAGTCTTTGGATTATATCCCTGGGCTGGATTTTCTTGACCTTTTCCAATTCCAGCTCCCAATAATGTTCATTTCTATCATATAGATGATGGCTGATGAATACATCATAATTTTTAGGACATACAATTGATCTTGCTTAAGAAGATGAGGAGGAAGCCATAAATGTAGGACTAGAATTGCAAAATCTATGAAACCCTCTAAGGCAAAGTGGGTTGGATTTGATAAATTTATACGAGACGAGAATGAAAAAATGAAGAAAAAGGATATATCTGCAGCACTAGCCATTGTGAGAAGAATATTGGATTTGACTTCACTCCAGACGAAAAGCCAATGTCGGTGATATGAAGTGTGATTGTGTCTGCCACTAGTAGATTGGTACGTAAGAAAATTTCCACATGTTGGCGATCTATAAGTCATCATTGTCTATTTATAGGTGGAGACTATTGTTTTCATCCATTTTATTTGTTTGAAAATTATGTCAAAATTTTTTATTTTATGTTTTATCTTGATTTTTTTTTAAAAACACTTCTCTCTTTTGTTTTGTCTTTATTTTTTTTTTAATTTTAACAAAGAAAATATTAGGATGGTTTTCTAATGTTTTGTAGCTTATGATATTGATTTTTTATTTTTATATTCATTCTTATCCTTATTCTTGAGAAAAAAGTGAATTTTATATAAGGACACTTCCATCATCATCATTATCATCATTATTATTATTAAAATATGACTATTATTTTATTTTCTTAATACCAATTATTAACATTATTATATTTTTATATTATATAATAATATAACACTAACTTATATTTTCAAATTTTATACCATTAACTTATTCTTTAATGTTAAATTATTATTTTATTAGTCCCCACCTATATATATATAGGCAAAGTCACTATCCTATTTTAAAAGTACTTTTTGCTTGAAACTCATACGAGATAGAATATTTCAACTTAAACCAAAGTTTGAGTTCATAATATTTTTTAAAAATTACATATACAAAACTAATTATTTTAAAAACTTTTCAATAGGTTTTTTTATATTCTTTTAGCTTTTTCACTATGATTTTACTTGTAATTTTAATGTAAAAGTTAACATGTAAATTGTATGAATTTTAATATAGTTTATTTTATTTTATTTTTAAACTTTTGTTTGAATTATATTTTTAATTTTTTAATTTTAATTTATCAAGAAGTTATCACGGGGACTTCACTTAGTGAACCTAGTTAATAGCACATGCGTTCATGACATACTAAAGAATCCCCCTTTTTTCAAAAAATATTACCCCATACACCTTTTTTGTCACCCCCTTCCAATACACAACTTGAATTAAAAGCCCCCTATTTTTACCAAATAGTGTATTTCTCATAGCTCCTCCCCCTATTTTCACTGATAGGCAATATATTGTACCCTCAAATTTGGGATATTAAAACACCCAATATGAATGCATGTGATCTAATATTACCTAGCCAATGAAGCCCGCATGGAACTTATTTATATTTATGTTCAATTTAATAGTAAAAAATATTTGTTAATATTGAATTTATCATTCAATTAATGTTATTATTCTTTGTAATATCAATATTTTATACTTATAGTTTTCAATATTTAAATTTGGATTAAGAAGCATAATTCTATTAACAAATATAATATTATAAATTAAAATTTTATGATATATACATGCTCCATTTAAAAAAAAATATCTTGATATAATAAAATTATATAGTTAAATGTTATATATTTAATTTTTATATAAAATTATTATTCAATTATATTTATTTCTTTTTAAAATATATAATATAATTTACACTTACTATTATATGCAGTATTTTAATATTATTAATTATTATATATTATATATGTTTGTCTGCCTTTTTGTCTCACTCTATCTTCTTCCTACCCCCTCTATCTCTAGACATGTGTCCCTCTATGTCTCTCCCTCTATGTCCCTTTGTGTACCTCTAACTATTCTTAGGCCTCTACATCTATATCTCATTGTCTCTTTATCGAGCTATCTCTCTATACTTCTTGTCCCAAAGCTCCCTTTATCTCGATATTGTTATCTTGTCCTCTCTATTCACCCTTATATTTCTTCCTCTCTCTCTCTCTCTCTCTCTCTCTCTCTCTCTCTCTCTCTAACCCTTTCCTCCATCTCCATCTTTATTTATACCTTTTGTTATCTCTATCTCCTTACCCCCTCTCTCTCACTCTTAACTCCAACTCTCCCTCTCTCCCTATTATGAACATAACATGAGCTTAATTATCTGCTCAATTCATATATTTTATTTCACTCCTGATTAGATCTTCGTAAGTGGATAAATAGTTGATTTGAAGATATCATTTCTTCATTAAGAACTTTGTTGCACAAACAACATCACTTGCTAAATGGTCTACCAACTAACCTCATTTAGTACACAAGAGTATGAAACTAATAGACAAAAAAATTTCCTGATTGACCTTCCACACCTCTTTGACATATATATTACACATACCAAGGTGCAATTTCTATTTTTTGGCTAATGTCATATTACTCCATCAATTGTCTTTTTCCAATTTCACTACAAAAAAATTGTATATTTGTGTCAACATCAAAAAAAAAAATGGCGACAAACAAAAATATGATTGGCTTGATATATTAGACAAGCCAAAAACCAAATAACACCAATCACTAAGCTTCTTATGAAATCTAAACAACAAGCAAGCCTTTTATTATTTTTAGAAAGAATAATAACTCATCAGTTTTTAACAAATAGGCAGGGACTCCGGTTGTATCACTGCTCTTGTAAATATTTTTGTTTTGTAAACTGATAATACTTTTCAAAGCTTTAATTAATACTAATAGTCAAATGTATTGTGAGCATGGATATTAGATAATAATAATATTTAAAGGTTGATTTTAAAAAATATATTTAATTTTATAGTTAAAACATATATGAAATTTAATATAAAATTGAAATATGGGTATCTTAGATTAAAAAATGATCATGGGAGTCTACAATTTGTAGGAATAAATAAATTTTTGTATGAAGGATCAAGTCAACAAAGCTTGGTCAAAGCAATGCTTATCAAGATGTCATGTACCCACTACTCTTTATTTTGTGTCGTTTTCCTTTACTTCATCTTCTACACTATCTTAATTATTTTATTTTCTATTAAAGCTATGAGATTTCCACAATCCATATTGTATAATAGTTTGTTTTTCTAGATTCGATTGTGTGTGTTATTTTTCCATCAACGTTTCGAATCACACTCCGTGATTCATCATCAGGATGAGAAGAATTATAAAGATATGAAAGATGTTGAGACAGAATATAAAGAGGAGTGGGTTGTGGAAAAATAACACACACAATCGAATCTAGAAAAACAAACTATTATATTTTATTTTCATTCTTCCAAATTGACTTCAGTTCATCTAATTCCATATTCAATTCATCATTAACCATTTTCTCTCGAATATTAATTAAATAATCTTATTATTTAACTAATTTTAATTTCCACTTTAATAAAATAATCTTAATTATTTAATTAAATTAAATTTCTATTTATCCATAATCAAATGATTTCTTTAAATTATTTAATTATCTAATTATGCCATCTTGATTAAATAAAAATCTTTTATTTATTTAATTCTTTCTCTAGTTTCCTTCTAAAATTAAAAAAATGGAAACTAATATTTCTTTCTTTTTATGGATTTTCAAAATCAATCCTCAATCTTTCTCCAAATTTTGAATAATTCACTTTTGTTGTATGTTTGAGTAAACTATATGTGAAATGAATAAACTTTGTGTGAAATGTGTTAAAATTCTAAAATTCATTTTTTGTGTGTTTTTGTTATGTTTACATCATTTGTGGTTGAATTGATTAGGTGTGAAGTTTATTTTATCTTTATTATTTACTTTGTGTGTGTTTGAACTAACTTTATGTGGGATGTGTTTATATTTGAAATTCCACATTCACTTATGTGTGAAGTGTGTGTCTGAACAAAATAAGTGTGAAGTGAACTAATGTTGCATTAAATGTAAATTTGAATATTGAGTTATCAATGTTCAAACTTTCACATTAACTTTGTATATATTTTCAATGTGTTTTTTAGAATCAAATGATTTTGGACAACTTATTTTATCTTCTCAATTTTAAATTCAAAAATAAATGGCAAACATCCATAAATCATTTTTTCTCATCTTTTTTGCTATGTCCTTTTTATCTTCACCTTCTCTCATGAAATCTCAACCATCAATTTCTTTAATTCTGAAAACAATCTTGATTGTATGTTCAAAGCTATAGAATCTATAAATTCAACATCAATTTTTAGTATCAAGGACCACAATCTTTGATTTCTTGTACCATCATTCTACATGTTTTGCAAATCTCACTACTACCAAAAAAGAGAAGGACAATGGAGGATAGACATTTTACATCAATAACTTGATGTAATTTAGATTACTATTTAGTGTTATCGGTTTTCTTTAATTGTTCCTCTATTGTGTTGTGTTGAATTTTGGTGATGGATATAGGTTCTTTTGGTATCCTTTATATCTATTTACCTTTATGATTTTTGAACATATAAAACTAGAATTACTTGTATTTCAAAATGACTTGAAAGGATTTTTGTTTTGTTGTAAGAGGACACATTCTCCTAGCTCAATATCTACAAAATATACATAAAAGATCAAGGACAATATTCCTTGACCATGAATATGTTCCTAGGATGATCATCTAAACACAGAATCCTTAATGAATCAGTATTAATTGTTCCATATTTAAATCATTGTACAATCATAATCAATCAAAAGAGAACAATAAAACATAATACTTAGCTCTCCTAAAAGGTTAAAGTTGGGCCCTCCAATGAAATTGATGGGATTGCTTTTTATTCCTATTTTGCATGTTTAGAGTAGTGCACTCCATTTCGCTCGATTTCACTAATGATATTTTTATTAATCTAACCATTTGATTTAGTTTTCATATATACAAGGCCAGACCACATAAACAACCATGTGATGCACAACTATAGTGTCCTGAATTATGCCCAATGCATTTATGACACTTACGCATTGTGTTTGGTGCATTTATGACAAAGTTCACGATCAAGATTTCACTAGTTTGACATCATGATTTCAAAAGACAATGTGTCCTCAATCGGCCTTAGAGCTCATTTGGGACTATCTTGTTATGGATAGAAGTGAGATGTGTAGGTTTTGGTGTTTCCATTGTCATGGACAACCAAATAGATAGATTGGATAAACAAGATAACTATAATAGAAACTAACCCTTCTTAAAGGAGGAAAACCCTTATTGCAAGATATATGATAAAATGATAGATTAAATACACCTAGATAGTAGATACATTCAAAGATGCAACAATGCAAAGCATACAATGTTGGAGGTACAAGATAAAAGGTAAGAGAGAAGACAAAGCATTCCAACAAACCCCTCTCTTGAGATGGGAGTGTGATGAAACTCAATGTAGTCTTGTTGCTGTAAAATGGTAGCCAAGAGATCACAATTAAAGACAAAATATAAGAGCCATGAGCATGAGAGAGTTGTCTACTTAGATAGTTTCTTCGTAATAGTGTCTAGAGCCTTGCCATGAGAAAAAATGATTGTATTTTAATGCAAAGAACAAGTGGGAATAGTCATTACGAACGTGTTCAAGTGAAGAGACACATGTCTGAAAAATCCTAATGCAAGATATGCAATTCTAGATTGTTTCCAAAACAGAAGTTTGTTGGAAATGTTGTCATTGATGTCCAAAAAATAAGAAAAAAGATATTATAAAACCGTGATTCATAAAGATGACTGAACATATTATCACTAGTGTCCAAAGAACTTGCAATATGAGAACTATTGGTTTGACTATCAAGGAGATTGGATGGCGGCCAAAGGTCACTAATCGAAGTTGATGAAAAGACCAATATGAATGTCACCAACATCACCATTGAAGCAGGCAGCATTAATCGCAATAATATTACCCAAACCGAGGCAAATGATTCAAAGTCCATATAAGTAATGGTCTGATTGTATTTTTATGACCATTCAATTACAAGAAGGAATGATAGACAAGGTGAAGACTATATAAAATCAATTTAAAATTGTGAAGCCGATGAGAAGAAGAATTGACTGAAGTTATTGCGGAAAGTTAGAGACAATACATCTGGATTTAAAGTCACTGGTAGTGAGTTAAGAGATTATGGACTCAACAGGCATACAAGTTACAGAGATTCCAAGAGACTCAGTTTTGAATGAAGAAAACATACAGTGACTCATATGCTTAAGAAAGCAACTTAATATGATTAAGACATCAGTTGTCAAACAGTGACCTTGTCAACTTTATTGAGCATAGAAGATTACATAGATTTCATTGTTGGCTTCTATGACTAAGCCGATCACATAGATAAGATTATTAAAGGAGTTACGGTGGCATGCTTAATATGATCGACCAATTATACGAGGCAGTGATTAAGAAGTTCCTTATAATTTCTACAAGACTGCGATTAGTTATAACTATAGCACATTGCTTGGCTATTAAAGGGTGAGATGCTATTTAGGTAAGCTTCGAAAGGAACGATTCAAATAAGAGATTTATTTTACGTTAAGAAAGAGTGTCATCACAAAAAGAGTTGTGACTATTCGTAAGTGGGATGTCTCTTCAAAAAAAAATTCGAAGATATGAGGTAGTGGTACAAGATGTGTAATGTGGAGTGAATAAGTAGAAAAGGCTTATGCACCAAAAAGATGAGCATACAGATTTATCTGAAAGAAATCAATATATTTATCTGAAAAGGTTTATTTGAGTGCTCTTTAGGTTTGATTGAGGAAAACCCCGATATAGCCCCAACATTTTCTCCCATCTCTATGTGCACAGGTGGAGAACAGGATCTGCATGGTTGAGGGAAGATTTTGGAACGTTTCTAGTGCTGTTGCAGGTCTTTATCTCTACAGATGATAGCACAATGCGCAAACATCCCCACAGTGTGCTGGCATCCAAGACTCGACACCGAATAGGTTCTCTAGTATAACCTACTTTCTATTTTTGCATTTCTATAATAGTAATTTTATTGTTCTGATTGTATGTCTCAATTTTATATAATTTGGTAATTTAATTTAGTGGTTGCTTTATCAATATATTTTTATCTCATGGCTCACCCTTAGTGCTAGTTTAAGTGAGGTAGCAAAGGATAGTTTGTTCTCTAGGATTCATCATCTTATAGGTAACAAATTCCCCCATCTACAACAACATCATGTGAAATCCCATGATCACTATAGCCATTGAGATGTTACACTGACCATTGAGATGTTACACCCACATTGAGAATCATCTAAATTTTCTAATTTGGATTTGAACCTATTCCTTTTACCTCCTAGAACAACTTTAGAACTTCATTCTTGCATTCTATTTTTCTTGAACAACATTCTAACATTCATGTCATTTTCATACTCACAATATCATTTTCATTTGGTCCTATAAACTTCATTCTTGGTTATTTTTCAACATTGTAGTAATTTATCTTCAAGTTATTTTCTCGTGATGCAAGGAATGTTAGTGTGGCCCTGGAGATCATTATTGCTTCTTTGTTGAACTTACATTCTATTTGGCTTCTTATGTTTGATGTGAGGTAATCTTTGAAATCATTAAGCATATTATCTTCTTCTCTTTGATAGCATATTTTTCATTTCATTTTATGTCTATGATCAATATCTTTATCTTAGTTGTCCATGGAGGTGGAAACACCTAAGTGGGAGTTTTATTATGGCCAACTCATATATATAAACCATAACTCATCTCTTTGGTCTTTTATATGTAAGTATTAGAGGAGAATCTATGTGGAGAAAGACTTGGAGTCCATTCAGTTGTTCGATGATCTCTTGTATTTTTTTGTCATTTCAATTGCTTAGTTTATTTGTATAATTTGATTTAAACTATTTTAATTTATTTCTTAGTCGTATTTTATCATTTCTTAAACTTACGACATTGTCTATGCAACATTTTCATTTTCTATGCTAGTATGTTTTATGTCTACATACAAGATGCTAGCATGTCATGCTATCATCTACACCCTGCACAAACATCTTAGACAAAGAGTCAACTAGGCTACCTAGGAGACCTATGTGTGTAAGGAATTTAAGTAGTAGAACAACTTCTTATACTAACCTTGAGAGGAGGATAATGCAAAAACTTTTATAGATCATTACAGTAGTTACAAAAATTTAATAGAAATAGATATAATAGCATGCATTCCACACCCCAATGATTTACGTGGGCAAAAACCCTTTAGGAGAAAAACCCCACACTCCAAAAGTTATCCAATATATTATTTAGAAATCAATTATAGATTACAATATATTTGTAAAGAAACCTCTTCACAAGAATACCACTAGCAGAGATTTAGAGGTAACTCAATAGCTATCATACTCTTACACACAACCTATATCTCATGCACCTCATATAGAGGTGATTTTGAAGAATATTATAAGGTACCCTAACACAAAGAATACTCTAAGGTACCCTTCAAATATCTAAAGACTCTTTTGACTTCATCCCAATGAACTCTACCAGGATTAGACATATATCTGGAAAGGACTCCCATTGCTTGGGCAATGTTTGATCTAGTACAAGCCATAGTGTACACCAAACTTCAAACTACACTCTACTCATGTCTTCCATATTTGATGGGCATGTAGGACAATCAAAATAAGTTAGTTTTATTCCAACTGTAAAAGGAACACACAATGGTTTACAATCTTGCATGTTGATCCTTCATAAATCTTAATTCATATAGTTACGTTGGCCTAGCCATAGTTTTTGTTCACTCTATCTCATTTAATTTCCATCCCAAGAATGTGTTTAGCAACATCAAGATCTTTCACTTTAAACTTAGTAGCAAGTTGAGACTTTAGTTTTCAAATTGTACTTTTCCCTTTACCAATGAATAATATATCATCAACATATAATGCAATGTATAGGAAATGATCACCATTAGATTTATAATAAACACAATGATGTGATTTATAATCCTCAAATCCCAAGATTAACACATATGTATCAAATTTATGGTACCACATCGCAGGACTCTGTTTGAGGCCATACAAGGATTTCTTCAATCTACAAACCAAATTACTTTTACCTTTCACCACTTAGGGCTCTAGTTGTGTCATATAAATATCCTCCTCTAAATCACCATGAAGGAAAGCAGTTCTCACATCAAATTTCTCAACCTATAGAAATCATAAGAAATAGCAATAGAAACCAAAAATCTAATGGATGTCATTTTTTAAAGAAAAAAAAATATCTCAGCGTAATCAACACCCTCAACCTAAGAGTAGCCTTTTGCAACTAGCCTTTATTTATACTTCTCAATGCCTCCATTTGAACCAATTTGTTTTTTTGGAGCACCCATTTACAACTAACAAGTTTTTGTCCTTCGAGCAATGGTACAAGATCCCAAATATCATTCTTTTCCAAAGTTGTCATTTCTTCTTCCATAGAAATACTCCAGGATTATGCATCATTCATACCTAATGCCTCTTCTATGGATTTAGGTTCATCCATATTAGTATTCAAAGAAAAAATACATCTCCAATCATCAGGTAAAAACCTTTCAGGTGGTTGTCTAAGTCTTGTAGACCTTCGAACAAACTAAATTTAAGGTTCTTCCTCCCTTTCTAAACATTCAGAGCTAGATAAGCTCTCCTCAAATTCATGCCTACCTAGTGGTCTTGAATCAACTCTTTCAAGTGTAGAAGGGAATTGAATCACATCTTATTGTTTAGTCTATTCTAGTGGCAATGTAATAGAAAGAGACTTAATTTCTCTAAAACTAACACTTCTACTATGAATTACCTTCTGTGAAATAGGCTCCTAAATGTTGTAACCTTTCAGACCATAACTATATCTGATGAAGATACATTTCACAGCTTGGTACTCCAACATTATTTACTTCTCCTTTGACACATGTGCATATGCCTTGCAACCAAAAATTCTAGGATGTCTCAATGAAGGCTTGTGACTTGACCATACTTCCATAGGCAGTTTATCAACAAGATTTGATGTAGGAGACCTGTTAATCAGGTAGCAAGAAGTGACAATAGTTTTAGTGCAAAAATTTTGTTCTAGACTAGTACCACTTAGCATACTTGTAGCCTTCTCTATCAGTGTCCTGATAATTTTTTTTGTAACTCCATTCTGCTATGGAGATTATGGAGTTGTCTCTAGTCCGTTAATGCCACAGTGTACATAATTTATCAAAATCATTAGAGAAAAATTTACCAGAATCCTCAAAAATTTAATTTTCTTTCTAGTCTATAACTCAACCATTGCTTTAAATTCTTTAAATCAACTGAAAAAACTTCATATTTACTCTTTAGAAGGTAGACCCATGTCCTTCTACTAAAATCAACAATAAATGAAACATAATATGTGGATTTTCCAATGTAAGGAACATCTATAGGATCAAATGCATCATAATGAATAAGAGTCAAAGCACGACAAGATTTATGAGAACTTGAGTAAAACCAAAATTGGTTTTGTTTTCCATAAATGCAATTGTCATAAAAATCAAAGTCAAGATTACAATCATTCAAACCTTCAACAAGGTTTTTATTTTTCAAGGTCCTTAGATGTTTTTCTCTAATGTGGTTGGGTCTCTAGTGCCATAATATAGTCTTCTCTATAAGTTTCTTCGCTTCAGAAGAAAGAGCACCCTTAGGTACCCAAAAGCCATGTCCATCTACTAAAGGTAAAATCCTCAAATATTTAAATGAAGTATGCACAGTTTTAATTTTTATAGAAGTGCTATTACACACAACAATGTGTGCCTCTAGCTTATACAAAGTGCCAAATATGACATCTTTGACAATCACCATAGCACCCTTAATAATTTTACATCATGCTTCAGAAAAGACTACATTCACACTCCCATCTATCAATTCACTCACATATATTAAATTTTATTTTAATCCAGGGATATACAACACACTACTAATCCCTTATATTCTACATCAAGAAAATCGATTCTTACTTTATCGTGAACAATAATATCTATATGTGAATCATCACCCAAGTACACCTTACCTCTATTAAATTATTCATATTTTGAAAACTAATATCTATTGGAAGTCATATTAAAATATGCACTTGAGCCAATTAACCATGCTACATTAACTGCATGAGTAACCAAAGATACAATGAAATTCTGATCATCTTCCTTCTCAAACTCAGAATCAAAATCAAACTTCTTATTTTTCTTCTTCTTTTCTTCTTTGCAGTCCTTCTGGATGTGTCTTGATTTACCACAATTCTAGCAAATGACTTTGGATGTTCCAAGGGATTTTGATCTCCCTATGGATTTAGATTTATTATGCTTCTCATTCTTCTTGCCTTTTCCCTTAGGTCCTCCATGAAAAATTAAGGCTCGCTTCAAATTGATGTGATACCCACCACATCTTCAAACTTCAAAACAACAAAAATACTACCGATAGTCATAACAATAGAACCCCATGAATTAGTAAATGAAGAAAGCAATATTTGATATTTTTACTCCACATTCACCTTAACAATAGTTGATACCAATTGAGCTACCAACATATTAAATGCTTCCAGGTGATCTATAATTGGTTCACCCTCTTCTATTCTCAAGGAATACAATTTAGTCTTTAAGAAAATATAATTCAATAAAGATTTCACTTGATACATTTCACCAAGATTAGTTCATAGCTTCTTTGCAGAGGTGTCTTCGTGGATATTGATTAGAATAGAGTTTGCCAAGAACAATCTAATTAGACCCTTGGCTTTTAGGTCCATAACATCATACTAAGCAACTGTCATAGGATCTACAGGTCTTGAGACATTCACATCAACAATATCCCATAGATCTTGATTTATTAACAGATCTTCCATATTTAGCTTCCACATCTCAAAATTACTTCTAGAAAATTTCTCCATCTTTATTCTCCCTGACAAACTTACCATTTTAAAATTCCTACAACAAGATCAAAAAGTATCTTCTATAAAAAACCCAACAACCCATAACTACAACCAAAGGTGATCAATCTCTGCTACCACTTGTAAGGAAGTTAAGTAGTAGAATAACTTCCTATAGTAACCTTGAGAGGAGGCTAATGCAATTTTTTTTATAGATTGTTACAAAAGTTACAAAAATTAACAAAAATTGACATAATAGCATGCATGCCATAACACGGTGATTTATGTGGTGAAAAACCTTTTGAGACAAAAATTCCTACACTCCAAAAGTAGCACAATATATTATTCAAAAATCAATTGTAGATTATAATATACATGCAAAGAAATCTCTTTACGGGAGTAGAACCAATAGAGAGTCAAAGGTAGCTCAATAGCTATTAGACTCTTACACACAACCTCTATCTCACACACCTCATATATAGGAGATACAATACAAGAAACCATCAACACATGTCCCTAGCTTTTATAACTCATTTATGTGTTTGATGCAATTTTATATTTATTTTAGGAGTCCAAACTTTTGGAGGCCATAACTTATGAACCAGGTGTCTTATTGACAAACCATCTAAAGGGATGAAAATATCACGAAATGCTCTATCACCTTGTAACCTACTATGCCAACTACACTAACATTATAAGGAATTTTGGGGGGTCTAAAGTCCTCAAAATAAAATTTAAAGATTTCATCACACCCTTCAAAAATGGAAATTTTAATATATTCAAATCTAGTTATGATCTTATGACGAAAATTTTGCATCCTTTCATGCTCAAACTAAAACTTAATATAAATAGTAACCCCATGTAAATACAAGGTTGAGACACCATTTTCCCAACAATGTGGTCTATATTTTTTATTTTTGAAGTCCTAGGTATTTTTTAAAACACTAAACATATATTTTATTAATAATTGATTAACCTTCAATATCATAGTTACCTCCAAATTTATCTAAGTGGAGGCTAAAAAAAATAGAGATCTTATGGGATTGATTATCCTTCATAGTAGTTGACTTTTATGACTCTATAGGTCCAAATACAAATTATATTCCTCTTTTACCATATTTATAAGTTCATTCGATGAAGCAAAATGACTACTTGATAAAAAAATGATACCCATTCTTAATTTTTCCATTTAGAAACCTAACAAAAAAATTCATCCATGTGTCTTCATCATCAAATTAATACCTTTATATGACACAATAGTCCAACATATGATATCCATAAAACTTGACATCAATATATAGATTGAATATTCATTATATTCCTTTCATTGTTGACCCTAGAGAGGTTGACTTGCATATCAATAAGATCAAGTGGGACAAGAGGAGATGGATAAATATCTTTTTATGTTGGATTTAAATTGTGTGCGATATTTGATGATGTATTTCTAGGGTGTATGCATCCATTTTAACTATCCTTGGCTAGTTAAAACTACTTATGAAGTGTAGATAATAGGGGGTAAGGAAAATATTTCTTTACCAAGAAAGCAATCATGTTTTGGAATTGAAGAAAATGAGTTAGCTTAGAAATAGTTACTGTCATTTGATACAAGTTCATGAAATAGAAAAACTACATAAATGTTTTTCCCTTTTATATTAGAGCCACCACCTCATAATACTGAGAAAATTCATAAAAATGAGATCAAGTGGGACAATAGGGGATGGAGAAACCTCTTTTTATGTTGTATTTAAAGTTTATGTAATATTTGATGATGTATCCCTAGGATGTGTGCAGTCATTTTAGCTATCCTTGGATATTTGTAGCTACTTATGAAGTGTAGATAATAAAGGGGAAGGAAAATAATTCTTTACCAAGAAATAAAATAAATTTTAGAATTTTATAAAATGAGGTAGCTTAAAAATAGCTATAGTCGTCTGATACATGTTTATGAAATAGAACAACTACATCAAATTTTTTGTTCTTAGATATTAGATTGACCACCTCATAATACTAAGAAAACTTCAAATACATGGACCTCCAATGAAAAAAATTAAGTCTAAGTTGCAAACACTAGTACCTCTCTAAATTTTAAGTTTCAATGATTCTTTATATTTTTATATTCAAATACTTTTTAATTATAATAATGTGGAACTCTTTGATGCATTATGTCAAATAGTTTGCATACCTTGTCTATGCCTCCACATCTTGCTTACATGTCTACTAGAGGCTTTCCAACTATGATATTTGACAATAATCCCCTATACAAAATAATTTAAAAAATATAAAACCGATCAAGTTGGAAACCTATTTGATTCAATTGTGAAATAGTGTAACTACATCTTGAGGAGAATCATCTACTGTTAGCTATTAAAAATATCCTTTATGAGATGTTAGGTATATGTTTTATTTAATGTAATCAATCATTTACAAACATCCATTAAATTACCATGTGAAAATAAACTCTTACATGGAAATATAGTGATTTTAATGTTAACGATGATTATTAGTTAAATAAAAATGGACACTCAGAAAAGAGAGAAGACCCACATCTACCACCTAAGAGATCAAAGTTTAAGATGTGATCTATAACACTATTGTCTATCAAGGGATCAAATTGCACCTTTAACTATATCTTTTATTTATTTAATTTATCTCTAGATACATAAAGGTGTTAAGCTTAGTCACGAACAAGGATGATGATGACATTGGCTAATAATTATATAGATTATAAAATCAATTAGTCAATGAAGAGGAAGTTAGAGTGAGTTGAACATGATAGAAAGCACAAGTAGATAACTAAAATTATGTTGAAAAGTTTCTATTGGGGAAAATTCTTGTGTAGAATGATTAGGAAATGAGACAACAATATGTCAGGTAATAGCAAAAAATAGACCCAAACCATAAAATGCCCTTTCTAAATTTATAATGATACTTTCAAGTCTCCTCCACTCTTCACAATCGCTTAAATTTTTAAATGTTGTAGATGGCCAGTCTAACTAGGCATGCAATGTTGTATTTTTATTCCTTGTTAATCATGATAGTTATTTTATTTAGAGTGCTTGTCTTCTTCAATATTTTTGGTATTGGAAATATGAGAACTCATTTTTCTATCATTTAAACTAGTTCATTCACACACACTTCCCTATATCAAGTCCATTGCAACAAGGAAATGTTATTAAGAAACAATATATAATTCAAGTGTGTAGCTATCCTTTCAAGGCTACATTTAGGCCTATTCTTGTCCCAAAGATATGGGGTAGATATTTCAGATATTAGTTTGCATCATAGACTTAGGATCTCATTTCCATATACATCAAGAATAAAAGTGACGGTCAATGACAAAAAAATTACATTAGCTAATTTTAGATGTCCACACTACTAAATAGGAGATAACGATGGACTAAAAAATAGTGTTAAATGACAATGAAGATATTAAGAAATAAAATTAAGAAACTTTGTATGAAAACTAGAATGTATTGTCTATAAAATTTGGAAAAAGGCTCTAATATAAGTTCTAAGAAATTTAATTTCATTTTTCCATGAATATTATAGAAAAAAATTGTTAAAAATTAGATGTCAAAATAAGAAGCTAAAAAGTGTCATTCTCTTATATCCTAAATATAAGAAAATATATCACTTTTCCTCAAATGGTAAATATAAATGAGTGGCACATGAATAGTTTGCATGCATGCTTATTGTAATTCTTGTTTGTTGAATTTAAATAAATTATGGACAAATTTTTGGTGCTACATTTTAAATACATAAAAGTAAAACTTTGATCAACCTAATTTAGTAAAAAGGAGTATGAAATAAAATTCCTAGAAACCTATAATTAATGAATTTTAGATTATGACACATCTTTTAGATTTGAAAATATATAAATACTTGGAAAGTTATAAATTTTACAATAACAAAGATAATCATATCTAAACAAGAGACACATTGCATCTACCTCTTGCCTATAAGTGTTATACTAGTTATTGTTAGGTAGAGTAGTTGATTATTGTAGTTAGACTAGTGGAAACATAGAGCATTATGTACAATGTTAATCATCTAGCTAGTTGCTCTATTTTGGTGCTCTATATTAGTCACATGACTTATTAGGTTCAAAATTGCATGCAAGGTACTCATGCTAAATTTTAAAAAAACATAGAAAGTTGAGATTATTTTGAGGATCTTCCACCTTTCTTTACACTTCACAACCATTTATATCAATAAATAGCTCGTTGATTGTATATATGAAATGTTTGTTATGTATAATTAGTTAAATATTGTTATTATTTAAGTTATTATGCATAGATTTGAAATATTTATATCTTTTTACTTTTATACAACAATAAATTATTGTATATTATATAAATAATAGATGCATAAAAAATAACAAAGTATTAAAAAAATAAAAAACATTAAATAAGATCAATTGTGAAAAATAAATATGATAATTATTGCATTAACAATACATAAAGTAGCTAGGTATTTTATAAATTTTATAGTGTTTGAGATTTTTTTTTAAATTGTATATTTAATTGGATACATATCAATGACATGACATTTCTCATTCAAGGAGGCACCATAATGTTAAAGTCAACAATATATAAAACATTTTATAAGTCATTCAAGTCATTGATTGAATTGAAAAAACTTAAATAACAAAAAAAGAAAAAAAGGAAAAAAAAACCTAATTTTTGCAATGACTACTTCCAACTTGAACCAATAAAAAGAAAGATAAATGAATTTTTTTAAATTATTAAATTAAAAAAGTAATTATAGACTATAGAATTTTTTCTCAAAATTTTTAAATATGTGCAATGATTGGTTGAACTAATTACAAAGTTGGATGCAATGAATGCTTTAGTATTCTGCCTATGACAGTAACTAATTATTATTGACAAATTTGTCTTTGGACATGTAGTGACATGGTTAAAACACATTATTGGTGAAGCGGCCACCAAGGTTCAAATCCCTATTGGGCCACTGTGCTCGCATGCGTTGTGCTTTAGTTGGGCGGTTGATATCGCGGGTTTGATCAAGTGAAGTGTGGGGATGAGGTCCCATGTTTGTGGTCTCACTAGTTCATAGCTCCAGGTCAAAATCATTTCACATGGAGTGGGAGGGTGTGTCATGCCAATGTCACCGGTCATGTTAAAAAAGTTTACCATGCATAGTTTAGAAAAAAGAAAATTTATTGTTAACAAATACTTTGAATGATTGTTCCTTATCATTGAAAAAATAACCTTGTTCAGGAGAAAAAAAGGAGCATATATTTGCATTTACTTTCCTCATAATATGCTTCACATTGAAGACTATAAATTGGGTTTGGTAATTCATTGTTGGTGTAGGAGCACCTAATAGGCTTCTATGACTTAATGAGGCCATGATGAAGTATCCTAAATATTTTAGGTTAATTTTATTTTATAAGGTCAATCATGACCATTCTTGATTTCATATGTGTCTCTGAGGTAATTAGATAGGGTTTTCAATCATAATGAGGTCATATTGACAAGATTGTCAAAAATTGTCAAGATATCACAAATGTGTGTAAATGGGTCTAGTATGGAGTTCTATGGTGTATAAAGGTGTTTTAAACCTATTTGGATCTATTTGAGTCATTTTTTATTCATGGAAGTCTTTGATTAAATGTCTAGGTTTCATTAGAGTAAAAATTGTCAAAGCTGATGAAAAGTTGTCAAGCAAAATTTGCATTTTGGAGGTAATTATGTGTTGGTTGTTCAAATCAAGTTGTAAAGGTGGTTAAAAATTATGAGAGGCCTAGAGAATTTTTTTAAATGACCTTCCCATGTTGAGTGTGGTTGATTTCTATGTATTGAAGAATAATATCAATAAAAATTATGATTCTCTACATTTTCTTAAGTTTTTTCCAAACGTGACAGTCGGATATCCATTATTTTTCCTAATGAAAAATTATGTGTTTGCATCTAAAATAAATTAAGAATGATAAGGGGTTGAATCCCCTGTATTTTTTTTCTTGTTTCATTTCCTTTCATTGAGTTTTGGAAGAGATGTCCTAGTTTTTGTAAAACATTGTCAAAACCCTACCAGGACAAATAGTGAGGTTGTAAAATGTAATAAACCTCCATTAAATGTTGATAAAAGGCCAATTTTTGGTGTAATGGAGGTCCAAATCATTTATTTTATTTTCACTTTTCTTTCAGGAATCCATGAATGATTTTGGCACATGTGAAGGGGTTGGAAGGATGACTATTACAGTGTCCCAAAATGTGAACAACATAATAGTTTTGGAGTTTTGATGGTGTTGAGTGTTAAGGAGGGTTTGGAAAGTTGGTTGAAGACATGGTAGAATGTGAGGAGAGTCTAAGAACAAGTTCTCATTGGTTGCAAGCCAAGGGAAATGAACAAGATACCAAAACAATATGAATGTCTCAAAGTTAGAACAGTGATTGTCCTTGTTGATAGTGTACAAGAACTTGTATTTGTATGGATGAATATTCATTGGGTTTTGTATTCAAGATTTGGAGGGGTGTAGGAAGACCCTATTGAGTACCTAGTAACCTTTAAAGGAGATGAATATTGGAAAGAAAACCTTTGAGATGGATTGTCCTTCAATTGCTTTGACTATCCTAATAACAACGAAACAATGTTGAGAGTTGTTGTGGTTCTTTGGGAGGTTGGATGGGTAGAGAGAGTCCAAAGTGAACATGTTTGGAAGTCTTGTAGGCGTGACAAGGGATTATTTGTTTATGAGGAACCATTCCAAGATGTGAGTGGGGTACTAGTGAAAGAATGTGAGTCCTAATTGGGGTAGTCTTAGTTGTGTGGGTACAAAGGAGATTAATGTTGGTAGAATTATATGGGACATGGTTTGGGGTTCAAGAAAGTTGAAGGTGTGTGTGTGTGAAAAATGGACTTGTATCTATATCTGAATACACAACACTTCAATTAAGTCATTAGATGCATGGTTAGTAAATCAATAATCAATGAAAAATAAACCATTACAAAGCGACCCATTGCCTTCTAGTAGATGCAACTTTAGATTGCTCTCAGATTGCTAAGCTATCCAGTGACTAGACAACACCTAAACAAAGGCTTTTAAAATCTATATGAGCATGAATTCAAGCTAGATGAATAAAAGATATGCAAGATTAATCTATCATGATTTAAGCAATATGAAATAATTAATATGCAAATTCTCAATGAACCTAGAGCAAAAACAACATAATAACAATACATTCTCTAGGATTTCTGACTGAGAGATGAGAGCCCGAATTTATAGAAAATTCAGAAAGAAACCAACGGCTGCGATCAAATGATGATGAGCGATCAAGATTTTCCAAGAGGAAGCACAATCCATGTGAATTGATGTGATTGGATGCTTTTCTCAGTTTTAAAGGAAATTGAACTAAAATTAAGATAAAACCAAGAAAAAACTGATTTATTCTCTATTTCATTCAATTTTAATATTTAATTGTTTTAATTGCTTTCTTTGAGATTATCTATCAATTTTTAATTTTTTTTTTCAAGATTATCTCCAATTGATTTCTTTTCTCAATTTCTAATTCTTTTTTGGTCAATTAATTCCTTTTTGATTTATTTCCTTTTTTGAAGATTTGTGCTCAAAATTTCCAATTCCTTTTTCTTGATTTGTTTCCTTTGTTGAAGATTTATGACAATTTTTATTTATTTTTCAAATTAATTCCCATTTTTCATGATTTAATGGCAAATTGATTTATTTAATTAAATATGTAGAAGATAATTAATTAAAATAAATAAGATAGTTGTTTAAAATGATTTACTTGGAATTATTTAATTAATTAAATAAATGTTTAATTAATATTGAGCGATTAATTTGCCATGTAACATTTGATGATTTTAGAAATTCATTGTGTGCTCAAGATTGATTTAATTGCCTTTGGTTAGGACCTTGGTGATGTTGTCAAGATTAGGGGCTCATGTTTAGATGACCATTTTTAGGGTATTACATTTTCCCCTCTTTGAATTAATGTGCGAGCAGCACGTTGGTTCAAAGAAAATTTGATGTCTAGGAGATGCCAATTCTGAACTTGATTGATCACAAACTAGATGAAAAGCGAGGTGTTTAGCTTTATTCGAAGCAACGAAGCTGAATGAAGTTTGATTAAAGCAATACCGATCCCAAACTTGATTGAACTTAGGAACGATAGAAAACAAAAGATACCGAACTTGAACTTGATTGATCAAGAAGCGGATCTTACTGATCTAGAACTTGATTGAACTAGACACAGTGAGTGATGATAAAAATCGATCTTGAACTTGATTGATCTAGATACGATGAGCAAAGATAAATTGTCTAGCTTGATCCAAAGCAACAAATACTGAACACCTAGTTAGATTGAGTGTGATCAAAGATACTCTGTAAACCCTTGATTGAGTTTAAACGAATAATTAGCTTGATGAAAAGCGATGAAACTGATTAACGTTAAGAGATTGATTCAGATGAAGACAAATATCAGCTTGATATGAAGCGATGAAACTAATATGCCCCTAGTGATTGATTCAATTCAGATGGTCGAGAAATCTCAACTTGATATAAAGCGATGAAGTTGAGATGCCCCTAGCGATTAGGTCTTATTTCATTTTCTTTAGTTGAGAAGATTTTTGTTTTGCTCGACTTTTGATGAAGATTTGAAACTTTTCTCGACGTTTGAAGAATGTGAGGTCATAAGATCATGACTATGCCCCCTGGAGAGCGAAATCGAAAGATAGTGATGGTTCATGATTATAGGCAATTTTGAGCGATGATAATGATTTGAGCACAAATTGAATCAGAGGAATTTTTGGAATTTTTGCGTTGATTGATAAGAAATTGAGCGCAAAGTTGGTCATAAAGTTGATGTGTAGAATGAAATTGAACTAAGATTCAGCGTTGAAATTGAGCGCAATTTGAATAAAGAATAAGCTTTTGATGAAAAGAGCGCTAAGTGGTCCAAATTCTTAAATTGACTAGCAAAATGATCTCGAATTTTGATTTTGATCTCGAAAATGGACTCAGGGCAGCCAATTTACGAGCTCTTGATTTTATTTCATTGTACTTGTGGTGATTGGTTATGAGATGTTGTTCTATATGCTTTATTCTATATGTATGCATTTCTTTTTAGTATATGAATGTAATGCAAATGATTATTGATGTCTATTTTTGTTTCTTTTCATATGCACATAAATGAATGAGTATGAGTAATATGAATAATGTAATGTTTTCATTTTTCTATGCAATAAGATGAATGCAGATGAGTAATAATGAATGTATGAATCTATATAATATGTTTATGTATGCAGCTAATACCTCAAAACACAAGTACTTGATCGGAGAAATGATGAAAACAGATCACTTAGCTTAGAAATGATGATGCTCCAATTCTCATTCAGAAAATAAAGAAATCATTGTTACCATATCGAAATCACTCTAAATTTATGAGATGCAGAATGAAATGCAAAATGAGATGCAACCTAAACCTAGTCACTAGATTTTGAAAAGCTTAATTTTCATCATTGAGCGCTTTACAACCACAACAGGAAGATTAGAGTTCCTTGCTTTTCATGTGCAATATTAATTATCTTGTCTGCAATGACCCCTTTTTCTTGTTCATATCGTTGGACAGATTACGCATGGATGCGGATTGCACAATGAAGAAATTCCCTCAAAACAGACAAAGAAATGATATGGAACCTCCCTGTAGCATTCAAATAAGCGGAGTCGAGGTATGTGAGGCAATTTCACCTTGATGTGAAGGCTCTTATCACAGACACCCAGCTAATTTAGATGTTTCTAGATCATTGGAATCATTCCTACAAGAAGAAAACAAAGAAAATATTATGCCCCCAATCCTTGCTCCTCTTAGTAAAGATAGACTTCCTCGAGTTACTCAGAGGGAATAATAATTGAAAACCAATGTAAAAGACAACACACAAAGAAAATTTTCATGCATAGCTCAAACTGTTTAGTGATTGTTTTTTGTTATGTTGTTTTACTTGTTTACTCAGTGATAAAACTCTTACAAATATTCTTCTTTCTTCCTATTAGCTAGGTGTCACTAACAGAAAGATTACTTGGTTGACACCGCTTAGGACATGTAATGTGCTCTGTCTATTACCTAAGACTAGGACATTGATCAGTTTCAAGCCATGAGGGTTCCAACGAACCAAGATGTCACAAAAGTGACTGAAATATGTACAAGCAAAAGAAAATATGCAGGAAAGCGGGAATGCCAACGTTGGATTGATAGATGGAGCGCTTCAGTACAAGAGGTGCCTGTTTACTAGGTTTTCACCTACTTGGCAGAGATTCATTTTTTATTTTTTTTAAGGACTTTTTCTAATTTTTAGGATTTCTTCAGGATATTTTATGATTTTTAGAATTTTTGTTTAGGACATTTTATGCTTTTTAGGATTTTGATGTTTTCTCCTATTGTCTAGCAAGGCAAAAGGGATTTTGAGTACATGAATGGATAAGTGAATGATGGTGGACACTTTCAAGGACTATCTCACAACATTAATCCAAGCATAGGGTCCAGATATAGCAATGTAAAACAAGGATTTTAGCAATGTAAAGCAAGGATATTGTGTAGCAAAGCCATATTGTCCAAAGAAGTGGTCATGTCAAGAGGTTTGTGGAAAGCACATTTTTTGCATTTTGTCCATAGTGTTGATCAAGATCAAGGGATAGATTTGGATAGGAGGTAGATATGATAAGCAAGATCAAAAGGGAGTAATGAAGGATGTAAGCGAGCAATGGATAGGAGCTAAGGGGTCTGGATCAAGTGTAATAGATAGGACACATGAAGCCTACAAAGATCCTTAACCTTGTCAAGATCAAAGGTGGAAAAGGGATATGCAGGTAGATAGAGCGAATGAGGGATAATGGAGGATGAAGGATAATAGAGGAAGAAGGATAATAGATGGATGTAACTTGCCCCCAGTGTAAAGTGAAAAATGATAATGGATTATGCATGATGCCCATTTGCCAGGTTTTCATCATGGTACTTGCCCAAGGCGCCACAAGAAGTGGTTTTCACTTGTGGACGAAAATATTTCTCTTTACTTTTTTTTTTAAAAAAAAATTTCATCATTTTTTATTTTTTTATTTTTTGGAAGATAATGGAGGCATGATAGGGGATGGAAGAAGGACCCCAACGTCTCACTGCTTTGGATGGCACCCTTATAATATGATTTGTAATAGACCATGGCTATCAAGGTATGCTCAAAGATGTTGGAAAGATAATGAAATGAAACTAGGGCAAGGATTTATGCAAACGATTGGATAAGAGGGATGGAAGGGTGAAAAAGAGGTGTTGGATAATGGATGGGATGTTGGAAGAATTGTGTATGGATAGATGGAAATGTGGGAAAGATCAACATTAGCATACCTTGATAGACCATGGCTATCAAGGTATGCTCAAAGATGTTGGCAAGATAATGAAATGAAACTAGGGCAAGGATTTATGCAAACGATTGGATAAGAGGGATGGAAGGGTGAAAAAGAGGTGTTGGATAATGGATGGGATGTTGGAAGAATTGTGTATGGATAGATGGAAATGTGGGAAAGATCAACATTGGCATACACCTTGAGGGATGGTGGACATATGGAATAGAAGTGAATCTCATATTTGAGATTTGGATGGAGGAAAGGTTACATATTTTGGAGCATAAGAACAAAAAATGGATGAAGGAGTTGATGGAGGAATAGACTCAGAAGGTTTGGATGGAGGAACCACAATTTTGGATGCCAATTTTGATTTTTCTTTAGACTATTGTGCTTCAAGAAGCCGCCTAGGGATCCACATGGTTTTTGATTTTTCATGCTTTTGTAGTTCCTTAGAGCGCATTGCATTGTTTTGTATTTTTCTTTTTCTTTTTGGATCATATTTTTCTTTGTTTAGACATGTCGATTAGATGGGACATGTTGGTCCTTGAATACATGTGGATTGCTTGACTTATGACTTTTATGCTTGGAATCCAAATTGCTTGGAGGGAGATGCGTGGATAGATAGGAATGATATGGAGGTCTTTTAGATGGATGGAAGGTACTCAAAGACGTGTGCCTTTGTTGATCCCGCATAAGGGATGGAGGGATATAGGGACCTAGAATGGATGGAAGGTGCGAAGGAGAAGGCATGTATTTGGATTTAACTGGAGAAATGTAGGATTTATGAGAGATACCAACATCTTGAGAAATTTCCCTGAGGCCATGACCTTTAACATTTTCTTTAATATGGAGGGGTTCTTGCTTGAGGAGATCTACCCCTTTGCCTTTATAAATATTTTGACATGTAGGATACACTTTGCTTTGGAAAGTAGGCATGAGTCCATTATGAGATGGAGGTGGAATGTAGGGAATGATAGGATCATGAGAGGTGTTTGTAGGCATGATGGATCCTTGAGCTGAACATGGAGGATTATGACAAGGAGATGAAGGGATACTTTGATCTTGACATGGAAGAGGACCATTGGATAGAGTAGGAAGGGTATTTGACTCTTCATTTTGAATAGGACCATTTGAAAAGGTGGAAGAGGCAGCATGTCTTGCTCAGGAAGTGGATTAGGAATGAGATTTGGAAGGATGTTTTTTTCTTGAGATGGAATGGGGTCATCTTGGAAGAAATGGAAAGGTATAAGGGGATCATCATGGGATTCTAGTGAAATAGGATATTTGTCAATCATTAAATGGGATTGAGGAGTTTTGGTGTCTTGATCTTGATTTATGGTAGGACTTGTTTCTTCATTTTTTTAGATTATCCTCTTGACATGGAGTCGCCTCTAAGGAAGGGATAGGATTTTGCATAGGGGGAGGGGATTCTTGGAAGGTCTCCATATTTTGGCATGATGGGGATGTGTTTTGGAAAGGGCCTTCTGGAGTGGGAACATTTGGAATTAGAGTGCATGATGACATAGGATCTGGGATTTTTAAATATATAGAGGAACTTGTATCAATATTGGCATTAACTTGGACTTCCATTAGAGATAGCCCTTGAGGGTCAACATGAGAAGTTTCATTGTTTGAAGGAGATGGTATGGATTTTTGTTGAGAAGTCTTAGGAGATGAACACATCATGGAAGGGATGGAGGTTGCATATGGAGCCTTGCTAGACATAGGTTCACGCTTTTGATCATGCTTAGAAATAGTTCCTTCTTTTTCTTTAGGTGAGTCATTAGGATCTTCAATTTCAATGACACCATTATCAATGAGATCTTGAATCTTATGTTTTAATTCTATGCAATGCAAAGTCTTATGTTCATTTTGTCTATGATATTCACAATACTTACTCAAAAATTCCCATCCCCATGTGGTCTTTTTAGGTAATATGATAAGATTGTTCTTAAGAAGCTCTTCCAAAGCTGACTCAATAGATTGCCCCAAAGGTGTAAACTATCTATCTAGGGAATATTTGGAGGAAATGTCTTTATGTCTTGGTGAAGGTGTCTTGTGAGCTTGTTTGAGATTTGGTCTTTGATTGTCAATTATTTGTTGGTATTCTCTTGTCAAATCACATAATCGTTTTAGCATTTCTTGAAGTTTCTCACACTTGATATCATACATTTGTTTTTCAAATGGAGTCATTGATTTATTTTGTTGGATTTCCATGTCATATATTTCTTCCTTGATATCTTGAAGTATTTGAGCAAAGGTAGCCATGGGATTCTTACTTTTGTCAAAAAAAAATTTAGAAGAGCTTCTGGCTTGAACAGGCAATTACAACCGACAGGACCAAGAGCTAGATGTGTTGCAGAAGTCAAGATCAAATTGTAGCTAGTAGTTCGTTTAACGTAGTGATTTAGGAGAAGTAACTAAGATCTGGTCTGGTTTCAGGAATGATCTATCATGTGTAAGACGTTATCTAAGTTAACTTAGGTTTGATAAGATGTTGTTTGAACTAGCTGAGAGATGATCAACAAAATCATGCAATGCAACGACAGGGGTACACTATCAAGGTTGTTTATGCTCAGGAGGATGATAACCAGTTTTAGGCTTGTTGTAGACTATTTTAGACAATTTTGACTATTTTGACTGACAAGATCAATAATTCGCATGACAAAGGATTGGACAGAGACGAGATTCTGATAGACAAAGTTTCAATGACTCACGACTACCATTTTTTGAAAAGGATTGATGTTTCGATGACTGACAGAGACCAGTTTGGACATGGATAGACTTTATCACTGAATTGTTTGATATTGTTTCATTTGTTTTCTCCAATTTTAGTATTTCATTTTTCAGTTTCAGGGATGAAAACACTGAAAACATGCAAGATATATAATAATTCAATCACAACATGCTAACCCTATGGAAGCTGGCTTAGAGAAGAAAACCTTTGCTTGCTAACTTAGGTACACACCCAATAGCTAATCAGAATATGGCCGCTGAGTCTCACGCAATGGATTCTCAACGTCGTATTAGCTCACTCCAAACGCTAATGGGGGCACGATATGGAAAGTGTGTTGGGAGAGTTACTATCTCTCTTGCACAAAGATTATCAACCTTTCGTAGGTGAATCAGGTAGCTTCTATCTTATAGTTCTTAGTCAGGAATTCTATTTGAAATTACCCCTTGAAGTCATGCAAGCATGATTGAGGCCTATAGCTCGACAAGGTACCGAAACAAGTTGTAGTCATGTAAACATGATTGAGACTGCGAGGCCCTACAAAATGCTCGATATGAGAGCTCTCAAAGAGAAAACTCAAATAATCCCATCTTCTAAGACTTTAATCACCAGAGGCCTATTTATTATAGTGAGTTGGAATGCTCAGGTCTAGTTGTAGTCACTTGGGTCATTCTCATAGGGTGATTACGTTTTCCCACTGTGATAGGCCTGCTAAAGGTACACAAATCTCAAAACTTAGAAAAAAGCTTTGAGGGTCTAGATTTTTGATTGTCTATAAAAGACAAGAGCATACTCTCCTACCTCTTAGATTTTTTTGGAAACACGAAAGATGGATTTGTTCTTTAACCAGATAGAAATTTAAGTGCCTAAGAAAATACTAAATGAATACACAATGTTTAGTCGATTCTCCTTAGGCAACCTGCAAAACCAATATGTCAGTAGTCATTTTCTTCTTGATTTTTTGGAAGGCGTATGTTTGATTGATAGATTATTTGACAAGCGTCCTGAAAACATTAAAAGCCCAAAATTAGTTGCCAAAATAACATAAAAAATAATTATCAAAAGAAATTTCTAGTATGCAAACTATAAATTAAACTAATCTAACAATAATTTCCATTTTTTATGACTATCCTAGTTATGACAATTTTGATAGTACTTCACTCTGTCGTTTATAACTTTTCAACCAGAGATAATTCAGAAAATTGCTTCGGTGGAAATGTGAATAACTTGGTGTTACAGAACATATTAAAATTGTGTTTAGATCCAACGGTTTCATAAAAGTTATGCCCTCTAAACCGAGACCATGTTTGATTGTCATAGAAGAATAAGTAAAATGATAGTCCTGCACTCTGGCAATCATAACTTTCAAACTCAAAATCTTTAGGAAAACCCCTTCAGTGAACCTATAGAAAACTTGGGGATACACAACATATCAACAATTGGTTTAGATCCAACAGTTCAATAAAACGTTATGCTCTCCAAACTGAGACCCTTTTTGACTGTCACAACAAAATAAGTAAAATGATAGTCCTGCACTATGTCAATCATAACTTTCAAACCCAAATTTTTTAGGCAAATATCTTTGGTGAACCTGTATAAAACTTTATTTTCAATGACATATCAAAACTTGGTTTAGATCCAACAGTTCAATAAAAAGTTATGCCTTCCAAACCGGGACCATTTTTGACTGTTATAGAAGAACAAACAAAAAGAAAGATTTTTATCTGCAAATTTAATGCATGTTTATTAGTTATAAAAACCAAACATTAAATTGGTTCAAGAAACATTAGAAAACTTGTAGTCGTGGGTTCGAGCCCCATGGTGGGTGCCAAAAATATGTGTGTGAAAAGTGGACCTGTATATGTATATGAATACACAACACTTCAATTAAGTCATTAGATGCATTGTTAGTAAATCAATAATCAATGAATAATAAACCATTACAAAGTGACCCATTGCCTTCTAGTAGATGCGAGTTTAGATTGCTCTCATATTGCTAAGCTATCCAGTGACTAGACAACACCTAAACGAAGGATTTTTAAATCTATATGAGAATGAATTCAAGCTAGATGGATGTAAGATTTAAGCTAGATGAATAAAAGATATGCAAGATTAATCTATCATGATTTAAGCAATATTAAGGTAAATGATTTAA
Source organism: Cryptomeria japonica (assembly GCF_030272615.1). Classification (NCBI taxonomy): domain Eukaryota; kingdom Viridiplantae; phylum Streptophyta; class Pinopsida; order Cupressales; family Cupressaceae; genus Cryptomeria; species Cryptomeria japonica. Next base: position 6,588,710 of record NC_081411.1, on the reverse strand, counting down.
GAAATATGAAATAATTAATATGCAATATCTCAATGCAAATTCTCAATGAACCTAGAGCAAAAACAACATAATAACAATACATTCTCTAGGATTTCTGACTGAGAGATGAGAGCCTGAATTTATTGAAAATTCAGAAAGAAACCAACGAGTGAGATCAAATGATGATGAGCGGTCAAGATTTTCCAAGAGGAAGCACAATCCAGGTGAATTGATGTGATTGGATGCTTTTCTCAGTTTAAAGGAAATTGAACTAAAATTAAGATAAAACCAAGAAAAAACTGATTTATTCTCTATTTCATTCAATTTTAATATTTAATTGTTTTAATTGCTTTCTTTGAGATTATCTATCAATTTTTAATTTGTTTTTTTCAAGATAATCTCCAATTGATTTCTTTTCTCAATTTCTAATTCTTTTTTGGTCAATTAATTTATTTTTTGATTTATTTCCTCTTTTGAAGATTTGTACTCGTAATTTCCAATTCCTCTTTCTTGATTTGTTTCCTTTTTTGAAGATTTATGACAATTTTTATTTATTTTTTTAAATTAATTCCTCTTTTTCATGATTTAATGGCAAATTGATTTATTTAATTAAATATGCAAAATATATTTAATTAAAATAAATAAGATAATTGTTTAAAATGATTTACTTGGAATGATTTAATTAATTAAATAAATATTTAATTAATATTGAGTGATTAATTTTCCATGTGACATTTGATGATTTTAGAAATTAATTGTGTGCTCGGGATTGATTTAATTGCCTTTGGTTAGGACCTTGGTGATGTTGTCGAGATTAGGGGCTCATGGTTTAGATGATCATTTTTAGGGTATTACAGAAGGTGCATATAATATTGTGTGAGAGTGGCTGCTTAAGGGATTGGGAAGCTTGGGCGTGATTTGGGCTATTGTGGCCTTGCAAATGGATTAGGAGCCTTGTGAAGGGATTTGTGAAGATACGGAAGAGTTAGTACCTATTAAATAGGTAAGTTGGGAGAAAGAATATACCTAATATGGTTTTGGTGTGGATGCTCTGCATCAATTATCAAAATGGTGGTTTCTTATGCCACATAGATTAGAAAACCTACATTTATTTTTACTCATGCCTCATGATAGAATCTGAAGCCATCTACATCTCCATGGACTTCAAGGTTGCTCCTCACTTCTAATGAACATAAAATTGTCAACATAAAAATTAGAAAGATTGCATGATTTTAATTATCGTACGATATATTTTGATGAAATCAATTGTTAATAGTTTAGATTAGTGCAATCCTCCTTACCAGGTGATGCCTTTTACAAAATTTTAAAAAATAAATAAATTTTAATTAGAAAAAATTGCATAAAAGTATAAAGAAATGATGATTATATTGAGATTAAATAAAATAATATGAAATATTAAAATCTTGATAATTAATTATATTTAATTATTGTTTTGATTGAGGGGAAAATAGGTTTGAGGGGACCCAAAACCCCATACAACAAGTTTTGAAGGGACCTAAAAGCCTCAGATTTTTCATGGATCCGGAACCAACAATGGAACGCTGGAGAAAAGATACATCAAAGAAATATAGTAGCTCAACCACAACCTAACAAGATGGATAAAACATTACAATTCTAGTGGCAAAAAAGAAGGTCCAAGCCACCCAAAATATTTACATAAACATGAACATAGGGAAAAAGGATCCCTCATCCATGACCATGGGTTTTATCAAGCTCCCCCAACCATATCCTTGAGATTGATATCTGCAAACAACAACATGCACATTGAAAATGGCTTTTACATAGTTCCCACAACCTGAAACCATGGGTTTTTTAAAGGCTTCCATAATCTTGAGATTGAGAATGAGCAGAGATGAACACAAAAAACCCTCCAAGATCACCACCTCAAAATGTGAAAATGAAGAGGAACCACAAAAATGACTATTCATTGAATCCATACATCAATGAAATAGGAAACCATCCGCCTCCTACCAACATCTCCCAATAACAACTGTAGCACCCAACTCCAACTCTATAGGAGAAAGGAAAAATCCAGCACCAACCACTGAGGAAAATGAAACCTCCACTCTCTCCACATCAATAGGAGAAAATGGGGATAGCTCTAGAGAGAGGCAAAACATAGTCCCTAAAAAGTCAAGGGGAAACAAACAATCATCTCCCCGACAACCATTTCCAGCATCAATCACAACAAACACCTTCACCTCAATAGAAGGAAGATCAACTCCAAGACCAACCATCTTCACCTCTACAAAAGATAGGGCCACCTCAATAAGAAAATCTAGAGAAGAACACACATGCTAAGGAAGAAGCCACAAAAAGCAGGGGAAACTGACCAAAGGGCCACAAAAGATAGTAACCTTCGAAACAACCCATAAGAAACAAACTACAAACAAAACCAGGGAACCGAACCACTCAACCAATCCCTAACAAAGAGAAACTTACAAGAAAGAAAGAAGTCCAAGAGGGAATAGACAATAACCTTCTTGAGAAGGTCAAAGGACAAGAGAATAGAATGAAAAAAGCCAACCACCCAAAACTCCACCCCAAGCGAGGCTTCTGAAATTGAAGATAGAGCAATAAAAAACCTCTAGCCAACATAGTCTCGACCTCAAAAAAGAATAACTATGAATTATGAGATAGGAAGAAACAACATAGATAGTTTGGATTACAATAAAATAGGAGCAATTGGGTTGAAATTTGGGTATAATTTTCCCAAAATGAGACAACATTGGGCCAGCTGAACAACCAAAAATAGGGCCAGATCGAAAGAGTCATGATGCTTTGGACTCTTGTCCACTATGTATATTTTTTTTAATTATATATTTATACATTTAATTCATTAAGTTAAATGTCAAAAATATTAAATACTTATATGCTATTACTACTATTGCATACATCATAGGAATTGACCTTATTATTACATTACTACTATTAAGGTTTTTATTGCTTACCATGCAAAGTAAGGAGTAATGACTCCACGCGAGCCCCAAAACAATAAGTAAAACCCAATGGAAAATGTATAACAAGCAATTAGGGGCATTAGAAATATTCTGGAAGACTTATATGCAAATCATGAAGCATAAGAAAGTTTTGAAACGTTCATCAACTAGATTTAAGTGCTCACACAAGAATAAAAATTACACACTTCATGCAACAATAACTAGTGATCAAATAAACCAATGGTTGTAGAGTTAGAGATTCAAATTCTTGTAATGATATTTTAAACAACCTGCAAGAAAAACGTTTAACTTTCAATAAATCCTGCAAATAATACATCCAAATCTTCAAACAAACTTGCAAACAGAAATATCAAAATCTCAAGCAAACTTGCAATGAAACAAGTTAGAATATCAAAAGCTTCATCAAACAAAAAGAAAAACAAGGGAAAGGTCCCACTAGGCGTGCCAAATGTAGATGCAAAAAACTAATCTGAGATCTTATGCAAGAAAATTCAGATAGATTTTACATCAAACAATGAAGTACCTACAAGAAAACACACATTGAAAAGAAATAGATTCGCGTCGGGTTCACTAGAAAATTTAACTAGGAATTTGAAAATTTAACTAGGAATTAGAACAAAGGATTCAAAGCCTAACATTAGCCAACCACGAAAGCTAACAAGCTATGAAAAACACTCCTAATCCAATCAATGAAAGCATGAAAACAAGATTCAACCAAAATTAAATGCAAACCATAACATATGATCTCCTCCATATGATTCCATTGTCCTCCTTTCACCTTCAAATGTGATTTTGTGGATTTCACCTACAAGTGCAATTGCAAGTGGAAGCAAGATTGTGAGATGAAAATCACAGCATAAAGTTACTTGAAGCGTTCTTGTCAAAAATGAGCAAAGAGAGATCAAATTATAGAATTTTGAAATCACATTGAATGGACAAGATCAGCTCAATCCAATAGTTGAGATTTTGTGCAAGGATGAGTTAAAAGAGAAATTGCCATTAGAAGTGAAGAGAAAAAGGCATTAAATCAAAAATAAAATGTAAACTTCCATTTTCACTCCAAATATTCCATTTAAAGTCGACACACACTACAACAAATGGAGAGAAAAGGGGAGAGGGGAAAATCGGGTAGAATTAATAATTTAAAATTATTAATTTCACTCATAACTCAAATTAGTTAATTAATATATAAAAATATTAATTGTAGGAAAAAAATGAAAGAATAAATAAATATTCATTTGTTTATTCAAAAGGGAGGACATGTTAGTAAGAAAAGGGATTGATTAATTATTTAGATATTAAACCTAGGTGAAATGATCAAATGATTAAGGAATCCGAGTTCCCAATTGTTTAATTAGGTCCTAACAGTGATGATTGATTGGCTAATAATTGATAAAAATTAATGACAATTGACTGAGGTTGACTGATAATATTGATTGATAAAGTGCCATGAAAGGTTGATAGAGTGTCCTACAGTATTGATTGAAATTGATTGACAAAAAGGTTGATAATTAATGATTTCAATTAATTATCAACAAAGAGCAAATTAAGTTTAATTATCAAGATAAGACAAATTCGAATGATTTAAAAATGATAAAATGTCAATCATAATGATTTAGGACCAAATGCAAATGAGCAAGACCGAGTAGGGTTGGATTTGAAATGAACCAAAACCAGAAGAATGACACAATGTCAACATATGATGAAGATAAAATGCAACATAGAAGACATATTAAATGTTAATCCTATGAGGATCCGGTTAATACTGAGAGGTGGGATGAAGCAGTATTAACACCAATTTAAAAATTTAAACCTAAATCAAACTTTCAACAAATCTAACTTCATTTACCACATATGATAATTCATTAAATAGTATCGCCAGCCATTGATAAATCTCTGATAAACTGCTATAACCCGTGTATTTAGAAATAGTGAATAAACTAAAGATGAACAATAACATCACATGAAAATCATTTCACACATGAACACCATATTTTTGACATGGAAACCCAAATAGGGAAAAGCCATGGTGGGAGTTAGTACCCACAAATATTTGTACTCTTTTGAAGTACGCCCTGTTAGGACCTTACAATATGCCCTGTTAGGAGCAGACTCTGTTAGGGATCACCCAGTTAGGAGCTTAATGACCTATTTGGATCAACCTCATGAGAGGATTTTCCAATTTTTTTAGAGCTACCCTATTAGGGGATTTACAAGATTAAGGCTTGTTTGGACCTACCCAGTTAAGGGATTTAATTTGCTGTAATTGTTAGAGAATAACAGTGAAAAAGTGATATGTTACTTGTACTTCTTAGCTTGCTAAATCAGTGTTAGGATTCCCAAAGATACTGAGAGGGGGGGGTGAATCAGTATCTAACCGATTAAAGAATTTTCTTAACTTATAACATGAAAAGCATTTCAAAACTGTGTACCGATAAATCAAAAATAATGCAGTAAATAAGAAAAACAACCACAACATGAAAGACACACCATAACACAATATTTTTAATGAGGAAAATTGATGTGGGAAAAACCTTAGTGGGATTTGTGACCCACAATCTTCACTTACTGGCCAATAAGAGAATATTACTGTTACAATAGGGGCCTGCACATGCAGGAAGGTCAAGTGCCTAGAGCTCACTACTCAGTTACAAATAAAGTCTCACTGACTTACAAAAATGGAATATAAAAATCCAATGTCATGCAGTGCTTCAGATCAGCATCTACTATGCTAGATTCAGTACCAATTTAAGCTCTGCAATAGTCATAAAAACTTATCCAAAATCTGCCTTACAATTCAGACATTAGGTCTGCAATAATCCGTCCATACATACTCCTCCTAAATGATCTACAAGATCTCATACTTATATGAGTCATATTACAATCCGACATGTCGACTTACAAAAAGATTTTACAATTAAATTGAAAATATAATTAAACAAAATTCCTGTCGGCCAGGGTGCCCATAATCTTTTCGGTGCCGGTGAACTGTATGCCGGTGTAGAGTTTGTCGGTGCCGGTGCCTGCGGGTATCATATGATTGTAAGGTTTCCATCAATGAAAATACCTTCAATCACCTACAATTTCTCATTGGAGTGTGCATTTTCCAACAATCTCCCCCTTTGGCATTGATGGCAACACTCATGAAAAAAATCCAAAAAGTGTCCAAAAATGTTGTCCAAAAAGAATTTGCCAAAATTGTCTTACCAAAACTGTGTTATCAAAATGTGTTCTCCCCTTGAGCTGATGATGTCTTTCTTCTGATCATTTTTCTCAGTTCCACTACTCCCCCTTTGACATCAATGACAAAGGTTGTCAAAATGTCAACTAAGTGCAGTTTTAGCTTGAACCTTGTAACCGGTTGGTTACAATCTGGAATAGGTCTACTAATACCAAATTTAGGCTCTGAGTAAACCTGTTGCTACCCTTTAATGATGCCTTTGTTCTCTAAATTGTACTGGTGAGGTGATACATTTTCTCTTCTGGTGTCTTTTGTCCCTGAATAAGTGCCTCAGAGATCTCTTTCCTCAAAGAGATGAGGTTATCCAATTTAGGATTGAGCCTACATTTAAGTTCCTTTGCCTTTCCTTTTATTCTTTCCTTCTCTTTTTCCAATTTTTCAAGTTTTTCCTCAAATCTTGCTATCTCTTGTTCTATAACTGATATTGATTTAGATGAACCAATGATATTGTCAGCTATATCATCAATCTCTTTTTATACTTTATTGATTTCCTTGTCAATATTTGTTGTTAGAAGATTGGTCTTGCAGGTGTCTCGGTATAGTTCCTTAAATTCCATTATTGTTGTGCTTAGTGTTGGTAAGAGGCTATCAATGTGTTCTGTGCACTTCTTTATTGTTTCATCAATGAATTTATGTTTTTCCTTATCCATTTTCTCTTTGAATGTCTCTTCATTTATTTGATCCACGGTTAGTATATTGCTGGTTATGTATTTAGACAATGTGTCTAACTGACTCAAAGAATCTTTATTATCTACATTGCACTTGGGTGCAATCAATTTAAGAATAGGGATGGTGTCATCTATAGCTTTATATGCTAATACATTGCAGTCTGGTATCTTCTTAATAGAATCCAAGAGTACCTCTGTTACATTTGTTGGCCTGAATTCAGTTATTGATGTATCGGATGTCTGCCCAACTATCTTCACAATCTCCATGTTGCTGGTGGTAGTAACAACTTTGCTTGTTTTGACCTCTGGTAGGTCAGTTTGTGTTTGCATTTCCACTAGCAAAGGTTTAGGCTTTTCTGCAGTTGATGGTGGCACTGTCTCGGTATGAACCTGTGACTCTACCTATTTCTCTTCTCTTGTCTCTGTCTCTTTCCCTATACTCTCTTCTGTCAGTTTTTTTGATTGTTTCTCATTTGTATCAACTGGTGTTTCTGATGGTTTCCCAATGGTACCCATTGTTGGTTTCTCTGTCCGTGTTGGTTTCTCAGTGCTTGCATTGACAGTATCACTAACCCCAATCTTAACATTTGCAGCCGGTGGCTCAGTAGCCACATCTTTCTTCTTATATTCAGTGATCTCTTTATCAAACACAATATTGACCTCCTGGGTGTCTATGTTCATTGTGTACAAAATTTCAGACTCGGGATTTGTATCCTCATGAGGAGTCTCCACATTCTCAGTAGCTGGTGAACTATCAGTTATTACCGGTGGTGTGATTGAGGGCGGTGGCAAATTGTCTATCACTTTTATATTTGGCAGTCTACCTATTTTGCCTTTTCCTTTGTCCTTATACTTTTGGTATACCTTAAAAGGTTTAGGTATTTTTAGTTCTTCTTGTTTTTCTTTCTCCACAAAGAAGATATCCTATTTATTAGTTGTTTCTTCACAGATTTCATTAACTCTGTCAGCCATTAGACTTACATGTCGGTGACCACTAGAAAAGACTGTTCTGTTTGCTTCACTGATCAGTTCATCAATTTCCTCAACTGATTTCATTGGATGAATAGCTAGTGATTTCTCAATCTTGATTTTCTTATCTAGTTCCATAATGGCTAACCTCTTAGCATCAAGCCACCTATATAGATCACTAGGCAAATCATCTACAACCTCTATCAAAAATTTCTTATAAATATCTAGGTGTAAGATGATGCTATTTCTATGCTTTCTTTCTCCTCATTATTGAAATTATCATACAATTTACTTACATTTGATAGGTTTCCATCATCTGTTATTTTATTTAATAGGTTGTCAAGAGGAAGAATATCCTATTTTTGCTTTTTCTTTCTAGGTGTCATCTTTTTAGCTGGGGCCTCACTGCCTGTTGTTTCTTTCTTGCCTTCTTTGGTGTAGGAGAGGGTTCCTGTGAGGTTTTTCTTTTTCTTTCCACGCTTTTGAAATCAGCCAGTATCTCACTGTCAGAAGAAGTTGCAACTGGTGAAAGATGAGCTTCCGATTGAAGTCCTTCCAGTTCACTTTCCTTGATACTAGTTTTCTTTAATACATCTTCCTTTATTGCTTTAGCCTATCTAGTACCTTTCCTCACTATTTGTTCAATTTTCTTGACTCTTTTCTTAGATTGGATTTTACTCTCTATGGTCTCCGCATTGCCAAAAACTTTCTCAGATGGTTCCTTAGGTGCTTCAAGGAGGGCTTTTGCATAAGTTTCAATTATGTTATCATCTATCTCATATCCCATCTTGGTGACCCAAATAGTCCTAGGGATAACTGCCTCCATCCAGATTTCATCTTTCTTGATTACAAAGCATATCTCTTTTTGATATTTATCAACAATTGCTTGAGATAGCCTTATTCTTGTCTTCATTCTAGCCTTCAGTGCTTGAAAATGTTCATTTATATTTTTCTCTCTATCTTCTCCCATGTTGTTTAATATGTCCAACAGTTGCTTAACTTCTGGTATATCAAAACCAAAGTCTTTCCTACCAATACCGGGTACTTCCTTGGTAATGTATAACATTAAACATACAAGTAGATTCCCAAATCTGAAAGTTCCCTTCTTATCACCTTTGGTTTTCTTTAGGTTGTCTATCAATTCATCTTTAATCCATTCACACACATCTATTCTTGCATTGCCATTCACCATGTCATATGCATTTTTAATACATAAGCTGGATACTAAGTTTAATCTATTTGCATGTGTAGCCTTATAACCAAGAATCATACTGACAAATCTAACATTGATGTCCTTCACATCATTGACTCTTAGGGATCTTTTGTCAAATGTTGCCCCGGTTAAGGTCATCACAGTGTCATTTGAAACCTATTTAGTTCTATCAAGCTTGCTATCGGTGGAGGGTAAGCCTGTCACTACCCCAACTGCTTCTTTAGTGATCTTATGGATGGAATCCAACCAAAAGAATTCACCAAGGACTCTGCTTAGGACTATTCTTATCACATCTTTAGGAAAATCAAGGATGTTGAGAATATCCACAGAACCTAGGGTTTCCACTACCTTGTGTTCCGGTTTAATATTACCATTTACATCACAAATTATAATCCTATAAATGTTCTTGATTTCATCATCTCCTAGTTCCTGAATATGACAATGTATGTATATTCTAGGATCCTCTACATAAACTACTCCCTTAGGTATTTTCAAAAATGCTGCTAGGGTATCATCTTTCTTCACAATTTCGGGGATAAGTTTGAATACGGGTCTAGGGCGCTTGGTAACTTTAATCACAGTAGGATTTGCAATAAATTCAGGTGTGGATGAGGAAGCCATAGTTATAAATACCTCAATCTACCTTTAGGATGAGTGCTTGGATGAACTGCTTCACTTTTCACTAAGGATGCCTTCACTCAGAATTTTTGCGCTCTCAAAGATTTGAATGCTCAATGAATGAAAAAGGAGCCAAAACACTTGCTTTATAATGTTATTTTCTTTAACTACCACATTTAATGCTACCGGTTAAGTCAAACTTAACTCATCTTTTGGTAAAGAAGTAATTCAACTTCTCACCATTAACCGAGGGTAAATTAGCATGTTTTTCAATTCGTTGTCAAACCCCTAAAGGATTTTCCTTTAGTTAGATGAAGAGTCTCCTGCCGGTGGAGTGATACTCTGTTATGTTGGTGGAGGATTATTCCCATCAACATTTTGATCTGACTTTCTAATCCATTGCTTTGAGAATTATGGCTTTACCTTTTCAACTTTTTCTTTACCTTTCAAGCTGGGTCCTTTGTTATTTGCTGGTGATGTCTTCTACAAAATTTTGCAATATGTCCAATCTTGTTACAAGCATAACAAGTCACATTGTTTTTTTGAATAGCTTTCCCATATCCCATGCCGGTATATGTTCTTCATTGATTAGATAAGTGTCCAAATCTTCCACAAACATAACATCTTACATTCATTCTGCAATTTTCTCAATTGTGACCAACTTTGTTGGATTTAGAACATTGACTGGTGGACATATTAGTGTTCTGATAATTTCTAGATCTACATTGATTTTCTCTATGACCATACTTGTTACAGTTAAAGCATTTCCCATTAGATTTGTAAGCATTAGGTTGTCTTACCGGTTTAGTATGATCATGATTGTTTGTAGTACTAGAGCTTTCACCAACTTCAAAGCCAAGGCCATTTGTATCACCATTAGGTTTCTGATTCTTCAGCATGCCATCAAGTTCTTTTGAACTTTTCTTGAATTTCTCCTTGTGTTGATTTGCAGTAGCCAATTCATTTTCTAAGATTCCTTTCTGTCTCATGAGTTTTGTTCTATCATTTTGTGTATACATCAAATATGTCTTTAACATATCATTTTCATGACTGAGTCTTGCGTTTTCATTTCCAGCATCATTCAATCTTCTAACCAGGTCATGTTCATTCTTCTTTCTATCTTCAATGTCTTTACAAAATCTCATAGTCATATCTTGCATCTCATTCTTCATTGTACTGTTTTCTTGTCTCAATTTGTTCACCAGATCATTAAGAGTTTCCTTTTCATCATCATCATTCTGCATCTTTTCACAAAGTTCTCTTCTCTTATCCCTTCCAATAGTCAGATTTTCTTGAAGTCCTTGAATGATATCTTGTGCATCCTTCAGATCATCTTCAAGTTTGATATTCTTCGCCTTTTCTGCATCATAGTCTGAAAGAGTTGTTTCCAATTGCTTTCTCAAGTTTTCCATCTCTACCGGTGATAGGATCTTCCTCAAGCTTTTAGGCTTTTGAAAATAGAGGCCCAGGCTTTGATACCAATTTTTAGGATTCCCAAAGATACTGAGAGGGGGGGGGTGAATCAGTATCTGACCAGTATAAGAATTTACTTGAATTATAACATGAAGAGCACTTCAAAACTATGTAGTGGTAAACCAAACATAATGCAATAAATAAGAACAACAACCACAACATGAAAGACACACCATAACACAGAATTTTTAATGAGGAAACCTGGTGTGGGAAAAACCTCGGTGGGATTTGTGACCCATAATATTCACTTACTAGCCAATAAGAGAATATTACTATTACAATAGGGGCCTGCACATGTAGGAAGGCCAAGTGCCTAGAGCTCACTCCTCAGTTACAAATGAAGTCTCAATGACTTACAAAAATGGATTATATAAATCCAATGTCATGTACTACTTCAAATCAGTATCTACTATGCCAGATTCTGTACCGGTTTAAGCTCTGCAATAGTCATAAACCCTTATCCAAAATCTGCCTTACACTTCGCACATTAGGTCTACAATAATCTTTCCATACATACTCCTCCTAAATGATCTACAAGATCTCATACTTATATGAGTCATATTACAATCTGCCATGTCATCTTACAAAAAGATTTTATAATTAAATACAAAATATAATTAAACAAAATTCCTATCGGCTAGGGTGTCCGTAATCTTTTCGGTGCCAGTGAACTATATGCTGGTGTAGAGTCTGTCAGTGTTGATGCCTGCCGGTATCATATGATTGTAAGGTCGTCATCAATGAAAATAGCTTCAATCACCTACAGTTTCTCATTGGAGTGTGTATTTGCCAAAAATGAGATCCAGTTATGCTTCGCTATCTACAACTCTCAGAAAGATATCACTCTTCTCTGGTACGACTTCACACTCTTCTCTAATATTACCAATACAATAAACATCAACTAAGCCAACATAAATAATGCTTTCCACTAGGTCGGCCACTAAACCCTAAATTACATCATAGATCATAACAGATCTTTACAAATCATTTCAGATCATCATATGGATCATTACAATCAATTACAAATCAATATCAGTCATTGAATGATCATAAGTCATCACAGCAAGTTGATCTAGTACAAAGTCAAACCCTTAGCTCACTCTGCTAAGCACTTTACACATTCCCAAGAAATTTGCTCTCCAAACGTGCCAAAACATCTTACAAACATTTCATGCAGTTTGTGTGGCATTATCATCAACACGTGAACTTGTTGTCGATCACCGCCATACCAAAAAATCATTACCAGTTTTATGATTTCTTCACTGATTCTAAAACCCTTCTTAAACCTTGGTAGAACTTCATCACAAATTAGAAACATGCCTTCTGGTAGTCATCACAAGATGTAGTTCTGATCAGATACTCATTACCATGATAAAAGCTTATATCACAAACCACAAATCACCAATCATCCGCTTCAAGTAAAACATCTTTGCATATACTAGTTAAAGTCCTATTTCATAGTCTTCTATAAAATATCAATAAACCTTCTCTCTGGTAGAATAAATCACTTAAATGACAAACCAAACATTAGGAAACATTAGTTAACATCATTTAACATCATTTTCCATCAATGACAACACAAATAACTGATCAAGTCATCTAATCATAAAATCTCAATCTCTTCATCACAAATAGTCTTCTATCCTCTACTGGTTCAGTGATCAGTCTTTAAATGCATTACCTCATCTGCATCAGTTATGCCAGTCATGCCAATAATCTCCCCCTTTGGCATTGATGCCAACACTAATCAGATATACCAATCAGATTGCAACACCATCACTACTACTTGTTGTCTGTATCATATCATCTATTGGTCTACTTCTTTTGTCTTCTTCCCCTAAACCAATACTTCTCCAACTTCTCTAATCCTTTTCTTCTCTCAAATCTGATCTTGTTCTTCTTCCCCTTTGACAACAATGCCAAAGGTGTATCTGCATCACCGATCTTCTGTCGTCGTCATCTTTGCTAACCAAAATAGAACATTATATCCAATCATTATATCAGATCATTAAATCAAAAATTTATATCCGAGTTGCTCCCCCTATGGAGTATCTTGCACCTCATCAATGTTTAGTGAATAATAACCATTAGATCCATAGGACTGATGCATCTCCATAATTCTAGTTCTTCTGGTGTAGGGGTCTAAGCCCTAGTTTACCTCTAAGAAACTCAAAGCTAGTCTTCGGTAAGGGCTTAGTAAAGATATTGGCTATCTCATCTTTACTCTTCACATATTCCATCTTGATATATTTTTCTTAAACTCTTTCCCTTAGAAAATGATACTTCAATTTAATATGCTTGGTTCTATCATGAAGTACAAGATTCTTAGAAATATTTATTGCACTTGTATTATCACAATAGATAGTCACAGGTATAGACATATCTATTTTTAATCCTTATAGCACATGTCTCATCCATATTGCCTTGGTGCAATTCATGGATGCAACAACGTACTCTCCTTTAGTTGTAGATTGAGAAACACATATTTATTTCTTGCTCATCCATGCCACTAATCTTCCACCAGGAAGAAAAGCTCCACCAGTTATTCTTTTCTAGTCATCCACATTACCTGCCCAGTATGCATCAGTAAAGACATCCAAATTAAAATCTCCTTTATAAGGATACCATAAACCATAGTCTATCGTGCCTTTGAGATGCTGAAAAATTATCTCCACTACCACCAAATGTGTCTCCTTAGGCTCTTTTCTTAAATCTGGCAACTAATCCAACAACATGAGCAATGTTTGGCCTACTATGGACAACATAGTGCAATTTACCAATCATTGACCTATACTCTTTTTCACAAACAACAGGAGAAACATCTTGTTTGGACAACTTGCAGCCTGTCACCATCAGTGTTCCTACCAGTTTGCACTCTTCCATGCCAAATGTCTTCAACACCTCTTTGACATACTTCCTCTGATAAATAAAGATACCACCATCTAGCTGTTGGACTTGTAACCCAATAAATAACTTTATTTCATTGATTAGAGACATTTCAAATTCCTTTTTCATTATTTCAGCAAAATCCATACACATATCATCATTTCCTCCAAAAATTATGTCATCTACAAACACTTCTACTATCAACATCTTGTCTCCATCAGTCTTCAAATAAATGTTGTTGTCCTCATTGGTATGTTGGAATCTAACTTTGATCAGCTGTGCATGTAATCACTCATACCATTCTATCGGTGCTTACTTTAGACCATATAGTTCTCTATGCAATTTACATACCATGTCTTCATCATCAGATAGAGAAAATCCATCCATCTATTCAATGTAGACTTCTTCTTCAAGAATCCCATTTAGAAAGGCTGATTTGAAATCCATTTGATAAACTTTGAATCCCTTATATGTAGAAAATGTTAGCTGCATTCTCATTCCATCTAATCTAGCAACAGGTGCAAAGGTCTCTCCATAATCGTCACTTTATTCTTGTGCATATCCTTTGCAGACTAACCTCGCCTTGTTTCTTACAATTTTTCCTTCTTCATCCAATTTATTCCTAAAGACCCATTTCATTCCAATTATATTCTTATCCTTCAGTCTAGGAACTAGTGACCATGTCTGATTCTTCTCAATTTGATCTAATTCTTCATTCATATCATTAACCCAATCATCATCTTTTAGTACTTCTTTTTCTTTTGGGGTTCAATTGTAGATATCAAACAAGAGTTTTCTCTTATTTTCCTTCTTGTTTGCACACCAACATTCTTATCACCATTTATCTACTCTTGTGAATGGTTTAATCTGACATACCTAGGCAATATTGGTACTAGTTCTGTATCTTCTGCTTCCTGTTCTTCATTTTCCTCATCACTGTCATCACTTACCGATTGAGCACCTAATTCTCCATTTGTCGGTTCTTCATTGTTCTGTGCTTCCAATTCAATAATCACAAGTTTCTCATCATCTTTTTCAGGCTCAGATCTGTTGGTACCTTCTAAATTTCTAGAGAGAACATCTACCTTCACATTAGCACTTCCAATAATCTTCTTAGTTTTCTTATTGTAACATTTATATGCCTTACTCTTAGTAGAGTAACCAAGAAAGATTCCCTCATCAAATTTTGCATCAAATTTATCAGTGTAATTATCTTTCTTAATAAAATATTGACTCCCAAAAATTTTGAAATAACTTACACAATGAGTTTTTCCATACCATAGCTCATAGGGCATTTTATTGTTACCTCTTTTTACTAGTACCCAGTTTAAAGTGTATACAGCAGTGCTGGCTACTTCTCTCCAAAAATATTTTAGGTACATTACCTTGTAATAGTATGGTTCTAGTAGCTTCAAATATTGTTATGTTCATCCTTTCTACTATCCATTCTGTTGTGGTGTCCTTTGAGCTGATATCTATCTCTTGATACCATGTTCATTACAACACTTAACAAATTCATCAGATGTGAATTCTCCTCCCCGGTCTGATCCTAAACAATTCAAGTTCTTACCAGTTTCATTCTCATCTAGAGCTTTAAATGATTTAAATTTACTAAATGCTTCTTATTTCTCCTTCAAAAATGTCACCCAAATCATTTTAGAATATTCATCGGTGAAAATCATGAAATACCTATCACTATAATAACTCTTTGTTCTCTTAGGACCATAGAGATCAGTATGTACCTGTAGCATCGTAAATTGTACGCACTTGCTAGGGTGGTACAATTTCACACCTAGTTTAGCACACGCCTTGGTGCATTTTATATTTTGCATTGCATTTCTCCTTTAGCACTTAATTAATCAAACTAATTAGGTCTAAGGTCCTATTTCATCGTTCTCCACATCATAAAAGTTGGGCCCTTTCGTTAAAGTGTGCCCTTTTCATTTTATTCCTCCAATACATCATTCAATCAAAAACCCTAATTAAGTCCTATTTTGAACTTGGGGGCTTGGTTTTGGGGGTCAAAACATCTCGAAATCACCTGTAACTTCGGGATTCTCTCTAAAATCATCATATCCGATGGTCCTAAAAATTTGGTGAAAAGTTGTCGGGACCATGGCGCCCGGAGTGCACATGGTCCCGGACATTTTTCTCAAAATTTTAGGAGCACAATCCAATCATAAAATAAAGCTTAACCCCAAGAAATTGGTGGGAGATTCAATCTCTAGGTTGACCAAAAGACGAAATTATGACCTAGGGTTTCATACATAAGAGCTCTCTTTCTTCATTTGAAAGGATACAAATTTTGTTTTCAAGAACCTCATATGCAGCGAAAGAGCAGATCTTTGAAGACTTCAACAACATTCAACATCCATCTATCAAGCATTTATCAATTTCATTCATCCATTTAGGGCTTGGAAGACATTGAAGAACAATAGGAGATTACCGACTGAAGATTGGCTTGTACCCCTCCCTTGGGGGTTGGGTATGATTTCATGTTGTTTTCATGTCTTTGCATAAGCTTCATTATATCATTTATTCATTCTTTAGATCACTTTGCATCTTGATTTAGAGCATTTACATTGTCATTTACAAGCAATTAGGGTTTACTTTCTAGGTTGCTCTAGTTTGCTTACTTGCATTTTAGGATCTTGCACACACACAAGGTCTGCACACACAATACATTTTACAATACAACTTGGCTATTCATGGAGGTGGAAATCACCGAAGTGGGGGTTTGACTAAGGCAAAACCCTATATAGCCACCCACCATACCCTTTTCAGATATAAGTGCAGGTTTCGAGACTCGGACGACGCCGCAGGTTACAGATCCGGGAAAAGCAGGTCGAGACAGCACTCCACACCAAATTGCAGAGAAAAAGATCAGGACAAGGGCGTGGGGCACCCTGGTCCTAGTAGGACAGGGGCGCTGGGTGCCCTGGTCCCTGGGACAGAGGCACTGGGTGCCCTGGTCCTCCTAACAGACAGCATTTTCGATAGTTTCCAGATTACAAGACAGCAGTTTCAGGAGCAGTTTCCAGCATAGTATCAAGACAATGGCGCCCGCGCCCCCATCCCGAACATTTTCACTCAGATTTTGACTCTAGGTATGCTTCTACATTCCTGTTTTGTCCTTGTGTTTACAGTTGTTCATTGTTTAATCTCAATTCTGCAATCTTGTTATTAGCTCATACATGCATTTTGGGATTAGGACTTGAACTTGCATCATTTTATCTTTCAATTTCAACAAAGGAATAGAAATCCTAATAGGTAGCCCATGGCTCTCTCTTTCACAAAAAGAAGTAGCCAATTGTGTGATACCTCTAGGCTCTTTCGTATTCCGTAATGTGTGTCAAAAGGTAGGATTAGGGCATGTTAACCTAGTCTCGCTTTTTACCCTACACATTTTGGTGAACCCGACGTGAAACTATTATTGCTTCCTCTTGCATTGCATTTGTTAGATCTAGATCCAGATTTAGTGTGTTTTCATTTCATTTTCATTAAAAGGAAAAAAAAAAAAGGAGAGTGTGTTTCTTTGCATTGTGTTTTTAAATTTTATGCAATCTTTATTTCAAAATGTCAGATTTTTATTTGCAAAATGTTCATGTTTATGATGATTATTATGAGTAAGCCAAGATGAATTAGATGAAGCTTTAGATGAGTTTTTGAACCCTAAAGATGCCAAACCTTCATTTTACCAAAAACTCATAAACCTTGTTACTATGCCATTTAGGTGTGATGAGAAAGATAAGTCGAATGGTTCCTCTCAAGGGTACATTCCTATCAACTCTTCCACTGAATCTAGTAACATGGTTGTGTTCAATAATCCCCTCTATGAGGAGATGTCTCCTTTTGAATCAAAAGACAAACCTTTTAATCGATATGATCATGCTTTGTTGGATGATGCTCTTGATGACTTTGTGGCTTTATCGAAATCTTTAAACAAGAACAAGACTTCTAAATTGGTTAACATGATAAACCTGAATGAGCATAATAAGCCTCTTTTTGAAGTCCAAGGTGCTTATCCTTCTCCCACCTTTCAAGTTCCTAAATCACCTCTCCTTACTGTCCAAGGAGGGTATGATCATGATTCCTTTTGTACTCTGAATAAACCAATCATCACTGTGCAAGGAAGAAAACCTATAAGTCCTTATAGTTATGCCAAGCAATTAACTAGAGAGAGTTATCATGCGGTTGCCCATACTTATCACACCAGAAATAATAGACAGCCTAATCGTCCTGTTATTCCAGTTTCTCTTCCTAATCCTCAACCAATTCTTCCACAAGCTCCCCGTATTTTGCAAGTTATGGGTAAGGAATATGATATAGAACAACTTAAAGCTACCCCTGCTAAGATATCCCTCTGGGATTTGATTCAAACTTCTTCCGTTCATCATGGAATGTTACAAGATGCCTTGAAAGATTTGAATGTTCCTCCACCGAATACATCTAGTAATATAGCATCTTTGGTTAACTCTGTGATGAATCCTAAAGCTCAAATTGTGTTTACCCAAGATGGGTTGCCTACTAGTGAAATTCAACATCAATATGATCCCTTGATGATTGTGGTTATCATGAAAGACACTGCTATAAGACGAACACTAGTAGATAATGGCTCTAGCCTTAATGTGTGTAGCATTAATTTATTGCATAAATTGAATGTGGATACATCCCTCATTGAGCCTAACTCTCATCCCATTCAAGGCTTTGACAATGTGGCTAAGACTTCATTAGGTATTATCACCTTACCTCTCACAGTGGGACCTGTTACTTTGCCTACTCCTATCCATGTTATGTCAGGAAATTTAACATACAACTTGTTATTAGGGAGACCTTGGATTCACAGTATGCAAGCTGTCCCCTCTACATTGCATAGACAAGTTAAATTTATTTATAACAATAAGACATATACCTTGATAGGTGATACTAATTTCCAAGCTTATCTACAAACATCTACTTCCAAAGGGGGTTCTTCTAAGCCATCCTCGTCTAGTGATGACTCTTTAAACAAGATACCTATCGATGAATCCTCACTCTCTGATGATCAAAATTCTTTGGATGAATCTGGAGCTCCTGAAGAAGATTCTTCTCGACTTGAAACTACACATAAGAAGGATTTTGATCCTGAGAAGGTTCTCACAGAAGACGATTGGGGATCTCTTGATTTCAATCCCACCTTTGTAGGTGAATATAAGGTTCCTTCTAGAGAGCTTAAAGTTGAAAAGAAGAAAAAAGCTAAAAATCAGTCAATCTTACCTGAACCTATGAGTAATAATTTTGTGGCCGCTTCTCAAACTTCTTCTCCTCACACCTCTAATTCTGAAGATTTTGATTCTTCGTCTTATGAAAAACTGCCTTCTCTTTCTGAAATGGCTGATCATTATGGTCGTGGTTTTCGCATTTTTGCTAAGCATGGGTATCATGGAAATGGTTGTGGCGCTCACGAACAAGGGATAAAGGTTCCTCTAGAGAATAATTTTCACAATTATGCCTTTGGACTTGGCTATAATCCCTGCAAATGCACTAAAGCTTCTAAGAGACCATGTATTAGTGTTAATGCTATTTCTACATCTCTATCAATGCAACACCCTGAGTATATTGATGGGGATCCTTTGTGTGCCTATGCTTTGGATGTCTTCCCTACCGATGATGCTTTAGCTGAGTTCTTGGGAGCCTATGACACTCTTCCTCGTTATCATCACAATAGGGGACTCCCTTATTGTTTGAACACTGAAGCCTATTTTGGAAAAGAGATCGATAATGATGAGATTGTGAAAGAATTCCCCCAGTTAAAGGATACTCCTCAACAAAGTAATCTTCTTATAAGTGACACCATTGATGTTAAGATGGATCCTTGCAAGGAAGAAAAAGTTATTAAAATTGGAAAATGTTTGGATAAAGAAGAACAAAAACAATATGAAGATTTATTGCATGAATTCCCCAAAATCTTTGCTTGGACATACTCTGACATGCCTGGTATAGATCCTAAGATTGTTACTCATAATATTGTCTTAGTTCCCGATGCTAAGCCCATGAAACAAAAGATTCGAAAAATGAATCCTAAGGTGGCTCTACTTGTTAAGGCTGAGATTGAAAAATTATTGGAGGCTGGATTTATTCGCCCTATTGATTATTCCCCGTGGATTTCAAATATTGTCACTATGGCTAAAGAAGATAATAAAATAAGAATGTGTACTGATTTTTGAGATTTAAATAGGGCTTCTTTAAAAGATGATTTCCCTCTTCCAAACATTGACATGATAGTTGATTCTACGGCAGGACATGCCTTGTTATCCTTCATGGATGGTTTTTCCGGATACAATCAAATTTTCTTTAACCCTCAAGATCAATTCAAAACCACTTTTACCACTCCTTGGGGTACGTTTTATTGGATAATGATGCCTTTTGGACTTTAAAATGCCGGTGCAACTTATCAACGAGTGATGACCCTTATCTTTCATGATTACATGCATAAGATTTTAGAGGATTATGTTGATGATATTTTAGCCAAATCCATTCTTCGCATAGATCATATTAAAATCCTTCGTCAAATCTTTGAAAGAATTCGTAAATATCACATGCGCTTGAATCCCCGAAAATGTGTTTTTGGTGTGGATAGTGGAAAACTATTAGGATTCATAGTTTTGCATCGTGGGATTGAGGTGGACACTAAGAAAATAGATGCTATTGTCAACATGCCACCTCCTAGAAATGTGTCTCAACTTAAAAGATTACAAGGAAAGATTCAAGCTATTCGTAGGTTCATATCTCAACTTGCGGATCGTACCTTTCCTTTTACCCAACTTCTCAAAAAGAATATCACTTTTCAATGGAAGGAAGATTGTCAGCAAACATTTCAAGATTTAAAAGTGTATTTGGCTAGTCCTCCTATTCTTCAACCTGCCGAACCTTCTAAACCCTTCCTTCTGTATACAGCTGCTTCCTCTCATGCTCTCGCAGCATTGTTGGCACAACATGATAAAGATGGTAAGGAATGTCCGGTTTATTACATAAGTCGTACCTTACTCGATTATGAGACCCGATATTCTGCGGTAGAAAGACAATGCTTGGCCTTGGTGTTTGTGACTCAGAAATTGAGACATTATCTTTTAAATTCAGAAGTCCACGTCATGGTAAAGTTTGATCCTTTGAAGCATCTTTTCTCTAAAACTGATTTATCAGGACGCCTAGCTAAGTGGGTTATGATGTTAACTGAATTTGACCTTAAATTTGTTTCACAAAGAGCAATTAAAGGGCAAGCATTGACCGATCACTTAGTTGAGGCCCCTTTACCCTTCTCCTTCCCTAATTCTGAGTCTTTCCCCGATGACTTCATTTTTTCTATAGAGAAAGATGAAACTTGGGAATTATACTTTGATGGTGCTAAGTGTCGTACGGGATCGGGGGCAGGTGTGGTTCTGATTTCTCCTACAAGGAAATCCATTCCCTTATCCTATCGTCTAAATTTCTTGTGTACCAATAACATTGCTGAGTATGAGGCTCTTATAGCGGGAATAAAAGCACATACATATTTATGGAGATTCGCAATTGATTATAAGACAAGTAACAGAACTGTATCAAGCAAAACAAGACAAATTATCACAATATAAAGACCTTGCTATCTCTTTGTTACAAAAATTTGACTCTTATACCATGGAACCTGTTCCTCAAAAAGATAATTGACATGCGGACGCAATGGCATGTGTGGCTTCTCTTGTATCTTTAGAGGACCCTGTGATTGATCTTAAATTTGTTATTCACAACCTTATTTCTTCAGCTATTGTAGATGATTCTAGCTTGGTAACATGTTGTGACTTTATATACTCAGATGAATGGTATTCACATATCGTAAGATATTTAACCGATGGTACCTTCCCTGATTCCGCCAATAGGAACACTAGGGCTAGAATCCACAAGCTGTCTGCTAGATATATCATTCTTTCTAATGTCCTTTACCGAAGGGGTTATGACGGCCTTCTCCTTCGTTGTCTTAACAAATCAGAAATCCTCGTTGCTCTTGAAGAGGCACATTTAGGTGCTTGTGGGGGGCATTTTGGAGGCAAATCCTTTGTTCAAAGATTGCTTCGTATGGGATACTATTGGCAAACTATGCAGAAGGATTCTTTTTCATTTGTTAAGAAATGTCATCAATGTCAACAACACAATAATCTGATTCATGCTCCTGCCCAAGAACTTCGTTCTCAAGTAGCTTCTTGGCCTTTCTCCGCATGGGGTTTGGATCTCATTGGTAAAATCTCTCCTCCTTCATCTCAAGGACACACCTTCATTATAACTGCAACAGATTACTTTACGAAGTGGGTAGAAGCTATTCCCCTTCGCTCTACTACTGCTGAAGTGATTTGTCAATTTCTTCTAGAAAACATCATTTCTCGATTCGGGATACCTTCCATTATAATCTCAGATAATGGGACATCATTTAAGAACAAGGACATGAAGAAATTCCTCGAGAAGTATCATATCAAACATCGATTTTCTACACCATACTACCCTCAATCAAATGGTCAAGCCGAATCATCCAATAAGATAATTGAACAGATTCTTCGCAAAACCGTGAATAAGATTGGTAAGGATTGGAGTAATCAGCTAATTTATGCTCTTTGGGCCTACCGAACGAGTGTACGAATTGCTATTGGAACTACCCCTTATAATCTTGTTTATGGTGCCGATGCTATTATGCCTTTAGAGTTAGAGATTCCATCACTTAGGGTTTCTCTCAAAGGTATAGTAGATGATGACTCTTATAGAGAACAACGACTTCAATAGCTTGAGATGCTTGATGAACAGCGTATAAACGCTCTTGAGCATATTCAAGCGTATCACAAAGCTCTACAACGAAGCTATAATGATAAGGTTATTCAACGTTCCTTTTCAGTAGGTGACTTAGTCCTCTATGAGAATCAGCGCAATGTGAATGCCTTACCTGCAGAAAAGGGAAAATCTAGTCCTAATTGGCTTGGACCATATATCGTTATTGAAGATTATGGATCAGGTGCTTACAAAATAGTGGATGTAGATGGTACGCCTCTTAAAGAACCTATCAATGCTATGCACTTGTGTAGATATTATGCTTAATTCTTCATTCCTTATCTATCTTCTTTTCAGTTCTTCAACATTGGGTAATATGTTAGTATATCTTAATTAGAGAAAAATAGAGTTAAATGATATGGTGTTTAATCTATATTGCTTCATTCTCGACAAGCGTGTTTCTTTACTTTATAGTTTGTCTTGAATTCATTTATGTAAATTGTAAAAGATTTACATTTCCATTATGCTAGCATATTATACAATGTCTTTATGTGTTAAGTAGAATCGTATTTAAGTTCAAAATTAAATCACATTAGTTATATGATTCTCAGACTTAATGCATATTTCTTCCCTATCATCAATGTAGTACTTGATTAAATATTTTAATTAAGTCACACATGTATCAATTTAATCATGGAGCATTGAGAAATCAATCACATGGAAATTAAATCCTGAATATACATGTACACCTACCAAATGTATTAACTTTAATCAAAGCAAAATATACATTGTTTTAGGCAATTAAAGATAACACATTTGAGACAAAGAGAAGCATGTATATATATATATATATATATATGTGTGGATCATATACAAATATAGGTCATTATACATCCAAAATATGACCTATCCTACATCATAAGATCATCTCCTATCCCTAGGGCTGGTGGCTGGAGAGTGACGACTAGATGCTCCCTCCTGATCCGGCCATGCAGGTGGACCCATAGGTGTGTAGTGTGATATAGACCGTGAGTGACTGCGAGAGGAACTCCTACGATCCCTATCCATAAGGATCGCGCGATAGGAGGTAGCCTCGGCCTGAGCTGCTGCTAGATCTCACTGTGCCCGCTGAAGGTTCTCTGATAGAACTCTCTCTCTCTCTCCCTCCATATGTCTACCTATACTCAGAATGGGGAAAACAAGTCCTCATGTCGACCCACGTTCCCCTGAGGCCTATAAGCAATCTGTGAGGAACTAGGGATCTGTGCCATCGTGGAAATGTCTGTCACTGCTTGCTGAATCAGGGAATGCCACTCCTGCACATTAGCTGTAGTAGTAGAACAGATTTTTGTATTAGTACCATTCTATATCATCAAAACATTAATCAATCAATATAAACCTACTATACCTGGATCTCCCTTGCACCAGTAGGGATCATGATATGGTAGCATCTGTGACTGGGAACTACTAGGCTCCCCACGCTCAAATAATCTCTGCACGATGGGTGTAGGTTGGCCCGTACTAGAAACAGGTCTCCGTATCACCTCATGTTCCCCCTTTTGGGGAATAAGAGGAGGATCCAGGGCTATGGTATCATCTCCTGAATGGTGGGGAGCTGCATCTAACTCCTCCTCATCACCTCTATCCTCCTCCTCATCCTCATCCTCATCCTCATCTGAATCCTCACCTGCATCCTCATTCTCCTCATCTCTATCTGTGTCATCCTCCTCTCCCTCCTCCTCCTCCTCGGCACTAGGCTGATCTCCTGCCTCCTCATGACCCTCTCCCTCCTCTGGCTCCTCTGACCTAGATCCCTGATCCTCATCTCGGTCTCCATGTCTCCATGGGCCTGGATGGCCTGTCAGGTGATCTGGTGGAAAGATAGGCCCTAGGTATGATCTCATAAACCATGAGACATACCTGCGCTGTGCTCCAGGCTCTACAGAGTAATCAGTGACCACATCCTGATCGGATCCCTCTATATCTGTAGTCTCGATGTCATCTATCGTTGGTCTCGCTACTGCTCTAGGTCTGGGAAGGACTCGTGAGTGTTGAGTATAGATGGGCACATCGGCTGGAACACACTGCTCTAGCCCAAATGGCCTCCATACTCGGTCGAAGTAGAATAGGACTATGATATGTGAATATCGTCTCCGCAGTAGGCGGTTCCTCTGTAAGCATGC
The DNA here is from genome assembly GCF_030272615.1 of Cryptomeria japonica. Taxonomy (NCBI): domain Eukaryota; kingdom Viridiplantae; phylum Streptophyta; class Pinopsida; order Cupressales; family Cupressaceae; genus Cryptomeria; species Cryptomeria japonica. The sequence continues at coordinate 6,563,733 of NC_081411.1, read as the reverse complement.
TAACTGTCTCTCCATCCCATCCCATCTGCGCATCCACAGATATGGTCTCCATACTGTCACCTCGGCTGTCAATCTATCAAATATCACTCTCCAATATAACAGATCCCCAAATCTCCACTCGCTGGTAAGTGGATAGGCAAACAACCTAGGTCGCTCGCTAGCCGTACTCATCGGAAAGCCGACAGGCCTGGTGCATGTGAAGTGCTCAAATATCCACACCTACAGAAGTGTGCATGTCATCAAGCTACAACCCTGTCCAAACACATACTCCTCAAGGTCGTGATAGAGATGTGCAAGCATACTCCGACCCCAAGCATATACTCTCCTGTGTCTCTCCATAGCTCTGATGCACCATGTGAGACCCCCATGCATGTGCGTACCTCGCCCATTAGGGCAGATGGCTAGTGCGATGATGGTGATCATAAGACGTCTCACAAGGGGCACCTCTCCTGTAGGATGTAAGAGCCAGCTGACCATGATAGGACCTCTCATCTCGCTCGGCATGACTCTCTCTATGCAGTATACCTGCTCCCTCTGATGGTCCTCCGCTGACCGATCGGTTGCGTATGTCACAGTAGCTCCTCTGATAGGAAGACAAAGTATGCGGTACACATCCTCAAGTGTAACCGTCAGCTCTCCTACTGGAAGATGGAATGTGCATGTGTCAGGATCCCATCGCTCCATCAGTGCCATCAGCATCGCAGGATGGAACCGAATGGCTGGCATGAGGATCGCATACCATAAACCCACGATCGACAATGTGTCTCTCTCTGCCTGAGTCAGTCGGGGAATCTGATCTCGCAAACTACGAAGAATATATCCCGCCGTATACTCTCTCATGTATGGGAGACCCTGCAACACAAAAACATAACTATAATCAGTACTCAATCATCAAAATCATTCATGCAAATTGTCGAACATCGTATGCTAACCCTGACATCCCTCACCAAGTCCTGATTGGGACCATGGCACCCTGAAGGGACCATGGCACCCTGGGTAGGACCCAGGGTCAGATTCCAGGGCCCACAAATGATCACAGAAAGTCAAAATGCAGAAAATCAAAAGTCAACATTCAGTCAACTCACCTCATCTAGTGGCTCGTCGTCGATCACGGCCTGGCGCAGGATCTCAATCCTCGTGGGACGCTCTGGTCATCGTGAAGGCATGATGATGGCTATGTGGGCTCCGCTGCAATGAATAGTATTCAGAAATCAACAAAGTGACAAATGCAAATGTCACTTTCAAGGTATATAATTTCCTTCCTTTACCTTTACTTTCAAAACCCTAATTTTCCTCTATCACTCATTTCATCTTAACTTGAGTTTGGGAGATGCGATTTTTGAACCGTTTGTTGCGTAGGAATCATATTTTCATTCCCCTACTCTCGGGATGGTCCAAAAAGTTCTCTGATGAAGCCTATTCAGTGAACATCCCTCATCAACACTCTCTTACACAATTTGTCGTAAGTAAACATGCTACCCTGTTTCACCTCCCTAATAAGCAAGTCGAAACAGGGGGGGCATATAGCTACTCACAAATTTCATCACTTTCCTTAGTAAGCATTAGGTGATTTTGTGATCTAACATGTGTTTTGTAGGGTGCGGTTCCTAACTGTGTACTGCAAATACCGCTGGGGGCTTCCTCCGACAACTTATAGATATATCCTTTTTCAAATAATGTTTACTTTTATGTACTTTAGCTTGCATATGCACGTAGTACTCATATGACCGCTAAAGTGGGGGCTAAATGTAGCGTCGTAAATTGTACGCACTTGCTAGGGTGGTACAATTTCACACCTAGTTTAGCACCCGCCTTGGTGCATTTTACATTTTGCATTGCATTTCTCCTTTAGCACTTAATTAATCAAACTAATTAGGTCTAAGGTACTATTTCATCGTTCTCCACATCATAAAAGTTGGGCCCTTTCGTTAAAGTGTGCCCTTTTCATTTTATTCCTCCAATACATCATTCAATCAAAAACCCTAATTAAGTCCTATTTTGAACTTGGGGGCTTGGTTTCGGGGGTGAAAACATCTCGAAATCACTTGTAACTTCGGGATTCCCTCTAAAATCATCATATCCAATGGTCCTGAAAATTTGGTGAAAAGTTGTCGAGACCATGGCACCCGGAGTGCACATGGTCCCGGACATTTTTCTCAAAATTTTAGGAGCACAATCCAATCATAAAATAAAGCTTAACCCCAAGAAATTGGTGGGAGATTCAATCTCTAGGTTGGCCAAAAGATGAAATTATGACCTAGGGTTTCATACATAAGAGCTCTCTTTCTTCATTTGAAAGGATCCGAATTTTGTTTTCAGGAACCTCATATGCAGTGAAAGAGCAGATCTTTAAAGAATTCAACAACATTCAACATCCATCTATCAAGCATTTATCAATTTCATTCATCCATTTAGGGCTTGGAAGACATTGAAGAACAATAGGAGATTACCGACTGAAGATTGGCTTGTACCCCTCCCTTGGGGGTTGGGTATGATTTCATGTTGTTTTCATGTCTTTGCATAAGCTTCAATATATCATTTATTCATGCTTTAGATCACTTTACATCTTGATTTAGAGCATTTACATTGTCATTTACAAGCAATTAGGGTTTACTTTCTAGGTTGCTCTAGTTTGCTTACTTGCATTTTAGGATCTTGCACACACACAAGGTCTGCACACACAATACATTTTACAATACAACTTGGCTATTCGTGGAGGTGGAAATCACCGAAGTGGGGGTTTGACTAAGGCAAAACCCTATATAGCCACCCACCATACCCTTTTCAGATATAAGTGCAGGTTTCGAGACTCGGACGACGCCGCAGGTTACAGATCCGAGAAAAGCAGGTCGAGACAACACTCCACACCAAATTGCAGAGAAAAAGATCAGGACAAGGGCGTGGGGCACCCTGGTCCTAGCAGGACAGGGGCGCTGGGTGCCCTGGTCCCTGGGACAGAGGCACTGGGCGCCCTGGTCCTCCTAACAGACAGCATTTTCGATAGTTTCCAGAGTACAAGACAACAGTTTCAAGAGCAGTTTCCGGCATAGTATCAAGACAGTGGTGCCCGTGCCCCCATCCCGAACATTTTCACTCAGATTTTGACTCTGGGTAGACATCTGCATTCCTATTTTGTCCTTGTGTTTACAGCTGTTCATTGTTTAATCTCAATTCTGCAATCTTGTTATTAGCTCATACATGCATTTTGGGATTAGGACTTGAACTTGCATCATTTTATCTTTCAATTTCAACAAAGAAATAGAAATCCTAATAGGTAGCCCATGGCTCTCTCTTTCACAAAAAGAAGTAGCCAATTGTGTGATACCTCTAGGCTCTTTCGTATTCCGTAATGTGTGTCAAAAGGTAGGATTAGGGCATGTTAACCTAGTCTCACTTTTTCCCCTACACAGTACCAAATCTAAAATATTCTCTGAAATACAATTCTTGATCTTGAAATAAATAGAGGCCATCTTACTGATTTGATAATATTTGCATATCACACTATCCGGTTTAATAAGTTGGGGTAATCCTCTTTCAACACTTGAATTGCTAATCTTAGCCAAATTATCAAAATTAACTTGACAACATCTTTTATGCCACAACCAAGAGTCTTCCATTCTTGCAACTAGAAAGTTATTAATATGACTATTCAAATGGAATAAGTTATATCTAGTTTGCTTCTCAATAGCAATCAGTTCACCATTACCTCCAAGAATTCCACAAACTCCACTTTTAAACTCAAGCAAATAACCTTTGTCATTGAGATGACCAACACTTAAAAGATTATCCTTTAGACCATCAATGCAAAATACATCATCGACATTGCTCTTCCCACTTAGATAAATTGAACATTTACCTTTCACCATGCAAGGAGAGTTATTTCCAAATCTAATGACACCACCATCAAATTCATCAAGGCTTATGAACTTACTTTTGTCTTTGGTCATGTGGTGTGAGCAACCACTATCTATAATCCATTCATCACTAGTCTCCATGTGAGATACTAGTGCCTTTTCATTTGTTAGTTCCTCCTTCATGGCTACAAACAAAATTTCCTCATTGTCACCTTCATCTTCAGACTCCTCATTGGTCACACCTTCATCTACTGCAACATAACAATGTTTCTTTCCCTTTCCTTTCAATCTCTTAAACTTCTCTTTCTTATTAGTGTTAGGGTAGTTAGCAGCAATGTGTCCAATTTTACTACAAGAGAAACACTTCAAAGGTATCTTTCCTTTATACTTACTGGTGCCTCTTGGAAATATTTTTGTTAACAGTGCCTCAAATTCCATCACTTGATCTTCATTGTCTTCATTTCCTTGGTAACTTCCATGACTTGACCTGCACTCATTATTTTGACATATATCTTTTCCTTTCTAGCAGATGAACCAATAACAGAAGCTTTAAAGGCAGATTCGGTAGATTTTGTCACACTATTGTCAAAACAATTTAACTCAAACGTTATAAGCTTACCAATCAATGAATCAACAATTACCTTATCCTTTGCAATAGATCTAAGTTATTGGATTATAGATATTCTTATAGCATACTAAGTTTGAAGAGTTATAATCATTTTACTTACTATTGGGCCATCATCCATTTTACCTCCAGCACTCTTTATGCCACCAATAACTTCTTTGATTCTCTAACCATACTATGCAATATTTTCTCCTTCAAGCATTCTCATGTCATCAAACTTTCCTCTCAAGCTTTCCTCTTTGGCTCTTTGAACATGCTCATCTCCTCCATATATTATATCTAACTTTTTCCAAACCTCACCTGCAGTTTTCAATCCTTGAACAATAATATATTTGGAATCAGATAAACTACTAACAATAGCTTATAAGGCTTGCATGTTATCTTTCTACTCTTTGAGTTCATCCGGTGTCAAGGAAGTAGTAGTAGGAGCAACATATTTTGTTTCAACTTGCTTCCAATATTGTGCACCAACACCTTTGATGTAGATCTTCATTCTATCTTTCCAGATCTTGTAGTTATCCTTGTTGAACTTGGGATGCTCCTTCTTCATAATCTTAACTTCCTCATAATCTTTCTCTCAAGCGGTTAGGCTTTCTACACCCAGAGGACCAAAGCTTTGATACCAATTATTAATCCAATTTAAAACTTTAAACCCAATTCAAACTTTAAATAAATCTAATTTCATTTACCACATATGCTAATTCATTAAATAGTACTAGTAACCACTGATAAATCTCTAATAAACTGCTATAACCAGTGTATAAGAAATAATGAATAAACTAAAGATAAACAATAACATCACATGAAAACGTCGAAACCCAATGGGGAAAAAGTACGGTGGGAGTTAGTACCCACAAATATTTATACTCATTTGAAGTACACCCTGTTAGGAGTGATCCGGTTAAGGGATTTGGATGTGTAGCCTGGTTAGGAGCTTAATGACCTATTAGGATCAACCTCATGAGAGGATTTACCACTCTTTCTGAGAGCTACCCTATTAGGGGATCTACAAGAATAAGGCCTGTCAGGACCTACCCAGTGAAGGGATTTAATCTATTGTAATTATTAGAGAACAACAGTGAAAAAGTGATATGTTACTTTCACTTCTCAGCTTTCTAAATCAAATCTAGTTATGCTTCACTATGTACAACTCTCAATCACATCTCACTCTTCTTTGGTACGGTTTCACACTCTTCTCTAAGATCATTGACACAATGAACATCAACTAAGCCAACATAAATAATGCTTTCCACTAGGTCAGCCACTAAACCCTAAATTACATCATAGATCATCATAGATCTTTACAACTCATTTTAGATCATCAAATGGATCATTACAATCAATTACAAATTAATATCTGTCATTGAATGATCATAAGTCGTCACAACAAGTCGATCTGGTACAAAGTTAAACCCTTAGGTCACTCCACTAAACACTTTGCACATTCCCAAGAAATTTGCTCTCCAAACGTGCCAAAACATATTATAAACACTTCATGTGGTTTGTGTCACATTATCATCAACATGTGAACTTATTCTCGATCACCGCCATACCAAAAATCATTACTGGTTTTATGATTTCTTCACCAGTTCTAAAACCCTTCTTAAACCCTGCCAAAACTTTATCAGAAATTAGAAACATGCCTTTTGATGGTCATCAAAATATGCAGTTCCAGTTAGATACTCATTACCATGATAAAAGATTATATTAAAAACCACAAATCATCACTCATCACCAATCATCCACTTCAAGTAAAACATCTCTGCATATACTGGTTAAAGTCGTATTTCACAGCTTTTGTAAAATGTTGGTAAACCCTATCTCTGGTAGACTGAATCACTTAGATGACAAACCAAACATCAGGAAACATCAGTTAACATTATTTAATATCAATTACCATCAATGATATCACAAATAACTGATAGAGACATCTAATCACAAAATCTCAATCTCTTTATCACAAATAATCTGCTATCCTCTACTGCTTCAGTCATCAATTTTTAACTGCATCACCTCATTTGCATCAGTTATGCCAATCATGCCAACATTAAAAATTAGGTTAGCGATGTAGGAGTGATGTGAAATTCTTAGTATCTACAATTTCTTGTAGATTGACTATTGGGTAGGTTGGAAACACCTACAATATATCAGAGCATATAGCCCATGATATTGTCTCAAAACACCAAACTAAACTGGAAAAAAATTAGATCTGTATAGATCAAATAACATCATACCCAAAAAGCTATCCACTATGAAACAAGCAAGCAAGGAAACCAAATCTTAGTAAATACAATCAAGCCCCTAATAAAAATAAAATATATCAAACTAGCAAACTTGGATAGATTTTTTGCTAAGAACTTGCTTGGACTAACCAAATAGTTCAAGACCACCTAGGACATCAAAACAAAAATAATAAAAATATCAAAACAAGAAGGAGCTACAATACATTGCACTATGTAGAGATTTTGTTGTTTCCCAATCACAACTTTGTTAAAGTGAGTGTACCTCCATGACAAAATATGAATCTCTAGAATTCATGCCTCATGCATGTGTGTAGTTTAGTGGACACCCTTTATTTAGTTGCAAATACTCTTTTGGTCTCTTCGGATGATATATCACACAATTTCAATGAGCCTATCAAGAATCTTCCTAGTCATCATATGGGGGATATCATATTGTTCATGCTAATGCTTCATTGGTTTCACTTGAAGTGAGTTGACACACTCTTGCATTCCTATTTTGTGGAGGCAACCTCCTTGATCATTTTTTTTTGAATGATTGCACCTATATTTTTAGTTTTATTGGTTGAGTAGTGATGATGGTATGACTAAAAAAACTTCATCAGTTGTGTAGTGATGTTAAGGTCAGTCATGTAGATTCATATGTTTGTATGTCATCTGTATTTTCAATTGATAGATGTTATGCTATTGTTGCCATCTGATCATTGTTCAAGTAGTTTCATTCAACTCACTCATGCTTATTCTTGTCTACATTGAGCATGATCATCATCTTTTTCAAAGGAGGATCTTTAGTTATAATACAGTATTAGTCTTCAACAATTGTCCAATAACTTGTTTGTACTTTAGTGATGTTCTTCATGTTCTTATTTTGGGGGCTTCTTAGTCTTCATATTTTCTTTTTTGGAGAGGAGTTTTCTCCAATAGAGTTTTTATCCTTTTCTCCATTTGTGAGATAATAGCTTGAATTGTAGTTGTGTACATGGGTAGCTAAATTGTATGTGTTGCAAAGACCCATGAGGCATCTCATGTTGCATGGCTTTACTCCCTAAATTGCACTTAAGCGTGGTGTTGGATTAAATAGTTTTTAGTATTTACAATTTACTTAATTTTAACCTAGGTAACAACATTTAATAGGGAAGGTGCATAATTGTAGAGTCATATTAGGACTCTAACTTCTCTAGGTTGAAACACATGTCTAAACCTTGTCCATTGTTCAACCCTACTCTTGTCTATTGAAGAAAGGCAACTTGTATAATTGTACTCACCTCTTAACTCAATACAATCCCATGTGTTGAATCTCTCTTAACTATGGAGGATTTCCTAAAAATTGGCTTTTGGGTTAAGTGGAAACTATTGAATATTCTAGACAACTGAGAGGGGGGGTGAATCAATTGTATATTAAAATTATGTCTCTTTTCCCACATAAACAGATCTAGTACAGATTAATTTAACTTAAGAATATGTGAACAAGAAAGAATACACACATGAAACACCAGATATGACATGGAAAACCCAAGAAGGGAAAAACCATAGAGAATGTTAGTTCAAAATATGAAAATATCTATTAGGGTGACACTCGTTAAGGTGATTTTTACAAAGATTGATCACTTCTAAAATGCTCACTATAGGTGGGCTAACAACTTGGCTAAAACTGGTAGAAAAAGGAGGAGTCACTACTTAGAGGAAGAAATAAAGAATCCGCCACTAAGGCACAATTTCCACACTACCAAAATGCCAAAAGAAACTTTGGGCTCTTTGCCACCATTACCAAACAATGTCAGTATAAAATCACACTAATCAATCACGTTGCATCCACAAGGATAGATCTTTCTTTTACAATTATTTTTCTTCCATATCTCTTTGCCTTATTACCATATGAATTCGCTACAATCATTCTTTATATATATACCAATCTCCAAAATAGATTTTACAAGTCAACCAAGGAGATAATAAAACATAATTCAAAATAGGTCTTCACTGAGCATTCCTATGGTGGAAAGGAATGAGAAGTGAACCACACACCAATGCAACAACACATGATCCAAACACCGCAATCACTAGACCAAAAGATAGCCCATCGAGGGTCAAACAAACTAGGAAAGAACATAGCCATAAACACACTTTTAGAGCACATAAACATGTACCAAAATAGAATAACAAATATACATGCATGAATAGCATAAATCCAAAAATGCAACAAGACAACTAGAAATACAAAGCAACATAGAACTCTGCAAACTTTGTCAAACAATCATCATCATCACTGAATAGATTTATAGAGTACAACTTTCGGAACACCAAGACATGAGAGTGACATCTCAATACAAAATCCAATACCATGCCAACATATAATGAACACATCTGCAACAAATCTAAAATGGGGACCAAAACCAAACACCAAAATACAAAATCAACATGTTGACATCAATGACAACAATACTGATACATCAATGAACTTCACATTTGCAATAGAAACACCTAAATTTTTCAAAAGCCAACTTTATTAATTAACAATACAAATTGAAATAACAACTATACTAAATAAATCTTAATGTTATCACAGAAAAAACATTTTTGATAAAGGGAAAAGCAAGTTTTGAGGGGACCCGAAACCCCCTGGATGAACATCAAGAATACAGCAAGAAACAAATGATCAAAAGATATACAATTAATACATAGAGCCTACCACTAGTAAAACACCAGCAATAGGACAATAGAGAACATTACATATCAGGCTGGACACCAACAAAGAAGAAAAATTTTGAGGGTTTTGACTGGCACCCACAACCATAGAAGAGGGTTTTAAATAGGCTCCCTCAACATGAAAGACATTGATGGTTTTAACTGGCACCCACAACCAAACAAGAGGGTTTTAACCAGGATCCCACAACATGACGAGAGTTTTTACCAGGATCCCACAACCTGAAGGAAGGCTTTTAAGCCCAGCACCCCTTAACCAAAAACAAAAAATAGAGGAAACCAAGGTATGCCCTTTAAAACTAACAACTAACACCCGGTAAATCAGAAAAATAACAAGTGAAATAGGGTTTTTACTGGCTCCCTCAACTAGGATGAACAAGAACATGGCTAGAAACCAAAATCTCTCCACAATCACCACCTCAATAGGGATAAGGGGAGGAAGAACAATACAAAGTAAATACTTAGCCATCAACATTATGAGGATCTCAAAAATGAGTTTTGATAGGCTCCCATAACCTGATGGACTAGGACAAAGATCTCCTATTGTTCCCAGACAACCTAAAAGAAGAACATAACTAGCCACCCACCAGCACCACCCAAACTCTGAAGTAACACTCAACTCCACCTGTATAGGAGAGAAGTTGTCTCTACCACCATCCATCTCCATCTCCAAGGAAGGAAGGCCCACCTCAAGAAGGAAAATTGGAGAAAACCCAGGATGTAGAGAGAGGGAACACCAAAAGATTCTGCAAATAAAAATATAGCTAGATCAAAGAGAGAAACCCATCAACGAATCTTCAATATAACTCGAAGGCATAGCATGCAAAAGGATTACTCCTGCCCTTAGGGCCTTAAGTCAGCGCTCTAGAAAGAGCACCTCTGCAATGAGAGAGAAAAAAATAACAAGGGCATAAAACCCTAGATACCCAAAATGACAGAAGCCATTACCTCCTCGAGGAAGAGAGGATGGGCATAGAGAGGATCCTCCCCTGCATCAGAACAAACCCAAGATAAAACATAGCAAGATTCACCCAAATCTGTGTCCAAAAATGAAGAGGGCATCTCCAAAATCCATAGCCAGGGGAAAAGGACGGGTTTATGAACCATCCCTGATCGAAAATAGCCACCAGGAACCCTCATAGTCAAACCCCACCAAATGACCTTAGGGAAAAGGTGATGGAGGAGAACACTAGCCATCTACAAGCAAGGCTTGGAGAGAAGAAATCATATCCCCCAAGCCAACCCAGCATGAGCACCAAACAACCATCTATTCGAATCGATCCACCAAGGATCAAAGCCAAATGAAGGGGAAAAGAGTGACAGATGAAAGACGAAACCACCCCTGGCATGTCGCTCTCCATCCGGGTCTCCATCATCTTCCTTCCCTATAGCATTGTCTTCCACAACCCTAGCCGCCCCTGTACCCCTCGTGCGCACCTCCATTACTAAAGATAACCGATGAAATCTACATTTTGTATCAAAAGAAAAAGAAGTTAAAACTGGTATAATAATTATTAAATTTATATTTTGCAATTTAATTCTATAAAAAATATTCTTTTGAAATTTTATGTAAACAATCAACATAATTAATCTCAACTACTAATTTTAATTTAAAATTATTTATTAAAACATTAAAGCCATACAAAAGCAAAAATGCAAACTAGATTCAATTTCAAAGATCCCATACAACAATTAATAAAAAAACATCAAATACAAAGAGGAGAATTCCATACACTAAATCAAAGACTTCAATAAAGAAATCTTTTCAAAAATAAATAGTCAAAGAAAGTTGATCACACTTGTCAATAATTTTACTTTCATTTTTGCTTGACCACATCATATGTGGAAAGTTTGGTACCCAAATATTTTATAATGTTAGATGCTTTCCTCTCAGTAAAGATATTCTTTCACTTATGGTCTGACAAAGATAGATGAGATAATTTTTCAAATCCAGCTTGAAAAATGGACAACACAAATTGAAATAAGAACTAAATCAATAATAAATTATATAGATCTTAATGCTATCATAGAAAAACTTAAGACCAGTAAATAACAACCATTAAATTTATATTTTACAATTTAAATTTATAACAAAATTCCTTTTGAATTTTTTTATGTAAACATTCAATATAATTAATCTAAACAACAACATTTAATTTAAATTACTTTATTTAAAAATAAAAAGCATAATGAAAAGAAAAATGTAAACTAGAATCAATTTCAAAGATCCCATACGACACTGATTAAGAAAACATAAAGATGACAAAGAATTTCAATAGCAAATAGGAAAAGCAGGTTGATCACACTTCTCAATGCTTTTGCAATTTGGTTAAAGCTTTCCCTTCTTCCCCAACTTTCACTATGGTCTTAGGCACCTTATTATTTTCACACAATCAAAGAAAACAACAACAACCACAATGTTTAAAACCTTTCTTTTTCCTTTCACTTTCATCTCTTACCATCTACTTTCTATTTCACTTTCATCATATTTTTTCTCTTGCAATTGTTTCCTTTCATCCTAATGATGGTTCATAGAGTGTGACCTGAAACATTGATACAAAAATTTCTTACAGAGTTGAATGCAAAAAATAATTGAAATCAACAAGATGTGTAATAAAAATCTCATACTTTAATATGTTTCTACATAATCTACTTCCATACTTTTATTTGTTTCTGCACCATCTTCTCCCATACTTACATTTGTTTCCATTTCTTCAACTCCCATACTTTCATTTGTTTTCATGACATTTACTCCCATCTTTTGTCTATGTAATGGATCGATGGTTCTTTGTAATATAGCTAAAGCTTTCCGTTCTTCCCCAATTTTCAATCTAACCTTAAACCCCTTCTTTAGTGTCACAATCTACCTTCTCTATCATGTTGATTCAAGAGTAAATCTATAATTAGTGTAGACGTATAAAAATGACCATATGCCTAAATGAATATTTTATGTTCATTTCTCTATTTAATTAAATCCAATTTAATTAAATTACCCACATTCTTCTATTTAAATTAAGTAAATTACTCAATTTATTTAAATTGAATTCACTAGACTTCTTTTTACCATTTAATGAATAAATCATTTTATTCAATTAAATACCCCCTATCCACTTTTAATTAAATTCAAATTTAATTAAATAGTTTATCCTAAATTGAATAAATCTAATTTATTTGATTGCAACCAAATTGAATTAAATTAACTTTATTTCAATTAAATCCTATTATCCCTCCATCCACTTGCATTTTCCTACATCTCCCACTTGCATCCTAAAACCTATTTCTAATCCCTTCTAGACTCTTCTAATCACTTCTAAATTAGCCTAACCCATCTTCTAAACTTTGTCACATCCCTAAGCAAAGGGAAGTCACTTCTCAAACCCTTAAAGTCTTTGATAACCATTAAAGGCTACAAGTCTTCAACCACTTAATATCCCTAAAGTCTCCCAAACCATTAATAGTTAATTCAACCCTCTTACATGGTTAGAGACTTTTTGCCTAACTTAACCTTCATCCAACCCAAGGGTCTCATCAAGCCTTTAATGCTTTGACCATGATTATCTCTTAATCATTTGCACAAGAGTTTATCCTTGGATTAACTCTTAATCCAATGGGTAAGCCTAACTTAAACTTAACCCTTATCTCTAGATAACCATGAGGTCTTCTCAGGCATTTAATGCCTCCAACCCCTTCTCTCAACCCAACCCTATGTTGACATTTGTCACCATTTCATTGGTGCCAATTACAAATATGGATTCCCAACTTTCAAACTCAACCCTTGATTAACTCTTTCAATCCTGGCCATCCATTGCCCTATTTTTGCTATAAATAGAGCTCTCATTCCTCCATTTGGAGAGATCATCCAAGTTTGTAGTATCATACTTATGCTCAAATACATTCAAGCTTTCATTTCATTTATGCTTATCATTTAGTCTCTCTTTAAAATAGAAATTAATATAATATGCATTTTTAGAGTATTTCTATTATCATTAGCTTAAATCATTGAACTAATATAGTATGCTAGGATAGTTTGTTTACTAACCTTGTCATCTTATAATTAGTTTATTGCATTTCTAGAATCATGCATAGTTTAGGATGCATCTCATATTAAATGAACAAAAAACATCCCTCGTTTTTGCATTTGCCATCCCTAAACCATTTTTCTCAGTGATCTGAGAGCAAAAAAATTGGTTTGAGGGACCATGTAAGATAGAGAACCATGGGACCAAACTTGGGAAGCTGAGTGATACTTCATTACTCCACAGCTTGCACCAAGAAGTCTTGTGGGTGTGTGAGCAAGGCTCCCTAGAGCTCCATTTTTTACATATTCAGTTCTATCGACCCGCTTTTCCTGCATACATTTCTGGCGCCCACCGTGGGGCTAGACCCCATAAATCAAATCGGTTTTTAAATTTAACCACTTTTGCAGGCACGCGGGAAAAATGAATTAGCACGTTAAGTTAACTATTTAGTGCATCTGGTTAATAGCCTAGCGCATTCAGTTCACTGTTTAGCACGTGAAGTCCATAATCTAACGCGTGAAGTCCATAAATTAGCGCATCGGATCACTATTTTTCCTGTAGATCTCAGTATGGGAGAAAACTAGAGCAGCGCTTTCGGCGCACAAAGTAGTGCATCCCGAAAACAGTGTAGCCAATTGAAACTTTCTTTTAGCACATTGCTATTATATTGTAGCGTGTACAGTTTGTTTTGTAGTGCATCGCAGACAGAAAAAAAAAAAAAAAAAATTGTAACCGAAAGTTAAAAATTAGACTTGTGGAAGTCCACCAAATCATCTAACATTTTTCCTTTCGTTTTCTTGCAGGATTCTAACAAATTTGTTGCAGAAAGGAGCTTAATCTTAGAATATTTAGATAGTTAGGATTTTCACTAACTTAGTTAAGTTAGTTTAAATTTTTAAACATCTTTTATTCTTAAAATTGAACTCACATATTTCTTTTGGGTTATAAAAAGAACCATTATCAGAAATTTTCTTGCTTTTATAGAAGAAAAACTTTATTTTAGGCTCTAAAACAAACAATACAAACTTCCCTTTTTTGCAAAAGTAGATATAAAAAGAACCTCACCATCCTTGGGTGTATAAAAGGATTCATTTTCAAATTTTGTAAAGGAAAGAACCTTACTTACAAAGTTTTGTTACAATCAAAAGAGGGAAGTTATTCCCCTTTTCTGATTTTCTTTTGCTAACCATATCGAAAATTTTGCTTTGTTGACCAGGTTCCTTCACTAGATTAAATAATCATTGTTTTGAGGAACTAAAACGAACACCATGCTTTTTTTTTGGAGCAACATCTCCAAGTAGAGATTAACAAATCACTGAATTGAAGGCTTAAAAAGAACTTTGATTGCCTTGTCTCGAAAGTGGAAGGTATATGCTCTCCCTTTAACTGGGTGATCAAAAAGCCAAAACCACTCTTAAGCTCTATGTATTTCAAGCATAAAACCTTTAGCAGGCCTACCTTCCCGAGGAGTTGCAATCAACTCTTAAAGCCATTTATGGCCGGTGTGAAGGGAATGACTTAAGTGGGGAATGGCTTTGACGCCAGGAATTTCAACCCACTATAATCAAATGTGGAAAGTGATGAAAGTTCTTTTCAACAGTTACGTGCAGTAATTAGCCTTCCCTCAGTATCCTCGAGATACGTAAAGCCTTTGTTCTAAAGGTTGGGAAGCCTCCTGAGGGAGTTTATCACTGACGGCTGAACGGGAAGCCTGATTATGAACCATAGAAATAGAAGCTTTGAATCGAGTCAGTAACCAGACATTTATAACATTATAGTGCAAGGGTAGGGAAGAATCTGCCCCCAAGATTACTCACCATATATCTCCCAAGATAACTACTCAACTGTGAAGTGATTCACTTTGAGTTAATTTCTAGAAAAAGGCAAAAAAACAAGTGCCCTCTAGGGGGTGACACGGCTGTTTGAGCTGACAGAGTATCGAGACTAGTGGGCTATGATGTTATTTATGACCTTTGACTAAAGAGTCTTTCTGAAGTGTATTATTTGTATCCAAACCTGTTAAAACATTAGGGATTTGAACACATCCTCATAGAACATACACTTTTGGTTAGATTAGGTAAAATGGTTGTACTTTTTATGTCGTTCTTGCATTTACTACTTCAGAAAATCATCCATCAAACTTGAAAAATTCACAACAAAAATCCAAAATTTACAAAAAACCAACCAAAGGAAAAATCAGGGCAGTTTAGTGCATAAGAGCAACCTCTTAGCGCGTGAGGTACTTCTGTTAGTGCATCGAACCATCAATTTAGCGCATCAGTTCCAAACAGTAGCATTTTATCCCAAAATCAAATTAGTGTTGAAACACTTAGCACATCAGAAAAATAGGCTAGCGCATGGAAGCATCAGCTTAGCGCATAGAAACCAAAGATTAGCGCATTAGGTTCAAAAGTTAGCGTGTTATAGGCCCAGGCTAGCACATGGCTTTTTAAACAGATAGAAAACAATTTTTGAACAATCAAAACTTTAGCGCATGTCTGGGGGCAGCCTAGCACGTGTGGTCAATATTTTACCACATAGAGTAACTTTGGTAGCGCATGTAGTCTCTGTTTTAGCATGTGACCAAAAATCAAAAAGGCACGGGGCAAAACAGTAAGGAATTTAAAAAATTTTGTAAACATTTTCAAAAGCCTCTCATTATCAACAACATTTTTCATCAAAATGGAGTAGCAAAAACAAACCGTTAAGACTATTTCTTGAGCTAAATTTGTGTCAAAACAAACGTTGTAAAAATCCTAAACTAATCGCACGATAAAACATGTCTATCTTATCATAATCCGGAAACCTCATCATCAGTATCAATAGAATCTTTTACCATCTTACGGATTTCATCTCAAAAACACTTGTTTAAAATTTTCAAGTTGTCAAATCAAGTCTCCATATCGGGAGGCTTTTATCCATATCATTTGACACGCTTTGTTGTGAAGGGGCATCTAAACCTTCACTTTGATAGAGTAAGATTTGAAATTTTCCAAACAAGATCAACTGAATCCAAACAAATCAAAGGAAACCACTGATCACTCATGCATGACTAATCCCCATATTCTGAGAAGAAAGAACCTTTATCGTAACATCATGTTGAAAAAATAACAACCTAGTTTTTCCAAGTTCATCAAGAGAAATAAGTTTTTATATATCAATCGTCAACTCTTCAAATCTCATCGGGTATTCCTTCATCATGTCAAATGTTATGTCCAAAACAAATCCAACAAATTTGACAAAGAACCCTTAAAGACAAGAGCCTATTGTCAAAAGTCTGCTTTTAATCAAATCATAAACCGTGGAGGAAAAATCAATCCAGCATTCATGCCCGATGAGTGTATCACTTATAACACATCTCGACCAGAAC